>NW_026692274.1:0-422500 GCF_021218885.2 Marmota monax
GTAAGGTTTGGGTTACAGATAGTATTAGGGTCAGGGTTAGTGTAATGTTTAGGGTTAGGGTTAGGATTAGTGTTAAGATTAGGGTTAGGGTTTGGGTTAAATTAGGATTAGGGTTATGGTTTGTGTTAGGATTAGGGTTAGGTTTTGTGTTAGTTTTAAGTTTAGATGTAGGGTTAGGGTTAGGGTTAGTGTTAAAGATAGGTTTAGGGTTAAGATTAGAGTTAGTGTTAGGGCTAGATTTAGGAGTCGTGTTAGTGTTAGGGTTAGGGTTAGTGTTAGGGTTAGTGTTACATTTAGAGTTAAGATTAGGGTTAGGTTTAGTGTTTGAGTTAAAGTTGGAGTTAGAATTAGGGTTTGTGTTAGTGTTAACTTATTGTTAGGGTTAGGGTTAGTGTTAGGTTTAGGGTTAGGTATATAGTTTTGGTAAGGGTTAGGGTTAGTGTTAGTGACAGGGTTACAGATAGGGTTAGAGTTAGTGTTAGGTTTAGGTTTAGAATTTGGGTTAGGGTTAGTATTACATTTAGGGTTATGGTTAGTGTTTGTGTTTTGGTTAAGTTTAGGTTTAGGGTTAGCATTAAGGTTAGGGATAGTTTTAGGGTTAGTATTATGGTTAGGTTTATGTTTAGGGTTAGTGTTAGGGTTTGGGTTAGTGTTATGATTAGGCTTAGGGTTAGGGTTTGTGTTAGGTTTAGGATTTTGTTTGGTTAGGTTTAGGGTAAGTGTTATGGATTGTGTTAAGTTTACCATTAGAGTTAGTGTTAGGATTAGGTTTCAAGTTAGTGTTTTGGTTAGGGTAAGGATTATGGTCAGGGTTAGTTTTACATTATGATTAGGGTTAGGGATAGGACTAGTGTTTGGGTTAGGGTTAGGGTTAGGTTCAGTGTTAGTGTTAGGTTTAGGGTTAGGGTTAGAATTTCAAATCTGCCATTTTTATATTTGACAAAATATAAAATCTTAAATTTGTATACTTAACAAACATTTGCAGAAGTGTAATTCAAAATGACCTAAAAAAATGAAAAAAAAAAAAAAAAAACATTGAAGGAGTGACCAACTGAACATGACGGACTTATACTATTGAATCCCTTATATTAAATGTCTTTATCATTGTCAAAATTTTCCATGTTTATATTATCAACATATTAATCAAAATTTTTATGCATTTAATAACAAATATCTAATTTCCTATTTTATTCAGTCTTTAAAAAATTTACTAGTAAATAATATTAATATTTTAATTCTCATACGTATTAAAGTATGAAACATATACTTTAAAAGCTATGGCTATAGCAAGTGAAAAATCAGCCTAATTATCTTTTAGGATTGGGAGCCATCTCATCACAAAGGCATGAAAAGTTAATTTCTGCTTCATTATTAATTACTGTGATTTGTAAACTTGCTTGAAATTCCTACCAGTGCCTTGAACTCACTCATGTCTGGTTTTCCCTGATGAGATAACAACCCTCCATGAAACTTTAGTGATGACTCATGAATTCTGTCTTTCCCTGACCAAATAACAACTCACTCTGAAACTTTAGTGGTGCATCATAAACTCTAATGTTGTGATCTAAATTTACTTCCTAAGTGCTAAACCATTTAGACCATTAAACTACTATGTGTCTTTGTATTATCCTTGTGAAAATCCTGTTATTCGTGTAAGTTCTCAAGACACCCCCCTTTTGTAACATTTTGTGCTATAAAACTAAAGTCCTAGAAAAAAAAATAATGAGGTTTAGGGTTATTGTTAGGTTTAGGGTTATCTTTAGAGTTAGGGTTAGGTTTGGAGTTAGGGGTAGGGTTAGCGATAGGTTAAGGTTAGGATTTGGTTAAGGTTTTGTGTTATTGTTAGGATTAGGGTTAATGTAATGATGAAGAATAGTGTTAGAGTAAGGTTTGGATTAGGTTCAAGTTTATGGTTCATGTAAATTTTAGGGTTAGGGTTTGTGTTAGTGTTAGGGTGGTGTTAAGTTTAGGGTTAGGGTTAGGATTTTGTTTAGTGTTAGGGTTATTGTTATGGTTAGGGTTAAGTTTAGGGTTAACGTTAAGGTAAGGCTTAGAATGAGTGTTAGGTTTAGGTTTAGGTTTAAGGTTAGGGTAAGGTAAGGGTTAGGGTAAGGTTTAGGTTAGGGTTAGGGTTATAGTTTAGGTTAGGGTTTGTGTTAGGGTTAGGGTTAGTGTTAAAATTAGGGTTATGTTAGGGTTAGGGTTAGGGTTACAATTAGTTTTATGGTTAAGGTTAAGGTTAGGTTTAGTGTTAGATTTAGTTTTAGGTTTTTGTTTAGTTTTAGGGTTAGTGTTAGGTTTAAGGTTAGTGTTAATTTTAGGTTCGGGTTCGGGTTAGAGTTAGGGTTTGGGTTAGGTTTAGTTTCATGTTAGGTTTAGGGTAAGGATTAGGATTAGGGTTAAGGTTAGTGTTTGGTTAGGCTTAGGTTTAAAATTCTGGATATCGTTAGGGTGAGGGTTATGGTTAAGGTTAGGCTTAGGTTTAAAATTAGTGTTTGTGTTTGGGTTAGATTTAGGTATTTGGTTAGTGTTAGGGTTAGTTTAAGTTACGGTTATATTTAGGGTGAAGTTTAGGGTTAGTGTTAGTGTTAGGGTTATGGTTATGTTTAAGGTTAGGGTTGTGGTAAGTGTTAGGTTTAGCATTATGGTCAGGGTTTGTGTTAGGTTTTAAGTAAGCGTTAGTGTTAGGTTTAGTGTTTGGGTTAGGGTTAGGTTTTGGGTTTGTGTTAGCTTTAGGGTTAGGGTTAGTTTTAGTGTTAGGATTTTGGTTAGGTTTAGGGTTAGTGTTGGGGTCTGGGTTATTGTAAGGGATAGGGTTAGGTTAAGGGTAAGTGTTAGGTTTAGGGTTAGTATTGGGGTGAGTGTTAAAAAATATTTTTTAGGGTTAGTGATAGGTTTAGCTTTAGTGTTACGGTTAGAGTTAGTGTTAGTGTTATGTTTAGGGTTACCATGACGTTTAGATTTAGTGTTAAAGTTAGGTTTAGGGTTAGGGTTATTGTTAGGGTAAGTGTTATGGTTTAGGGTAAGGTTTAGGGTTAATGTTAGGATAAGGGTTAGGGTTATGGTTATGGTTAGTTTTAGAGTTAGGTTTAGAGTTTAAATTTACTATTCGGGTTAATATTAGTGTTAAGGTCATGGGTTGTGTTAGGGTTAGGGTTTGTGTTAGGGTTAGTGTGAGGTTTAGTGTTAAAATAACAGGTAGAATTAGGGTTAGGATTAGGGTTAGTGTTACTGTCAGGTGTAGGGTTAGGGTTAGTTATGGGGTTACATTTGGGTTAGAGTTAGGTTTACCTTTAGGGTTAGGGTTAAGTACAGGTTTAGGGTTCGGGTTAGGGTAAGGGTTATTGCTACAGTTAGGGTTAAGCCTTGTTTTAAAATTAGTGTTTTTTTGAGTGTTAGAGTTAGGTTTATGGTTAGTGTTATGGCTAATGTTAAGGTAAGATTAGGTTTAGGGTGAGGTTTAGCGTTATTGTTAGTGTTAGATTTAGGGTTATGCATAGGGTTTTTTTTAGTTTTAGGGTTAGGTTTAGGTTAAGTCTTAGGCTCAGAGTTACAGTTAGGTTTAGTTTAGGGTTAAGTAAAGGTTAGAATTAGGGCTAGTTATTTGTTAGGGTTAGGGTTTGGGATCGTGTTAGGTTTAGAGATAGGAATATGGTTAGTTTTAGGTATAGGATTAGGGTTACGGAAAGCATTAGGGTTAGGGCTCGGGTCTGGGTTAGTGTTAGTTTTAGGGTTAGGGTTATGCTTAGTGTTAATACTAGGGTTAAAGTTTGTGTTAATGTTAATGTTAGGGTTAGTGTTAGGATAAGCATTAGGATTTGGGTTAGGGTTAATATTAGGTGTATGGTTAGGTTAGGGTTATGGTTAATGATAAGGCTAGGTTTAGAATTAGGGTTAGGGTTAGTGTTAGGTTTAGGATTAGGTTTAGGGGTAGTAATAGGGTTAGGATTGTGGGTAAGTTTAGTGGTAGTGTTAGGGTTAGGCTTAGTGTTAGGGTTTGTGTTAGGATTCAGGTTAGCATTAGGGTTAGGTAAGGCTTAGGGTTCGGGTTAGGTTAGGGTTAGTGGTATAGTTTGGGTGGATTTGTGTTAAGATTAGGGTTAGGTTAGGTTTAGTGTTACAGTTAGTGTTAGGGTTTGAGTTATGGTTAGAGTTATTGTTAGGTTTAGAGTTAGGGTTAGTGTTAGGGTTAAGGTTAACTTTAGGGTTAGGTTTGGCTTAATGTTAGGTTTAGGGTTAGGTTTAGGGTTTGTTTAAGGGTTAGTGTTAAAGTTAGTGTTCTTGTTAGGGTTAGGGTTAGAGTTAGTGTTAATGTTAGGTTTAGGGTTAGGGTTAGTGTTAGTGTAACGGTTAAGGTTAAACTTAGGGTTAAAATTAGTTTTGGGTTAGGGTTAGACTTAGGTTTATGATTTGTGTTATGGTTAGTGTTTAGTTAATTTTAGGTTTAGGGTGAGGTTTAGGGTTAGTGTTACTGTTAGGGTTAGTTTTACATTTAGTGTTAGGGTTAGGGTTAGAGTTAGGTTTATTGTTAGATTTAGGGTTAGGTTTAGGATTAGTTTTAGGTGTAGGGTTAGGTTTAGGGTTAGGGATTGGGTTAGGTTTAGGATTACATTTAGGGATAGTGTTAGATTTAGGGTTAAGGTTAGTGTTAGGGTTAGGTTTCATGTTTGTGTTAGGGTTAGGGTTAGTGTTAGCATTAGGGTTAGGTTTGAGGTAAGTGTTAGGTGTATTGTTAGGGTTCGGGTTAGCATTAGTATTACGCTTAGGGTCAGGTTTAGGGTTATGTTAGGGTTAGGTTTCGTTTTTGGCTTAGGGTTAGGGTTAGTGCTTGGTTTAGGTTTAGGGTTAGGTTTAGAGTTAGTGTTAGCGTTTGGATTACAGTTATGGTTAGTGTTAGTATTAGGCTTGGAGTTAGGTTTAGGGTTAGGGCTAGAGTTAGGATTAGGGTTAGATTTAGGGTAAGTGTTAAGTATAGGGTTATGATTATTGTTAGAGTAAGGTTTAGGTTTAGCTTTAGAGTTAGGCTTAGGGTTATGATTAGGGTTGAGTTTGTGTTAGACTTAGTGTTAGGATTAGGGTTAGTTTTTGGGTTAGAATTTGTATTAGGTTTAGCATTAGGTCTAGGGTTAGGGTAACTATTAAGGTTAGGGTTAGGGTTATGGTTACAGTTAGTGTTAGGTTTAGGTTTAGAGTTAGGGTTCATATTAGGGTTAGGTTTAGGTTTAGTGTTAATGTTTGGGTTAGGGTTAGTTTTAGGGTTGGGTAAGTGTTAGGGTAAATGTTAGGTTAGAATCAGGGTTATGGTTTGGTTTAGGGTTATGGTTAGATTTGGTATTAGTGTTTGTGTATGTGTTAGGGTTAGGAATAGGTTAGTGTTAGGGTTTTGGTTAGGGTTTGGGTGAGGGTTAGGGTTAGTGATATGGTTAGGGTTAGGGTTCGTTTTAGGGTTAGGGTAAGGGTTATTGTTATGCTTAGTGTTAGGTTAAGTATTAGGGTTAGGGTTAGGTAAGGCATTAGGATTATTTAAAGGTTAGGGTTATGATTTGAGTTAGTGTTTGTGTTAGATTTAGGGTTAGGGTTAGTGTTGGGTTAGGGTTAGTGTTAAGGTTAGTGTTTGGGTTAGTGATAGTGATAGTGTTATGGTTAGGGTTAGGATTAATGTTCGTGTTAGGGATAGGGGTATGGTTAGGGTTAGGGTTAGGGTAAGGGTTTTGGTTAAGGATATTGTTATTGGTAGGTTTAGGGTTTGTGTTAGGGTTAAGAATAGGTTTAGGGTTAGGTTTAGTGTTAGCCATAGGAATAGTGTTGGGGTTAGAGATAGTGTTAAGGTTAGTGATAGATTTAGGGTTAGGGTTAGTGTGAGGCTTAGGGTTAGGGTTAGGGTTAATTTTATGGTTAGGGTTAGGTTTAGGGTTCCTGTTAGGGTTACGGTTATGGTTAGGTTTAGTGTTAGTTAAGGATTAGTGTTATGTTTAGGTTTCTATTTAGGGTTAAGTTTAGTTTTAGATTTAGGGTTAGTGTTAGTGTTAGGGTTAGAGTTAGTGTTTGGGTTAGGTTTTGTGTTAGGGTTAGGGTTACAGATACGGTTACTTTTAGGTTTAGGGTTAGGGTTATGGTAAAAATTAGGGTTAGGGTTGGAGAATAGTTAGTGTAATTGTTAGGGTTACAGTTAGGGTTGGGATTACTGTTAGGTTTAGTGTTAGGGTTTGTGTTAGTGTGAATTTTAAGAGTTAGTATTTGGGTAACAGTTAGGATTAGGGTTAGTTTTAGGGTTAGGGTTAGAGTTAGTGTTAGGTGTAGGGTTAGATTTATGGTTAATTATAGGGTTAAGTTTAGGTTTACGGTAAGGGTTAGTGTTATGGTTAGGGTTAGGGATAGGGTTAGTTTTAGGGTTAGGGTTACCTTTTGTGTTTGGGTTAGTGTTAGGGTTAGTGTTAAGTTTAGTGTTAGGTTTAGGATTATGTTTAGTGTTAGGGTTAGTGTTAGGATTAAACTTATTGTTAGTATTAGGGATCGTATTAGGTTTAGGGTTATTGTTAGGTTTAGGGTTAGTGTTAGGGTTATGGTTAATGTTATGGTTATGGTAATTTTATAGTTTGGTGTAGGTTTAAGGTTGGTATTAAGATTAGTGTTAGTGTTCAGGTTATGGTTTGTGTTAGGTTTAGGTTTTGTGTTACAGATAGGGTTAGGGTTACTGTTCATATTAGTGTTAGAGTTAGGTTTAAGGTTATTGTTAGGGTTAGGGTAAGGGTTAGGGTTAGAGTTAAGATTAGTTTTAGTATTAGGATTAGTTTTAGGCTTAGGGTTAGTTTTAGGGTAAGTGTTAGGGTTAGGTTTACGGTAGTGTTAGGTTTAGGATTAGGGTTAGAATTAGGGTTAGTGCTATGGTTAGTTTTAGGGTTAGGGGGTTTAGATTATTGTTTGGGTTAGAGTTAGTATTAGGTTTAGGATTAGTGTTAGGTTTAGGGTTAGGGTAATGGTGAGGTTTAGATTTAATATTAGCATTCGGGTTAGGGTTATGGTTAGAGTTAGGGTTAGGTTTAGTGTTAGTGTTAAGGATAGGGTAAGATTTAGGGTTAGTATTAAGGTTAAGGTTAGGGTTACGGTTATAGTTAGTGCCAATATTAGGGTTTTGTTTAGTGTTAGGATTAGTGTTCTGGTTAGAATTAGGTTTAGTGTTAGTTAAGGGTTTCCATTAGGGTTAGGTTAGGTGTAGGGTTACTGATTGGGTTTTGATTTGTGTTAGGTTTAGGGTTAGTGTTAATGTTAGATTTAAGGTTAGGGTTATGGTTAGGGTTAGGATTAGTGTTAGGGTTAAAAATAGAGTTGGGGTTATTTTTAGCCTTAGGGTATAGTTTTAGGGTTAGCACTACGTTTAGTGTTAGGGGTAGTGTTAGGTTTAGGGTTAGGGTTAGGGTTAGATTCGTGTTAGGGTTAGGATTAGGGTTAGGGTAAATGTTGTGGTTAGTGTTAGGGTTACGTTTAGAGTTAGTGTTAGGGTTAGGGATATGGTTACCTTTAGATTTAAGATTAGTGTTGGTGTTAGGGTTAGCTTAGTGCTTGAGTTAGGGTTTGGTTGAGTGTTATGCTTAGGGTTAGAGTTAGGGTTAGTGTTTCATTTAGGGTTAGAGTTAAGGTTAATGTTAGTGTTAGTGTTATGGTTAGGGTTAAGATTAGCATTAGTGTTAGGTTTAGGGTTAGCGTTAGTGTTACATTTAGAGGTAGAGTTAGGGATTTGATTAGGGTTACTGTTTGGTTTAGAGTTATGTTTAGGTACGTGTTAGGGTTAGGGTTAGTTTAGGATTACGCTTATGGTTTTAATTATGGTTTGTGTTAGGGTAAGGTTCATGGTTATAGTTACACTTAAGGTTAAGGTTTGTGTTAGGGTTAGTGCTAGGGTTAGGTTTAGGGTTTGGTTTATATTAGATTTAGTGTTAGTGTAGTGTTAGGGTTAGTGTTAGGGTTAGTGTTAGGTTTATGGTTAGGGTTAGGGATTTTGGCAGGGTTAGAGTTAGGGTTAGGGTTAGTGTTAGTATTAGGTTTATGTGTAGGTTTAGGGTATGGGTTAGTTTTAGGGTTAGGGTTAGTGTAGATTTAGAAATAGGGTTAGGTTAGTTATATGTTTTGGATTAGGGTTCAGTATAGATTTAAGGTTATGGTTACAGTTAAGATTAGTGTTAGTTTTGGGTTAGGATTAGGTTTTGGGTTAGTGTTAAGGTTAGTTTACTGTTAGGGTTAGGTTTAGGGTTAGTAATAGAGTTAGGGTTAGTGTTAATGTTAGATTTAGTGTTAGGGATATAGTTAGGTTTAGGGTAAGGATTAGTGTTAGGATTATGGTTAGTTTTTGTTAAAGGTTTATGCATAGGTATATAGTTACAGTTGCGGTTATGGTTAGTTTTAGGGTTTGGGTTAGCATTAGGTTTAGGTTTTAGATTAGGGTAATGGTTAGAGTTAGGTTTGGGTTAGGGTAAATTTAGAGTTAGGTTTAGGGTAAGAGTTCGTGTCATGGTAAGGGTTAGGGTTAGTGTTTTGTTTAGGTTTAGGTTTAGGATTAAAGTTATTATTAGGGTTAGTTTTAGAGTTAGGGCTAGTGTTTACGTTAGGTTTAGGTTTAGGGTTAGGGTTAGGTTTTGGGTTAGGGTTAGGTTAGAGTTAGGGTTAAGATTAGGGTTCATGTTATGGTTAGGGTTAGGATTAGTGTTATGTTTAGGTTTTAGGGTTAGGATTAGAGTTATTGTTAGGGTTAGTTTTAGGGTTAGGGTTAGTGTTGGGTTAGCATCAGGGTTAAGGTGAGAGGTTTAATTTAGGGTTAGTGTTAGTGTTATTGTTATGTTTAGGTTTACATTTAGGGTAAGCGTGAGAGTTAGTGTTAAATTATATTTAGGGTTACTTTTAAGTTTAGGGTTAGGGTTAGTTTTAGGATTCATGTTAAGTTTAGAGTTAGGGTGATTTTAAGTGTTAGTGTTAGGGTTAGGGTTAGGGTTAGATTTAGTTTTATAATTAGGTTAGGGTTAGAATTAGTGTTAGGGTTAGTGATAAATTTAGTGTTAGGTTTAGAGTGAGGGTTAGTGTTAGGGTTACTGATAAATTTACTGTTAGGTTTAGAGTGAGGGTTAGTGTTAGGGTTTGCATTAGATTTAGGTTTAGTGTTTGGGTTAGGGTTAGGGTTAGTTTTAGATAAGGGTGAGTGTTAGGTTTCGTTAAGTGTAAGGGATATGGTTTGGGTTAGGGTTTTTCTTAGGATTAGGGTTAGGGTAATTGTTAGGGTTAGGGTTAGAGTTAGTGTTAGGATTAGGTTTAGGGTTACGTTTAGGGTTAGGGTAAGGTTTAGAGTTAGTTTAAGTTTAGGGTTAGGGTTTGGGTGAGGGTTAGTGTTAGGGTTTAGTTTAGATTTAGGGTTATTGTTAGGTTTAGGGTATAGTTTTAGGGTTAGCTTTATGGTTATTGTTATTGTTAGGGTTTAAGTTAGGTTTAGGTTTAGATTAGAATTAGGGTTAGGGTTAGGGTTAAGATTCATCTTAGGTTTACAGTTAGAGTAAATGTTATGCTTAGGGTTGGGTTACGGTTAGAATTAGTGTTAGCATTATTGTTAGGGTTAGGTTTACTTTTAAGGTCAGGGTTAGGTTAGGTTTAGTTTTAGGTTAGTGTTAGATTTAGAGATAGGGTTATAGATAAGATTCATGTTAAGGTTAAGGTTAGGGTTAAAGTAAGTGTTATGTTTTGGGTTAAGATTACGGTTAGAGTTAGTGTCAGGGTTGGGGTTAATGTTATGTTTAGTTTTAAGGTTAAATTTTGGGTTAGGGTTTGTGTGTTAGGGTTAGGAAAGGTTGAGGTTCTGGGTTAGATTAGGATCAGGGTTATGGATTGGGTTAGGGTTTGTGTTAGGGTTAGAGTTAGAGTTAATGTTAGGTTTAGGGTTAGTGTTAGTGTTAGTGTTAAGTTTAGGGTTAGTTTTAGGTTTAGTGTTAGGCTTAGGTTTAGTCCTTGGTTCAGGGTTGGGCTTAGTAGAATGGTTAGGGTTAGGGTTTGTGTTAGTGTTAAGATTATGGTTAGTGTTCGGGCTACTGTTAGCATTAGGATTAGGGTTAGGTTTATGTAAGGGTTAGCATTATGGTTAGGTTAGGTTTAGGGTTTTGGTTAGGCATAGTGTTAGGCTTAGGTTAGAGTTAATATTAGGGTAAGGGTTCGTTTTATGGTTAGGTTTAAGGTTAGTGTACGTTTTAGGTTTAGGTTTATGGTTAGGTTTATTATTAAGGTTAGTCTTAGGGGTAGTGTTAAGGTTAGTTTGAGGTTTAGGTTAAGGGTTAGGATTAGTATTTGTGTTAGATTTAGAGTTAGGTTTAGGGTTAGGTTAAGTGTTAGGGTTAGGGTTATGGTTAGAGTTAGTTTTAGGCTTATGTTAGGTTTAGTGTTAGTGTTATGTTAAATGATAAGTTTAATGTTAGTGTTAGAGTGAGGGTTAGTGTTTGGATTTGCATTATTATTAGGGTTAGTGTTTAGATTAGGGTTAGGGTTAGGGTTAGGTAAGGGTGAGGGTTAGCTTTAGATTAGGGTCAGGGTTATGAGTTCAGTTAGGGTCATTCTTAGGTTTGGGTTTTATTGTTAGAGTTAGGTTTAGGGTTAGAGTTAGTGTTAGGATTAGGTTTAGGGTTACATTTAGTTTTAGGGTTACGATTATGGTTAGGGTTAGTGTTAGGTGTAGGTTTAGGGTTAGTGATAGGGCCAGGGTTCGTGTAAGGGTCCATGTTAGGCTTATGGTTTGGTTTAGGGTTAGGGTTCCTGTTAGGGTTAGTTTTAGTTTTAGTGTTACCTTTAGGTTTAGGGTGAGGGTTAGATTTAGAGTTCATGTTCCGGATAGCATTAGGGTTAGGGTTAGGATTAGTGATTGGGTTAGGTTAAATGTTAGGTTTCGGGTTAGTGTTAGGATTATGGTTATGGTTATGGTGAGGTTTAGAGTTAGTATTAGTGTTCGGGTTCAGGTTTGGCTTAGGGTTAGGGTTAGTCATAATGTTAAGTTTAGGGTTAGGTTTAGGATTCATATTAAAGTTAGAGTTTTGGTTTGGGTGAGGCTTAGGCTTAGTGGTATATTTAGGGTTATGGTGCATGTTAGTGCCAGGTTTAGTGTTAGGGTTAGTGTTCTGGTTAGAATTCAGGTTAGTGTTATGTAAGGGTTAGCATAAGGGTTAGGTTAAGGTTAGGGTTATGGATTGGGTTATTGTTTGTGTTAGGGTTAGGCTTCAGAATAGATTTAAGGTTAGTGTTAGGTTAGGTTTAGGGTTAGTGTAGGGTTAGTGTTAGATTTAGAGATAGGGTTAAAGATAAGATTCATGTCAAGATTAGGTTTAGGGTTAAAGTAAGTGTTATGTTTTGGGTTTGGATTACGTTTAGAGTTAGTTTCAGGGTTAGGGTTAATGTTATGTTTAGTTTTAAGTGTATGGTTAGTGTTAGGGTTAGTGCTAGGGTTTTGTTTGGGTTAAAATTAGTGTTTGGGTTTGCTTAGTGTTTAGGTATAGTTAAGGGTGAGGGTCAGGGTTAGATTAGCGTGAGGGTTATGGTTTGGGTTAGGGTTAAAGTTATTTTTGTGTTAGTTTTAGGGTTAT
The DNA here is from genome assembly GCF_021218885.2 of Marmota monax. Classification (NCBI taxonomy): domain Eukaryota; kingdom Metazoa; phylum Chordata; class Mammalia; order Rodentia; family Sciuridae; genus Marmota; species Marmota monax. The sequence continues at coordinate 11,601 of NW_026692274.1, forward strand.
TGTTAATGTTAAGGTTAGGTTTAGGGTTAGGGTTACTTTTAGGGTTAGGGTTATGGTTTGGTTGAGGGTTGGGCTTAGTGGAATTATAAGTGTTATCGTTCGTGTTAGTGTTAGGATATCGGTTAGATTTATTTTTTATTTATTTATTTTTTGGTTGTTTGTTTTTAATTAATTGATTTTATTTTTAAATGCATGACAGTGGAATGCATTATAATTCTTATTACATGTATACAGTACAATTTTTCATATCTCTGTTTGTATATAAAGTATGTTAACACCAAATCATGTCTTCATATATGTAACTTGGATAATAATGTCCATGACATTTATTTATTTATTTATTTATTTATTTATTTATTTATTTTTTTTAATTTTTTATTGTTGGCTGTTCAAAACATTACATAGTTCTTGATATATCATATTTCACAATTTGATTCAAGTGGGTTATGATTTAGATAAGGGTTAGCATTATGATTAAGTTAGGTTTAGGATTATGGTTTGTGTTAGTGTTTGAGTTAGTGTTAGGGATAGGGTTAGGTTTAAGGTTAGAGTTAAATAAGGGTTAGTGTTAGGGTTAGTGTTAGGGTTATGGTTTATGTTTAGTGTTAGGGTAAGGATTAGGTTTAGGGTTAGTTTTAGGGTTAGGGTTAGGGTTAGGTTTAGTTTTAGGGTTAGTGTTAGGGTTAGGGTTAGGGTTAATTTTAGGGTCTGTGTTATGATTAGGGTTAGGGTTTGTGTTAGATTTACTGTTAGGTTTAGGGTTAGGGTTTGTGTTAGGGATAGTTTTATAGATCGTTTGAGGTTTAGGTTTAGGTTTCTGATAAGGTTTCAGGTTATTGTTGGGTTTAGGGCTAGGGTTAGGGTTAGGATTAGCGTTTGGGTTAGGTTTTGTGTTACGTTTTGTCTTAGTGTTAGGCTTAAGGTTAGGGATAAAGTGAGCTTATGGTTATTATTAGCATTTGGGATAGTGTTAGAATTAGGTTTAGGGTTAGGTTTAGGATTAGTATTATGGTTATGTTTAGGGTTAGGGTTTGTGTAAGGTTTAGGGTTAGAGTTACAGTTTGGGTTAGGGTTAAGGTTGGTATTAGTGTTAGTATTAGGGTAATGGTTAGGGTCAGGGTTAGGTTCAGTGTTGGGGTTAGGGTTAGAATTTGGGTTAGGGTTAGGTTTAGCGGTAGGATAAGTTTTAGGGTTTGTGTTAAGGTTAGGTTTAGTTATACGGTTAGGGTTAGTGTTAAGGTTAAGTTTAGGGATAGTGTTAAGTTCATGGATAGGTTTAGGATTAGGATTAGTGTTAGTGTTAGGGTTAGCTTTATTTTTAGTGTTAGAGTTAGGGTTAGGGTTAGGTTTAGGGTTATTGATATGGTGAGTTTTAGGGTTAGTGTTAGTTTTAGGATAAGGGATAAGGTTATGGTTAAGTTTCTGGTTAGGCTTAGGTTTAGTTTTAGTGTTAGGTTTAGGGTTAGAATTATGGTTAATTGTTAGGTTTATTGTTAGAGTTAGTGTTAGGGACAGTGTTAGGGTTAGTGTTTCTGTTAAGATTAGGGTTAGCTTAGTGTTAGGTTTAGCGTTTGGATTAGTGTTATGGCTATGGTTATGGTTAGGGTTAGTGTTTCATTTAGGGTTAGAGTTCGGGTTAATGTTAGTGTTAGGGTTAGGGTTATAGTTAGGATAAACCTTAGTATTAGGTTTAGGGTTATGGTGAGGCTTATGTTTAGTGATAGAATTAGGGTTTTTATTAGGGATAATGTTAGGGTTACAGATAGGTGTAGGTAAGGTTTAGAATTAGGGTAAATTTAGGGTTAGGGTTATGGTTTTGATTAGGGTTTTTGTTTGGGTTACCTTAGGGTTAGGGTAAAGATTAGGATCCATGTTAGGTTTAGTGTTAGCGTTAGGTTTAGGTTTTGTTTTAGTGTTAGGTTTAGGGTTAAGTTTATGTTATGTTAATGTTAGTGTTAGGGTTAGAATTAGAATTAGAGTTAGGTTTAGGGATACAGTTAGTGATAGGGATAGTGTTAGTTTTAGGGTTAGAATTATAGTAGTGATGGAGTTATGTTTAGGTTTAGGATTTTGGATACTTTTAGGGTTAGGCTTAGTGTAAATTTAGGGTTAGGGTTAGGTTAATATGAGAGCTAGGGTTAGTGTTCGGTATAGGTTTCTTGTTAGGGTAACAGTTAAGGTTAGTGTTAGTGTTAGAGTTAGGTTTAGGTATAGTGTTAGAGCTAGGGATAGGTTTGGCTTAGTTTTAAGGTTAGGGTTTGAGTTATGATTAGTGTTATGGTTAGGGTTAGAATTAGGTTTAGGATTAGTGTAAGGGTTGGGTTTAGTTTTAGCTTCAGTGTTATGGTTAATGTTAGTGTTAAGGTGTGGTAAGGTAAGGGATATGTTTAAGGTTGGGTTAGGTTTAGGGTTATGACTTGGTTTAGTGTTTGTGTTAGTGTTATGGTTAGTATTAAGTTTTTGTTAACGGTTAGGGTTAGTGACAGGTTTAGTGTTAGGGTTAAAATTAGTGTTAGTGTTAGGGTTATGTTTAGTTTAAGGGTTAGGATTAGTCTTATGTTTAGGGTTAGGTGAGGTTTAGGGTTAGGGTTAGGTTAGTGAGAGAATTAGGGTTAGGGTTCGGTTTATGTTTCGAGTTAGTGTTACGATTAGGGTTAGTTTTAGGTTTAGGGTTAGGATTAGGTTTAGAATTAGTGTTAGGTTTAGGCTTAGTATTAGGATTAGTGTTAGGGTGAAGGATAGGGTTAGTATTAGATTTAGGTTTAGTGTTAGGGTTAGTGTTACTGTAAGGGTTATGGTTAGGTTTAGGTATAGTGTTAAATTTAAGAACAGGTTTAGGGTTAGTGTTAGAATTAGTGTTGGAGTTATGTTTAGCGTTAGGATTACGGTTAGGGTTAGTTTTAGGGTTCTGTTTAGTGTTAGGGTTAGGTATAGTTTTAGTGTTAGGATAAGCATTAGAGTTAGATTTAGAATTAGTGTTAGGGTTACCATTAGGGTAAGTGTCAGGGTTAGAGGTAGGGTAAATTTTACGGTTAGTGTTAGGGTTAGTGTTAGGGATATGGACAGTGCTTGGTTTAGCGTTAGAGTTAGGTAAGGTTTAGGGTTAGGGTTAGATTTAGGTTGAAGTTTAGGATTAGTGTTAGGGTTTGGGTTAGGGTTAGGGTAGGTTAGGGTTACTTTTAGGCTTAGTGATAGCATTTGTGTTAGGGTTAGGGTTAGTATTAGGGTTAGGGTTACAGTTTGGATTCAGGTTAGGGTTAGGTTTAGTGTTAATGCTAATGTTATGATTACGTTTATGGTAAGGTTTCGTGTTAGGGTTATGGTTAGAATTGGGGTAAGGTTTAGCTTTAGGTTTAATGTTAGGGATAGGGATAGGTTTATGGTTAGTGTTAGGTTGAGGAGTAGGTTTAGCTTTGAAAGGTTAATAATCTTGAGAACTGTTTGCTAATCTTGTTCCCAGAGTGTGCTGTCCCCAACTGCCAAACTGCAGAATGTACTCCCTGCCCACTCGCTCTGACCCGTCAATGAACTTCCCTACCTGCCCTCTCCAAGGAAAGTATATAAGCTCTGCTTAAGCTATTCTCAGGGCTCTTTGCTCTATTCAAGTGAGCGCTGAGCCCCAGCATGCTGGACCCCCAATAAACCCTTTGCTGTTGCATGAGACATCTCTTGGTTGTCTCTTCCTCCGACGCTCACCCGACCTTTACAGGGTTAATGTTAGGTTTAGGTTTAGGCTTATGTTTAGTGATAGGGTTAAAGTTAGGGTTACGGTTGTGGTTAGTGTTCATGTTATTGTTAGGGTTAGGGCTTGTGTTTGGTTTAGGGTGATGGTTAGGTTCAGGGCTGGTTTTTGGCTTAGTTTTAGGGTTAGGGTTAGTGTTAAGTTTAGTGTTAGGGTTAAATTTAGGTTTTAGGTTAGGGTTAGGCTTATTGGTAGGGTTAGGTTTAGGTTTCGTGTTAGGGACTGTGTTAGGATTAGGGTTTGTCTTAAAATTAGGGTTAGCTTATTGTTAGGGTTAGGGTTTGTGTTGGTATTACGGTTAGGGTTAGGGTTACTGTTTTATTTAGGGTTAGAGTTAGGGTTAATGTTAGTGTTAGGCTTAGGGTTAGGATTAGAGTTAGTATTAAGTTTAGGGTTAGGGTTAGGCTTAGGCTTAGTGATAGAGTTAGGGTTTTGGTTAGGATTAGTGTTACGGTTAGGTTTAGGGTTACATAAGTGTTAGGGTTAGGGTTAATTTAGGATTTGGCTTATGGTTTTTGTTAGGGTTTCTGTTAGGGTTAAGATTAGGTTTAGAGTTGCATTTAGGGTTAGGGTTAGGTTTTGTGTTAGGGTTAATGTTAGGGTTAGGATTGGGGTTCTCTTTAGTGTTAGGTTTAGGGTTATGTTTAGGGTTAGTGTTAGTGTTAGGTTTAGGGTTAGGATTAGAATTAGGTTTATGGATAGGGTTAGGGATATGAATAGGTTTAGTGTTAGGGTTAGGATTAATGTTAGTGTTAGGGTTATGTTTAGTATTAGGTTTGTGTTTAGTTTTTATGTGAGGGTTATTGTAGGTTTACTATTAGCGTTAGGTTAGTGATAGGGTTAGGGTTAGTGATAGGTATAGGTTTCATATTAGGGTTACGGATAAGGTTAGTGTTAGTGTCAGGGTTACTGTTTGGTTTAGGTATAGTGTTAGAGTTAGGGATAGAATTAGAGTTAGTTTTAGGGTTATGGTTAGAGTTACAAAATTAGTGTTAGGTTAAGGGTTAGAGTTAGGGTTAGGGTTAGTGGTAGGCTTGGGGTTAGTTTTAGCTTTTGTTTTACAGTTAGTGTTATTGTACGTGTTAGGATTAGGTAAGGGATAGGGTTAGGGTTGGGTTAAGTTTAGGGTTATGGTTTGGGTTAGGCTTTGTGTTTGGGTTAGGGTTAGGGTTAGAGTTAGGGTTAGGCATAGGGTTAGGATTAGGTTAGGGTTAGTGTTAAGGTTAACTTTAGGTTTAGGTTAGGAATTAGTGTTAGGGTTAGCGTTAGGGTAAGGGTCAGGGTTAGGGTTACGGTAAGTTTTAGGGTTAGTGTTAGGGTTAGGGTTAGTTTTACAAATAGGGTTAGTGATAGGGTTAGGGCTTGATTTAGGGTTAGCTTAAGGTAAGGTTTAGGGTTAGGGTTAGGTTCAGGTTTAAGGTTAATTTTATTGTTACGATTTTGGTTAGAGTTAGGATAAGGGTTACTGTTAGGATGAGGTTAGGTTTAGTTTTAGGCTTAGTATTAAGATTTGTGTCAGCATTAGGGTTAGTGTTACAGTTCAGATTGGGTTTAGGGTTAAAGTTCTGGTTAATGCTAGTGTTAGGGTTAAAATTAGGTTTAGTGTTAGGGTTAGGATTAGAGTTGTGGTAAGGGTTAGATATACGATTATTGTTTGTGTTAGGGATAGGGTTTGGGTTAGTGTTAGAGTTAGTTTTAGGGTTAGTCTTAGTGTTAGGTTTAGTGTTAGGTTTAGGAGTAGTTTTAAGATTAGTGATAGGTTTGGGTTTAATGTTAGGGTAAGTGTTAGTGTAAAGTTAGGATTACGGTTAGGGTTACTGTTAGGGTTTGGGTTAGTGTTAGGGTCAGGATACTGTTGGGGTTTTTGTTAATATTAGAGTTATTTTATGGGTAGGATTATGGTTTGTGTTAGTTTTAGTGTTAATGTTAAGGTTAGATTTAGTCTTTCATTAAGAATTAGGGTTACGGTTATTGTTAGTGTTAAGGTTAGGGTGTTTGTTAGGGTTATTGTTAGTATTAGGTTCAGGTTTAGAGTTAGCGTTAGTGACAGTTTTAGTGTTATGGTCAAAATTAGTGTTAATTTTAGGCTTATGGTTAGTTTTAGGGTTAGAATTAGTCTTAGGGTTAGGGTTAGTGTAGGTTTAGGTTTAGGGTTAGGTTAGTGAGAGAATTAGGGATAGGGTTTTGTTTAGGTATTGAGTTAGGGTTACGATTATGGTTAGTTTTAGGTTTACGGTTAGGATAAGGTTTAGGGTGAGTGTTAGGGTTAGGCTTAGTGTTAGGATTGGTGTTAGGGTGTGTGTTAGGGTTAGGGATAGTGTTAGTATTAGGTTTAGGTTTAGTGTTAGGGCTAGTGTCACTGTAAGGGTTAAGGTTAGGGTTAGGTATAATGTTAGATTTAGTGATAGGTTTAGGGTTAGTGTTTTGATAAGTGTTACGGTTATGTTTAGTCTTATGGTTAGAGTTAGTGTTAGGGTTATGGTTAGTGTTAGGGTCAGGGTTAGTTCTATTGTTACTTTTATGGTTAGAGTTAGGTTTAGTGTTAGGTTTAGGTAAGGGTTAGTGTTAGGGTTGCGTTATGTTTAGGGTAATGGTTTGGGTTAGCGTTTGTGTTAGGATTAGGGTTAGGGTTGGTGTTACAGTTATGTTTAGGGTGAGGGTTAGAGTTAGCTTTAGTGTTACAGTTAGAGTTAGGGTTAAGTTTAGTATTAGTGCTACGGTTAGCTTTTGGTTTAGGGTTAGGTTTAGTATTAGGGTTTGTGTTAGGGTTAGGTTGGGGTTAGTTTTAGGATTAGGGTTATGGTTTGTGTTAGGGTTAGGGTTAGTATGAGTTTTAGGGATAGAGTTCAGATTAGGGTTAGGTTTAGGGTTAGGGTTATTGTTAAGATTAAGGTGAGGTTTAGGGTTAGAGTTATATTAAGGGTTAGATTTAGGGTTAGTGTTATGGTTAAGGATAGGGTTAGGTTAGTCTTAGGGTTAGGGTTAGGTTTCATGTTAAATTCAAGTTTATGCTGAGTGTTACGTTTAGGGTTAGATTTAGGGTTAGGTTTAGTTTTAGTGTTAGGGTTAAAGTTAGGGTTAGGGTTATGGATAGTGTTAGGGTTAGGGATAGATTTAGGGTTACTGTTAGGGTTAGATATAGGGTTAATGTTACAGTTAAGGTTAATGTTATCTTTATGGTTAGTGTAAGGGTTAGAGTTAGGGATAGGGTTAGTATTAGGATAGTTAGTTTTAGGGTTAATTTTAAGTTTATGTTTATGTTTAGTGTTAGGGATAGTGTTACTGTTAGGTTAGGGTTAATGTTAGGGTTAGCATTATAATTAGGTTTAGGTACAGTGTTAGGGTTAGTGTCAGGGTTAGATTAGGTAAGGGTTAGTGATAGGTTTAGGGTTAGGTTTAGTGTTATTTTTAGTCTTCGGGTTATGGTTAGCTTTAGGTTTAGTGTTAGGGTTAGTGTTATGGTTAGGGTTATGGTTAGGGATAGTGATAGGGTTAGGGTTGAGGTTAAGGTTAGTATTAGGGTTAGGGTTAGAGTTTGTATTAGAGTTAGGTTTAGGGTTAGGTTTATGGTTAAAGTTATGGTAAGGGTTAGTGTTAGGTTTGGGTTAGGGTTAGGGTTAGGGTTCAGGTTAGGGTTTGTGGTAGTGTTCATTTATGGTAGTGTTAGAGTTACAGTTAGGTTAATTGTTAATGTAAGGGTTAGGTTTAAGCTTAGGGTTAGTGACAGGGTTAGGTTTAGTGTTAGGTATGGGATTAGGGTTAGGTTTAGTGACAGGGTTAGTGTTAGGGTTAGGATTAGTGTTATTGTTAGGGTTATGGTTAGGTTTAGCGTTAGGGTGAGTCTTAGGACTACAGTAAGTGTAGGTTTAGTGTTAGGGTTAGGTTAGTCTTAGGTTTAGGGTTAGGATTCGGATTTGATTTCGAGTTAGATTTATTGTTAGGGTTAGTGTTAAGGTTAGGGTTAAGATTAGGTTTTGGGTTTGTCTTAGCATTTAGGTTATATTTATGTTTTGTTTTAATAATAGGTTTAGGGTTAGTGTTAGGGTTAGGATTAGGGTTAGGGTTACTGCTAGTGTTAGTATTAATATTAGGGTTAGGTTTAGTGTTAGTGTTAGGGTTATGGTTATTGTTTGGTATAGTGTTAGGTTTAGGGGTGGGTTTATTGTTAGTTTTAGGGTTAGGATTAGGGATAGGGTTAGTGTTATGGTTAGGGATAAGGTTAGGCTTATTTTTAGGGTTAGGGTTAGTTTTAGCTTTGGTTTTATTGTTAGAGTTATGTTTAGGGTTAGGGTTCAGTAGTGTTTAGGTTTAGGGTTGGGTTAGGTTTATGGTTATGGTTTGTCTTACGGTTTGTGTTAGGGTTAGGTTTAGGGTTACGGTTAGATGTAAGTTTATGGTTAGGTTTAGGGTTAGTGTTAGGGTTAGTATTAGTGTTTGTTTTAGAATTAGTGTTAGGATTAGTGTTAGGCTTAGGGTTAGGGTTATGATTAGGGTAAGTTTTAGGGTCAGTATTATGGTTAGGTTAGTTTTAGGGTTAGTGTTATGGTTAGCGTTAGCATTAGGACGAGGGCTTGTGTAAGGTTTAGGGTTAGGGTTAGGTTTAGGTTTAAGGTTAGGATTACTGTTAAGGTTTGGGTTAGGGTTAGGGTTAAGGTTAGTGTTAGTGTTAGGGTTAGGTTAGGGTGTGCTTTAGACTTAGTTTTAGGGTTTCTTGTAGGGTTAGTTGTAGTGTAAGTGTTATGATTACAGTTCAAATTAGGGTTAGGTTTAGGTTTAGGGTTAGTGTTAGTGTTAGTGTTAGGGTTAGCGTTAGTGTTAGTGTTAGGGTTAGGGTTAGGGTTAGAGTTATGGTAATGGTTAGGTTTAGGGATAGGGTTAGGGTTAGTGTTAGGGTTAGGGTTATGGTGAGTTTTAGGGTTAGTTTTAGGGTTAGGTTTAGGGTTAGGTTTAGTTTTATTGTTTGGATAAGTGTTAGGGTTAAAATTATGATTAGATTTAGGAATACGGTTAGTTTCAATGTTAGTTTAGTGTTATGGATAGTGTTATGGTTAACGATAGGTTTATGGTTAGTGTTAGGGTTAGTTTTATTTTTACTGTTATGCTTAGGATTAGGGTTAGGTTTAGGGTTAGTGTTACTGTTAGGGTTTTGGGTAGGGTTAATGTTGCATTAAGTGTTAGGGTTAGGGTTAGGATTAGTGTTAAGTTTGCATTTATTTTTAAGATTAGTGTTAGTGTTACTCTTAGGTTAGGATTAGCTTTAGGGTTAGGTTAGTGTTCACATTAGGGTTAGGTTTAGGGTTAGTGATAAGTTTAGGGTTATTTTTCGGGTTATTATTAGTGATAGGGTTAGGGTTGGGGTTAGGTTTAGTGTTAGGGTTAGGGATAGGATTAGTGTTAGTCTCAGCGTTAGTGTTAGAGATAGAGTTAAGATTAGTGGTAGTGTTAGGGGTGGGGTAGGGTTTGTATTAGGGTTAGGTTTAAGATTTGTGTAAGTGTTGGGGTTAGGGTTATGGTTACATTTGGAGTTAGTGTTAATTTTAGGGTTAGGGTTAGTGTTAGGGTTAGGGTTAGGGTTAGTGTTAGGGTTTGTGTTAGGATTAGTGTTAGGGTTAGGGTTAGGGTTAATGTTACGTTTAGGGTTTGTGTTAGGTTTCATGTTCAGGTAAGGGTTAGAGTTTTTGTTAGGATTAGGGATAGTGTTAGGTTTACAGTTAGGTTTATTTTTAGAGTTAGTGTTCGGATTAGGGTTAGGGTTAGTATTATGGTTAGGGTCAATATTTGTTGTAGGGTTTGGGTTAGTGTTAATATCAGAGTTTGGTTTAGGGTTTGCATTAGGTTTAGAGTTATGGTTAAGGTCAAGGTTGATAGTAGGGCTAGAGTTAAGGTTAAGATTAGGATTAAGGTTAGAATTAGTATGAGGTTTTGGGTTAGGGTTACAGTTAGAATTAGGTAAGGGATACAGTTAGGGTTAGTGTTATGGTTGGGTTAGGATTAAGGTTAGTGTTTGTTTTAGGGATTGAGTAAATGTTAATAGTAGGGTTAGGGTTAGGGTTAGTGTTATGGTTAGGGTTTATGGTAGTTTTAGAATTAGGTTTAGGATTAGGATTAAAGTTAGTATTAGCATTAGGTTTTGGATTAGGATTAGGGTTAGTGTTAGGGTTAGGTTAGGGTTAGTGTTAGTTTTTGGTTAGGGTTAGGGTTAGTGTTATTTTTAGTGTTAGGTTTATGGTTAGGTTTAGGTTTAGTGTTAGGGTTAGTTTAGGGTTAGAGCTATGGTTAGGTATAGTGATAGGTTTAGGGTTAAGGTTAGGGTTAGTATTAGTTTTAGGGTTAGAGTTTGTGTTAGAGTTAGGTTTAGGGTTAGGTTTAGGGTTGAGGTTAGTGTTAGGGTTAAGGTTATGTTTAGGGTTAATGTTAGGTTTTTGTTAGGGTTAGGGTAAGGGTTTGGGTTAGGGTTTATGGTAGCGTTAGGGTTAGGGTTAGGTTTAGTGTTAGTGTTTGGTTTATGGTTAATGTTAGGTATACAAATAGGATTAGGTTTAAATTTTAGGTTAGGTTTAATTGCAGTGTTAGGGTTATGGTTAGGTTTAGAGTTAGGGTTAGGATTAGTTTTAGGGTTAAGGTTATGTTTTGGGTTAGTTTTAGTGTTAGGTTTAGGGTTATGGTTAGGGTTAGAATTAGTGATAGAGTTAGGGTTGCAGTTAGTGTTAGTGTTAGGGTATGGGTTAGGGTTAGCATGATGGTAATTTTTAGGTTTCGGTTTAGGGATCTTTTTATGATTATGGTTACGGTTAATGTTAGTATTAGGGTGGGGTTAGGCTTAGGTTTATGGTTGGGGTTAGGGTTATGGTTAGTGTTAGAGTAAGTTGTAGGGTTAGGGTTAGTGTTAGGGTTAGGTGTACGGATAAGTTTAGTGTTAGTTTTACGTTTAGGGTTAGAGTTAGGTTTCATGTTAGGGTTAGGTTTAGGGTAAGGTTTATGTTGTTTGTTAGGGTTAGGTTATTTTTAGGTTTAAAGTTAAAATTATGATTAGGGTTAGGGATATGGTTAGTTTTAGTGTTAGGTTTAGTGTTAGGATTAGTGTTTGTGTTAGGGATTGTGTTAGTGTTAATATTAGGTTTAGAGTTAGGGTTAGGGTTATGTTTATTGTATGGTTAGTATTAGCATTTGTGTCAGGGTTGTGATTAGTGTTAGGGTTGGGATTACAATTAGAATTAGCTTTAAGGTTAGGTTTAGTGTTAGTGTTAGGGTTAAGGTTACGGTTAGGGTTTGTGTTAGATTTTGGGTTAGGTTTAGTGTTAGTTTTAGGGTTGGGTTAGAGTTAGGATTAGTGTTAGGGTTAGCATTAGGTTAGGTTTAGGATTAGTGTTAGGTTTAGCCTTAGTGTTTTGGTTAATATTAGGTTTAAATTTTGTGTTAGGGTTAGTGTTAGGGTTAGGGTTATGTTTATGTTTAGTATTAGTATTATGGTTAGAGTTAGTGTTATGTTTAGGGTTAGGCTTAGCATTAGGGATAGGCTTAGTGGTAGTGTTAGCATTAGGGTTAGATTTAGGCTTAGTGGTAGGGTTAGCATTCGGGTTAGATTTAGTGTTACTTTTAGCGTTAGTGTTAGGATTAGGGTTAGTGTTAGTGTTAGGGTTATAGTTAGGGTTAGGTTTAGTGTTAGTATTAGGGCTACACAACATCAAACAAATCTGACCAAATAATTATGGGAGGTATTTCAGTACATGCATATTTTCCTGTTATCTCCTAAAGAGCTCTCGGATTAAGTTGTTTTTGCATGCTTAAGCATAGGCCTACTTTTACAAGGAACATACCAGAGTCCATACAGAGAACTGATGGAGTGTGTGAAGTTTCAAGCAGCTAGCTCAAACCCTGTTTGATTTTCAACTCCATTAAAATTCCCGTATATGTCAAAATGAAGTGAAATCTTAAAATACAAAATATTCCTTACAGTGAACCTGTGAATGGAGAAGGCCTAAACCTGGGGAACTGAGTAAACCTAGCTAAAAGATAAGTCCTTCCAAGTATCAAAGAATTTTGAATAAAACTAACTCTATCCCTAACACCAGCTCTAACCCTAGCTGTTCCCTTAACCTAACATTTTTATGAAACTTTGACCATAGAATAACCAAACTTAGGCAGCCTACTTGGGCAAGCTAAGGGTTGAGTGCCATGCAGTATCAAAGAAATCTGTCCAAAATGTTCATGGAGTATATCAGTACATGCATATTTCCCTGTTATCTCTTAAGGGACTCCTGAATAAAGTTGTTTTTACATGCTGCAGCATAGGCCTACTGTCACAAGAAAAAACTAGAGATTGCTCACAGAGAATTGATAGAGTGTGAAGTTTCAAGAAGCTAGCACCAATGGTGTTTTATTTACAGATCCATTTCCATTTACCTGTATAGGACAAAATGAACTGAAACTTTAAAATACAAACTCTTCCTTACAGTGAAACATTGAACCTAGGAGTCGGAAACACGTGGATTATAATAAGGATAGGGAAAAAATTAATCCTGCCCAGTATCAAAGAAATTTGAACACAACTATCTCTAACCCTAATACTAGCTCTAACATTAGCCCTAACACTATCCTTAACACAAAGACTAACCGGTTTGAAAAACTGTTGATCCTAGAAATCCCAAACTTGGGGAGAATAGTGAACTAAACTATCAGATGAATCCTATGCAGTATCAAACAAATATGACCAAATAATTGAGGTGGTATTTCAGTTCATGCATATTTCTCTGTTTTTTGAAAAAGGGCTCTTGGATAAAGTTGTTTTTGCCATTTTCAACTTAGGGCTTCTTTTAAAAGGAAAAAAAAAACAGAGAGTTCCCACAGGGAGTTGATTAAGTGTTTGAAGTTTCAAGCAGCTAGCACCAACCCAGTTTGAGTTCAACCTCCATTTTCATTTACCTATATAGGACAATATGAAGTAAAACCTTAAAATACAGAGTGTCCCTTTTAGCAAACCATTGAAATGAGAAGGCCAAAACGTGAGGAGCATAATAAGTCTAGGTAAAAGTTGACTCCTTCCAAGTATCAAAGAAATTTGTACAAAATTTACTCTCACCCTAACACTATATCTATCCCTAGGCCTAATGCCAAACCTAACACTAACACTAACCTGATTAGAGAACCATTGATCCAGAAGTCCCACACTTGGAGATCGTTGTGGGGCAAGCTAAATAATGAATCCTACTCAGAATGAAACAAACCTGACAAAATAATTATGGGAGGAATTTCAGTGCATGCATATTCCCTGCTTTCTCCTAAAGAGCTCTCAGATAAAGTTGTTTTTGCATGCTTCAGCTTAGGCTAAAACTCACAATGAACTTACCAGAGTGTCCCCACAAAGAATTGAGGGTGTCTGTGCAGTATCAAGCAGCTAGGATAAACCCTGTTTGATTTCCAGGTCAATTTACATTTACTCATATAGTTCAAAATAAAGTAAAATGAAAATGTTAACTGTTTGGGACACCAAACTATTGAAATAAAAAGGCATAAACCTGGGAAACACATTAGAGTTTGTTAAAGATGAATCCTGGATTGTATCAAAGAAATTTGAATAAAATATCTCTAAGCCTAACACTACCTCTAAACTGAGACCTAATCCTAACCCTAAACATTAACATAGCCCTATCCCTAACCCTAAATTTAACCCTAATTTTAACTGTAACCATTGAGCAAACCCTAGCTCTAAATCTATCCATTACCATAACTCTAACCCTAACCCTATTGCTAAACATAGCCCTAACCCCAACATTTACCCTAGACCTGCTATAAGCCTAACCTTTGCCCTAGCCCTAAATCTATCTCCAACCATAACACTTACCCTAAAACTAACCATAACCCTCGACCTAACCATAACCCTAACACTAACACTAGCTCTATTAATAAACATAAACATAGCCATAACCCTAGCTGTAATCCTGTGTATTACCCTAAACTTAAGCCTAAAACAAATGCTAACAATAGGACTAAACCTAACTATATGGGTATCCCTAAGGATATTCAATACATTAAACCCAACCTGAACCCCAACCCTAACAATATCCATTACTCTAAACCTAATGCTAATTTGAGCCTTAATCCTAAACCTTAAACAAAACCAATCCCTAATCCTGACTCTGACTGTAATAATACACCTACCACTAAATCTGACCATTACTCTTAACCTAAACCTTACAGTACACCAATTCAAAACCAAAGGCTACAACTACCCTTAACTTTAATGAAGACCTGACATTAGTCTTAGCCTTAATCCTAGGCCTAGCCCTAACACAAACCCTCATCCAAGCCTAAACCTAACCTTAAACCTAACCCTCACCCTAACCCTAACCCAACACCTAATTCTAACCACAACCCTAGCCCTAACCTTAACTCTAACTGTATCCATTACCCTAAGCATAACCCTTATCCTAATGCTAACCCTAAGACTAACCTATCACTATTTCCAAAACTATCAATTACCCTAAACCTAACCTGAATGCTAAACCTAACCCTATCTATACCGTAAGCCTAAGCCTAACTCTAATTTGAGCCATAACCCTAAACTCAAACATAAACCAATCCCTAACACTGACACTGGCCCTAATAATTCCCCTAGATCTAAATCTGACTCTTACCCTATACCTAACCCTTACAATAGACCTAGCCATAAACCTTTTTCTAATAATATCCTTAACGGTAATCCTGCACCTGATATTAACCCTAGCCATAAATCTAGCCCTAACTCTCACACAAACCCTAGCCCTTATCCTAGCCCTAAACATAGCCTTAATTACAATCCCAATCCAAATTCTAGGCCTAACACTTACACTAATCCTAGCCCTAATCTTAGTCCTAATTTAGCCCTATCCCTAACACTAGTCCTAAGACTAACTCAAACTCTCACATTAGACCTTTCACTCGTTCTAACCCTATCCCTTACCATAACTCTAACCCTAGCCCTAACCCTTGCCCTATCCTTTGCCCTAGCATTAACCTTAGATAAAATTTAACTCTAAATTGAGCCCTGACCTGAAGACTAAGCCAAACCCTAACACTAGACCAAACCAAAACACTAATCCTAAAATTTGCCCTAACCCTAGACCTAGCCCTAAAACAAAACCTAGGTATACCTCTAACCCTAATACTTAACCTTACCCTAATAAAACCTTAAACCTAGCCATAACCCTAGCCATAATATTAGTTGTAAGCCAAACCCTTAAACTAACCATGAACATAGCACTGACCCTAACACTACTAACTCTAAATATCACCCTAACCCTAAACCTAACCGTAACACTAACTCTAGCCCTAAAACCCTAAAAGTAGCCCTAAACATCACCCTAGTGCTTATATTAGCTGTAACCATAACCCCATTACTAACTTAATCCAAAACTTTGCCCTAATCCTAGCTTTAACCCTAGCTCTATTTGTAACTATAAACCTAGCCCTAAACCAGTCTCTAACTCTATACATTACCATAACCAAAATTATAATCCTAATGCTAATTCTAGGCATGAACCATAATCTTAACCCAATCTATTACCATGAACCTAGAACCTAAACTTAACCCTATCATTACCCTAACCCTAACACTAAGACTAATTCAAGCCCTAACTTTAAACCTTAACCTATCCCAAACCCTAAACCTGAATTTTACCCTAATAAAACCCCTAGCTCTAAACTTGAACATAACACTACACCTAACACTTACCATAGACGAAGACAAAATCCTAACCCTAAAACTATCTTTAACCAATATTTGGGACCTGAAATTAGCCCTAGCCCTAATCCTAGTCCTAAACCAAAAAAAAAAAAAAAAAAAAAAAAAAAAAAAAAAAACTGTAGCCCTCATCCTAGCACTACACCTCACTTTAATCATAACCCTAACACTAACCCTACCCATAACGCTAATTGTAAGCCTCACCCTACCTCTATACCTTGCTTTTTGCCATCACTTAAACAAAATTTAAACCTAACCCTTACCCTAAGTCTAGGCTTAAGCCAAACAATAAACCTAACCCTAATCCTAGCACAAATTTAGCCCTATCTGCAACTCTAACACTAACCCTAGCCCTAAGACTCACTCTAACTCTCGGCCTATACTTATCCCTAGTTCTAACCCTATTCCTTATCATAACCCTATCCCTAGCCCTAACCCTTTCTCTATCCTTAGTCCTAGCCCTAACCCTAAATCTAACCCTAACTCCAAATCTAACCCTAATCCTAAGCCTAAGCTTTACACTTACACTAAGCTTAAACCTAACCCTAGAACTAAATCCAAAACCAAGCAAAAGCCCTAACCCTAAATATTAACTTAAACCAAACGCTAAAACTAAACCTAGACCTGTCCCTAGCCCTAATTCGAGTTCTAACACTAACTTTAAAACTAACACTGACCCTGACTCATATCCTAACACTCAAACTATCTCTAAATACTGTTCTCACCTTAAACCGAATGCTAAGATTAACCTTACAATAATTAGAGTCCTATCCATAATCCTAAAACCAACCCTGACTTGAATCTTATCCTAACACAAACCCTACTTATAAATATCACCCTAAACTTAAACCTAACACTAACACCAAATCTAACCATAACATTAAAACTAACCTAATTTTAACCCTAGTTCTTACATTAGCCGTGGCCCTAATCCTGTCCCTAACCCTAACACAAACACTAAACCTAGACCTAGATTTAGCCCAAACTCTAACCCTAACCATAGCCCTAAACCTAGCTCTAAACAAATCCTAAGCAAAACCCTAAACCTAAGGGTAACCCTGGACCTATCCCTAATCTTTAGGCTAACCAAAACCCTATCTCTATTAATAGCCCTAATCCTAGCTCTCATTCTAACTCTAAACGTATCCCAAATTCTAAAACTAACCCTGATCCTTATACTGACCATACCACTAATCCTAGGTCTAACTCTAACCCTAACTCTAACCCATATCCTATGGTAATCCTATCCCTAGACCTAACCCTGAAGCTAACTCACAGCCTAGCCCTAACTATAGATAAGGAACTAACCCTTAGGCTAAACATAACCCTTAACCTAACCCCAGTTCTAACCCTCACCCTAATCCTAACTCAAGACCTAATCCTAACCATAACCCTAGCCATAACCTTAACTCTAACTGTATCCATTACCCTAAACATTACCCTTTATGCTAATGTTACCCTAGGCCTAACCCTAACCCTATCACTATCCCTTAAACTGTCAATTACCCTAAACATAACCTGCACCCTAAACCAAAGCCTATCATTATGCTAATGCTAACCCTAAAGCTAATGTGAGCACTAACTCTAAACTCAAACCAAAACCAAAGCCCAACACTGACCGTGACATTAGTAATTCCCCTAGCTCTAAACCTGACTATTACCCTATACCTAACTCTTACACTAGATGTAGCTATAAACCTAACCCTAAAACTATCCCTAACCATAACCCTAGAACTGAATTTGGCCCTAGCCATAATCCTACCCCCCAACCCTAGAACAAACCCTAGTCCTTATCCTAGCCCTAAACATAGCCTTAATTATATCCCTAACCCTGACCCTAGGCCTAACCCTAACACTAAATCTAGCCCAAAGACTAACTCTAACTCTCACCCTAGCCGTAACTCTAGTTCTAACCCTATACTTTACTGGAAGCCTAATCCTAGCCTGAACCGTAGGTCTAACACTAGCCCTATTCATATCACTGGCCATAACTCTAAATCTAACCCTAACTCTAAATCTAATCCTAACAATAAGCCTAAGCCTATGCCTAAACCTAGTTCTAAACATAGCCCTAACTCTAAAACAAAACCAAGCTATAGACCTAACCCTAATTCTGACATAATCAAGTACTAATTGTACACCTAGCCCTAACCCTAGCAATTATTCTAGTGTTAAGCTGAATCCTAAAACTAACCCTCACCCTGATTCTGACTTTAACACTAACCCTAGGTCTAAACATCATTCTAACCCTAAACCTAAACCAAGCACTAGACCTAGTCCTAACCCCTAACACTAAAATTAGCCCTAATCATAACCCTAGTACTTACATTAGAGGTAACCCTAACCCTAGCCCTAAATGAACCCAAATCCTAGCCCCATTCAAAGCCCTAACCCTAGCTTTAACCCTAAACCTAACTCTAACCCTATCACTAATTGTAACCATAATCCTAGCTGTAACCACAGCTTTAACCCTATCCATTTCCCTAACCAAAACCCTAACCCTAATGTTAATCCTAGGACTAAACCTAAACCTATCCCTAATTTTCACCCTATCCATTACTCTAAATCTAAGTTGAAACCTAAACCTGACCCTATCATTACGCTAATCCTAACCTTAATACTAACTCAAGTCCTATCTTTAAACCTTAAACTATCCAAAACACTAATCATGACCATGGCCCTAATAATACCCTTAGTTCTAAACCTGACCCTAAACTTAACCTAATGCTTACACAAGGCGTAGCCATAAAACTAACCTTAAACTATCTTTAACTGTAAACCTAGACCTGAAATTAGCCCTAACCATAATCCTAGCCCTAAACCTAATCTTAATTCTAACCTGAGCCCTAACCCTAATTCTAACCCTCACCATAGCCCTAAACTTACTTATAACCCCATCCCTTACCATAACCCTAAACCTAACCCTAACTCCTGCCCTAACAATAGGCCTAATACTAACACTAAGCCTATCACTAATCCTAGCCCTAATTTAATCTTATCCTGACCCTAAACCTAGCACTATAACTAACTATAACTCTTGCCCTAGCCCTAGCCCTGGTTCTATCCTTAGCCCTATCTTAACTCTAGATCTAAACCTAACACTAAATCTAAACCTAACTCTAAATTTAAGTGTAATAATAAGCCATACAAAACCCTAACACTACCCCTAACCATAATGCTAATCCTAAAACTTACCCTAGCCCTGGCCCTAGCCATAAAACAAAACCAAGCCATATCCCTAACACAAAACCTTAACCTAAACCAAACCCAAACCTTACACCTAGCCCTGATCCTAACTCTAAAAATTACTCTGACTCTAAAGCTGAACCTAACACTAAACCTAGGTCTACTCATCAAACTAACTTGAATTAACCATAACAATAGACCTAGCCTTAACCGTAACCCAAAAGCTAGCCTTAATTGTAACCCTAGTTCATATATTAGGCATTGTCATAACCCTAGCCCTAATCCTAACACAAATTCTACTCCTAATTCTAGTCCTTAACTTAGTTACACACTAATCTTAACCCTATCACTAGCCCTAACCCTTACCCTAACCTGAGCCCTAACCCTAGCTCTAACCCTATCACTTACCCTAAGCCAAAACCTAAACCAAATGCTAACCCTAGACCTAACCCTAATCCTTAGACTAACTTCAACTCTGAGCATATTACTAGTCTTAACCCTAGCCTTCATTCTACCTGTAAAAATAACCCTGACCCTCATCTGACCCTACAAGTAACCCTAGGTCTAAAACTGACACTAAACATAAACCAAAACCTAACAGTAGACCTACTGGTGACCCTATACTTATACCTAAGACTAACACTAGACCTAGACCCAAAGCTAATCCTAAATATAGCTATAACACTAGCCATAGATCTAAACAAAATCCTAGCACTAGCCTTAACAATAACCCTTAACCTAAACCAAACACTTACCTTACCCCTAGACATAAACCTAGTTCTAATTCTAGCTCTAACCCTAAACCTAACCCTATCCTGAACATTGACCCTGATCCTAACCCTTAAACTAGTTTTAAACCTGACACTAACCCAAAACCTAGACCTAACACTAGACCTAGCTATAACCCCAAACCTGAAACTATACCTAAACATAACTCTAGCTTTTATATTACCCATAGTCCTAAAAATAGCACTAAAGCTAACACAATACCTAGAGCTTATACTAGGTGTAAACTTAGCTCAAAGCATAAACCTAAGCCTGGCCCTAACCCTAACCCTAACTCTAAACCTAACCCTCTTTTTAGAACTAACACTAGCTCAAAGCCTATCCCTTACACTAAACATAACCCTAGCCCCATCCTAAATCCTAATCCTAACAATAGGCCTAATCCTAATCTTAACCCTAGCCCAAACGTTAGCTCTAACCATATCCATTACACTAACCCTAACCCTAACCCTAATAAAAACCCTATCCCTAATACTAAACCTAACACTAACCATAATTTTGAACTCAGAAGTTAACCTAAACCTAACCCTAGCTCAAGCACTAACCCTTATCCTAAACAACCATAACCTTAACCCTAAACTAACACTTACCCTAACCCTAACACTTACCCTAAACCAAACCCTAGCCCTATTCCTAAACCTACCTCTAATCCTAGACTTAATCCATACCATAACCTAGCCCTAACCCTAGCTCTAAAACTATCCATTACACTAAACAAAACCCTAACCCTAATGCTAACACTAACCCCATCACTGAAACCTAACCCATTCTTTACCTTAAACCTTAAGTAAAACCTAAAGTAAACTCTTCCAATACCTTAACTCTAAACCTAACCCTAAGGCTAATTTGAGCCCTAACCCCTTAAAAGTAACATAAAACAAACGCTAACCCTGACACTGACCGTGACACAAATAATAATTCTAGATCTAAAGCTGACCTTTAAAATAAACCTAATCCTTACACAAGACCTAGCCATAACCTAACCCTAAAACTATCCTTAACCATAACCCTAGAACTGATATTATCCCTGGAGCAAGTCCTAATCCTAACCCTATCAGAAGCCTACCCATCATCCTTGCCTTAATCCTAAATTGAACCATAACCCTAGACCTAATCCTAATTCTAAGCTTCAGGATAGCCCTGAACATAGCTATAACCCCACCCATTCTTCTAAACTTAAAGCTAACCCCAGTGCTAACCCTAATCTTAACCCAACCCCTAGGCTTAACCCTAACACTAACCCAAGCCATAATTTAGCACTAAACCTAACCCTCACCCTAAGCCTACTCCTAAGAAGGAATCTAATTCTCACCCTAGGAATATACCTAGTTCTAACCACATTCCTTACCATAATGCTAACCCTACCACTAACCCTAGCATAGCCCCTAACTCTAGATCAATCCTAACTCTAAATCTAACACTGACCCTAAGCCTAAACTTCACTCTAACACTAGCCCTAACCCTGACGCTAATCCAAAATCTAGCCTTAACCCTAGCACTAGCCCTAAAACAAAACTGAGCCATAGCCCTGAACATCATATTTAACCTAAACCAAAACCTAACCCTACACCTAGCACTAACTTTAGCTCTAATTCGAGTCCTAAACCTAACACTAAAACTAACCCTGACCTTGACACTGATCTTAAATATAAACCTTGCTCTAAATATTACCCTAACCCTAAACCTAAAACTGGCATTAATTGTAATAGTAGTTCATACATTAGCCATAGGCCTAACACTAGCCCTAACCAAACCCAAAACCTAGCCCTTATTTGAGAATTAACCCTAGTTTTAAACCTAACACAAACCCAAAACCTAGCCCTAAACCTTACGCTAACCCTAGCCAGAATCTTAACCATAACCCTAAACTTATCACTAGCTCTTACCCTATCCATTAACCTAACCATAACCATAACCCTAAAGGTAACCCTAGGCCTAACCCTAACCTTATTCATTAACCTAAACCTTACCTGAACCCTAAACCTAACCCTATCATTACACTAACCCTAAACCTAATGCTAATTTTAGCCCTAATCCTAAACTTAACCTAAGCCAAACCCTAACTCTGACACTTCCCATAATAATATACCTAGCTGTAACCCTGACCCTACCCCTAAACCTAACCCTTATACTAGACCTAGCCATAAACCTACCGCTAAAGCTATTCCTAACGTAACCATAGACCTGACATTTGCCCTAGCTGTAATCCTAGCCCTAACTTTAACACAAACCATAGCCCTAACCCTAACAATTACCCTAACCCTAGCCCTAATTCTATCCATAATCCTAGCCATAAACTTAGCTCTAACCCTACCAATTACCCTAAACATAGCCCTAATTCTAATGCTAGCCTACAACTAATGCATAAACCAGGGTTATGACTAGGGCTAATTTTTTGGTAAGTATAACGCTAGGTCAAGTGTTAGGGTTAGGGTTAACGTTAGCATGATATTTAGAGCTAGGGTTAGTGTTAGGGTCAGGGTAAGTTTTCGGGTTATATTTAGGATTAGGGTTAAACCCAGAATTTCACTAGAGTTACATATATGGGTAGGGTTAGTGTTTGTGTTTGGTTAAGGTTTATCATTAGGGCTACGGCTAGGTTTTGATTAGGTTTAGGGCTAGAGATATGGCTAGATTTAGGATTAGGTTTAGGTCTAGGGCTAGTCTTAAGGTTAGGTTTAGGTATAGGTTTATTGCTAGTGCTAGTGTTAGGGTTCAGTTTATGGTTAGGGTCAGGTTTAGACATACGGTTACCGTTAGGGCCAGAATAAATATCAGGGTTAGGTTTAGGGTTCGGGTTATGGTTAGAGCTAGAATTGGGGCCAGGGTTAGGGCTAGTAATAGGGTGAGGGTTTGGGTTAGGCTAAGGTTTAGGGTTAGGCCTAGGGTTAGCATTAGGGTTAGGGTTAGCATAGGGTAGGGGATAGGATTAGAGCTAGGATTAGGATTAAGTTTAGGGTTAGGGTTAGGGCTAGTGTTAGCTTTAGGCTTAGGGTTGAAGCTATGGCTAGGTCTTGCATTAAGGCTAGGTTTTGGTTAGAGTTAGGGCTAGTTATAGAGTTATGGCTAATTTATGGACTATGGTTATGATTTGTTCTAGTTTTAGGATTAGGGTTAGGACTAGGTCTAGTGGAAGGGTTAGGTATAACATTAGGGTGATGTATAGAGCTAGGGTTAGTGTTATGGTCAAATTCAAGGTCAGAGTAGTCTTAGGGTTAGTGTTTGGACTCAAATTAGGGCTAGGGTTAGGGCTAGGTGTAGGGTTAGGTTTTGGTTTAGGTGAAGTTTTAAAGTTAGGTCTTTGGCTCAGTTTTGTTTTAGGGCTAGCACTATGGTTAGGGCTAGTTTTCAGCTTAGCATTAGCTTTAAGGCTAGTGTTAGTTTTAGGTTTAGCTTAGGGTAAAGTTAGATTTAGATTTAGGATTAAATCTAGGGTTAGAAGTAGGAATAGGGCTATGGTGAGAGTGAGAGTTAGTCTTACGGCTAAGCTTAGAGTTTGTTTAGGTATAAGGCTTAATTAGAGCTATAATAGGTCTAGGTTTATGGTTATGTTTAGGCCTCTAGTTAGTTTTAGGCTTAGGGTTAGGTTTAGTGTAAGCAATGGGGTTAGAGCTAGGGATAGGGCTAGGGTGAAATTTATAATTAGGGTTAGGGCTAGGGTTTCATTAGAGTTATGGTTAAGGCTATGTTTAGGTCTAGAATTAGAGATAGGGTTTGTGTTAGGGTTAGGGCTATGATTAGTGTTAGGGCGAATATCAGATCTAGGGCAATGTTTAGGGATAATTTTAGGGTTATGTTTATGGCTATGTTTAGTTTAAGTGTTAGGTTTAGGGTAAGGGTCAAGTTTAGAGCTAGAGGTATTATTAGAGTCAGGGTCAGATTTAGGGTTTTGTATAGGTTAGGGTTTAGGGTTAGGGCTCAAATTAGTGTTAGGGTAAGTATTAGGGTAATAATGGGGTTTGGTTTAGGGTTCAGGTTAGATTTAGCAAAATGAATAGGGTTACGGTTAGGGATAGGGTTAGATTTAGGCCTAGTGTTGGCATTATAATTAGGGTTATGTTTAGGGTAATTGATAGGGTTAGAGCTAAATTTAAGGCTATAGTTATGGATAGGATTAGGACTAGGGTTATGGTTATGGTTCTGGGTTTGGTTTGTGTTAATTTTAGGGCTAGAATAAGGCTAGGGTAAATGTCAGGTTTAGGGTTATGGTTAGGGATACTTTTAGGGTTAGGTTTGTGGCTAGGTCTAGTATAAGGGATAGGTTTAGGGGTAGGTTCAGTGTTAGAGCTAGGTATATTATCACACGAAGGGCCAGAGTTAGGGTTTAGGTTAGGTTAAGGTTTAGGGTTAGGGCTTGAATTAGCATTATGTTTAGGTTTAGGGTTAGGTTTAGAACTCTAATTAGGGCTAAAGTTAGTGCTAGGTTTATGATTAGGGTTTGGTTTAGGTTAAGGATTAGGGATATATGTTGGTTTTGTTTTAGGGCTAGGGCTATGGTTAAGGCTAGATTATGGATTAGCATAAAGGTTAAGGCTAGTGTTAGGTTAGCTTTAGCATTAGGGTTAAAGTTATGTTTAGTGTAATGGATAGGTTTAGTGCTAGGGTTCGGGCTAGGTTATGGTTTGGATTAAGTCTAGGATTTGGGCTAGGTTTAGGGATAGGGCTAGGGTGTGATTTCAGGTAATTTTTAGGGTTAGGGTAATTGTTAGGTTTAGGGCTAGGGTTATGGTTAGGTTAGGTTAAGAATTAGTGTTTGTGCTAGATTTACGGCTAGAGCGAGGGTTAGGTTTAGGTTTAGGTCTAGGTTTACCTTTATGGTTACAGTTAGGTTTGGTGTTAGGGATAAGGTTTTAATTAGGTTTAGGGTTAGGGTTAGGGTAATGAATATGGTTAGTGCAAAAGTTCAGGCTAGGTTTAATGTTCAGATTAAGGATAGGGTTAGGGTTAGGGTTAGGGTTAGGGTTTAGGATAGAGGTAGGGTTATGCTTAGTGTAAAGATTACACTTTGAGCTACAGTTAGGTCTAAGGCGAGGCTTAGGTTAGGGCTAGGTTTAGGGCTAGGGTTAGGCTGAGGTTTATGCTTATAGCTAAGTTTAGGCTTAGGATTAGGCCTAGGTTTTGTGTTAGGTTTAGGGCTAGGGTTAGGACAATGGGTAATGTAAGAGCTAGGGTTATGTTTAGGGCTAGTTTTATATTTAAGGTTATGGCTAGGTCTAGTGTTAGGTTAGGCTAGGTTTTGGGTTAGTGTGTGGTTTAAAGCTAGGTTCAGTGTTAGAATCAGGGTCACTTTGTGGGATAGGGTAGGGTTAGGGTTAGATCCAGAAATAGGACTAGGTTTAGGTCTAGGGGTAGAGAAAGTGTCCAGTTTAGGTTAAGGGTTTTTGTTATGGCTAGTACTAGGTTTTTATTTAGGTCTAGGGCTAGAGTTATAGTTATAGATATATTTAGGATTAACTTTGGGTCTAGGTCTAGTGTTAGGCTTACGTATAGTTATTGAGTTACCAATTGGGCTAGGGTTAGGATTTGGTTTTGGGTTAGTCTCAGGTTTAGACCTAGGGTTACTGTTAGGGACAGATGAGGGTCAGGGTTAGGTTTAGAGGTAGAATGAGGGCTAGGGTTAAGACTAGTATTATGGTTAGAGTTTAAGTTAGGCTAAGGATTACGATTAGGACTAGGATTAGCATTTGGTTTAGGGTTTGGCTTAGTGTAAGGAATAGAGTTAGAGTTAAGGTTAGGGCTAGTGTTAGGGTTAGGATTTGGCCTAGTATTAGGGTAGAGATAGTGCTGGGTTTAGGTTTCAGGTTAGGTTTAGGGTAATGGATAGGGTTAGGATTAGTGATACTGTAAGGTTTAGGTTCAGGTTTAGCATTAGTGTTAGGGTTATGGTTAGGGTAATAGATAGGGTTAGAGATAGCGGTACGGCTAGGGTCATTTTTACAATTATTGATAGGGTTAGGCTTAGGGTTAGGGTTAGGGTTAAATCTAGTGTTATGGCTAGGATTATAGTTACGATTAGTTATAGGGTTATTGTTGGGGTAAATCTAGGGATAGTGCTCGAAATAGGACTAGATTTTGGGTTAAGTTAAGGCTAGGTTTAGGGTAACAACTAATGTAAGTACCAGGGTTGCGATTAGGGCTAATTTTAGGGTTAGAGTTAGGGCTAGGTCTATTGTTAGGTTTAGGTATAGGGTTAGGGTGATGTTTAGAGCTAGGGTTAGTGAAAAGGTCAGAGTCAGGGTCAGGGTTAGTTTTAGGGTTTGGCTTAAATCTCGAATTAGGGCTAGAATTATGGCTAAGTGTAGGGCTAGGGCTTAGTTTATATTAAGGGTTAGGGTTAGGTCTATGGCTTGGTTTTATTTTAGGGCTAGGGTTAGTGCTAGTTTTAGGATTAGCCTTAGGGTTAGTGCTAGTGTTAGGTTTAGGTTTAGGCTAAGGGTTAGGGTTAGATTTAGAGTTAGGGTTAGATCTAGGATTGCTGCTAGGGCTATGAATAGGGCTAGTGTTAGATCTATGGTTTGGGCTAGGATTAGGGTTCCAGTATAGTATAGGGTTAGAACTAGGGTTAGGACTAAGGTGAGAGTTAGAGTTAGTCTTTGAACTAGGGTTAGGGTTAAGGTTAGGTTTAGGGCTAAATTAGGTCTAAGATTAGGGCTAGGGTTAGTGTTAAAGTTAGGCCTAGGGTTATGGTTAGGGTTATAATTAAGGCTATGTTTAGGGCTAGGATAAAGGCTAGGGTTTGTGTTAGGGTTAGGGGTAGTATCATCGCTAGGGCTAATATCAGGTCTAGAGTTATGCTTAGGAATAAATTTAGGGTTAGTTTTATGCCTAGGTCTAGTGTAAGTGTTAGGTATAGGGTAAGAGTGAGGTTTAGAGCTAGGGGAATTATTAGGGTCAGTGTCAGTGTTAGGGTTTGATTTAGGTTTGAATTTAGGGTTAGGGCTCAAATTAGCATTAGGGTTAGGGTTAGGGTAATGATTGGATTAGGTCTAGGGTTCAGGGTAGGTTTAGGGAAATTGGTAAGTTTGGGGATAGTGATATGTTTAGGGTTAGGCCTAGGGTTAGCATTAGGGTAAGGGTTATGTTTAGGGTAATGATACAGTTAGACTTAAGTTTAGGGCTAGGGTTATGGTTAGGATTAGGTCTTGATTTAGGCTTAGGGTGAGAGTTAGAACTAGGGTTTGGTTAAGGTTTTGTTTAGTGTAAGGGTTAAGTTCTCAGCTATGGTTAGGGCTAGGATGAGAGTGAGGTTCAAGATTAGGTCTAGGGATAGGATTACGGTAGGTTTTGTGTTAGGGTTATGGTTATGATTAGGCCTAGGATTAGTGGAAGTGTCAGTAAGTGGGTCAGGGTTAGTGTTAGGGTTTTGGATAGGGTTAGATCTAGAATGAGGGCAAAGGTAAGGGCTATTAATAGGGTTAGGGTTTTGGTTAGCCTAAGGATTAGTGATACTGTCTAGGGTTACCCTTAGATTTAGGGTTTTGCTTAGGGTAAGGGATTGGTTTAGAACTAGGGTTAGGGCTATGGTTATGGTTAGAGTTAGGGTTAAAGCTAGGTTTAGGGCTCGCATTAGGCCTAGGTTTTGTGTTAGGTTTAGGGCTAGGGTTAGGGCAATGGCTAATGTAAGAACTAGGGTTACCATTAGGGTTAGTTTTAGTATTAGGGTATGGGTTAGTTTTCGTGTTAGGGTTAAGTTTAAGGTTAGGGAGATATTTATACCTAGGGTTCGTGTTAGGATAGGAAACAGTGTCAGGCTTTGTTTTAGGGATAGAGTTAGAACTCGAATTAGGGTTAGGGTTATAGTTAGGTTTCAGTTTAAGGTGAGGGCGGTGTATAGAGCTAGGGTGAGTGTTAGGATATGATTCAGGGTCAGGGTTGATTTTAAGGTTAGGGTTAGGACTCAAACTAGGGCTAGGGTTAGGTCTAGTTGTAGTGTTAGGGTTTGGTTTAAGTTAAGGTTTAGGGTTAGGGCTTTAGCTTGGTTTTGTTTTAGTCATAGGGTTAGGGTTAGGGCTAGTGTTAGTGTTAGGCTTAGGCTTGATGTTAGGGTTAAATTTGGAATTAGGGTTAGATCTAGGGTTAGGGCTAAAACTAAGGATAGGGTAAGGGTTATGACTAGGTTTAGGGTTATGGTAAGGGATAGGGTCAGAACTACGGATAGGGCTAGGGATAGAGTTAGTCTTAGGGCTAGGGTTAGAGTTAGGATTAGAGATAGGGCTAAATTAGGGCTAGGATTAGGGCTAGGTTTAGTGTTTAGTTTAAGCCTAGGGTTAGGGTTAGGTTTAAGAGTTAGAATTATAGTTTGGAGATTAGGCTTAGAGTTAGGGCAAAGTTTGGAGTAAGGGATGCATTTATAGCTATGTTTAGAGGTAGGGTGAGTGATATACTTAGAGTTAGGGGTGTGGTAAGGTTTAGGGTTATGATTAAGGCTCGGTTTAGGGCTATGAGGAGGGCTAGGGTATTTTTTTAGGGTTAGGGCTAGGATTACTGCTAGGACTAATTTCAGGTCCAGAATTATAATTAAAGATAGGTTTAGGATTAGGATTATGGCTATGTCTAGTGTAAGTGTTAGGTTTAGGGTTAGTGTCAGGTTTGGAGCTAGGGGTATTATTAGGGTCAAGTTCTGGGGTAGGGTATGGGGTAGGTTAAGGTTTAAAGTTAGGGCTTGAATTAGCATTAGGGTTAGGGTTAGGGTTATGGTAATGGATAGAGTTAGAAATCAGTTTAGGTCTAGGTTTATGGTTATGGTTAGTGCTAGGTTTTTGGTTAAGTTAGGGTTAGGGTTATGGCTAATGTAAGTACTAAGGTTTATGAATACTGCTAATTTTAGTGTTTTAGGGCTGGGTTAACTGTTAGGTTTAGGTTTAGGGTTAGGGTGATGTTTAGACCTCGGGTTCGTGTTATGGTCAGAGTAAGGGTCAGGGTTCGTTTTAGGGTTTGGCTTAAAACTCGAATTAGTGCTAGGTTTAGGGCTAGGTGTAGGGTTAGGGCTTGGTTTAGTTTAAGGGTTAGGGTTAGAGCTTTGACTCAGTTTGGTTTTAGGGCCAGGATTAGGGTTAGTGAAAATTTTAGGATTAGTGTTAGGGTTAGGGCTAGTCTTAGATTTAGGCTCAGGCTTTGGTTTAGGGTTAAATTTAGAGTTAGGTATTTATCTAAGGTTAGTGCTAGGTCTAAGGATATGGCAAGGGTTAGGACTAGGATTTGGCATAGGGTTAGTTTTATGGTAAGAGATAGGATTAGAACGAGTGATAGGGCCAATGTGAGAGTTAGAGTTATTCTTGGGTCTAGGGTTAGGGATAGGGTTAGGAATAGGGCTAAATTATGGCTGGGGTTATTGTTAGGGCTAGGGTTAGAGCTAGTTTTAGAATTAGCATCAGGTTTAGGGCTAGTTTTAGGCTTATGCATTGAGTTAGGGTTAGATTTTAAAGTTAGAGCTAGGGCTAAGTATAGGGAAATTGTGACAAAAAGGGTTAGGGTTAGAGTTAGGGTTACGTTTAGGGTAAGGGATGTGGTTTTGGCTAGGTTTAGGGCTAGGACAAGGGTTAGTATTAGGGTTAGGGCTAAGTTAGGGTTAGGGTTATGATTAAGGCTAGATTTATGGCTAGGAGGAGGTTTAGGGTTTCTGTTAGGGATAGGGATCATATTAGGACTAGGGCTAATGTCAGGTCTAGGGTTATAGTTAGGGCTAGATTTAGTGTTAGGTTTATGGCTTGGTCCAGTGTAAGGATTAGGTTTAGGGTAAGATTCAGGTTTATATCTAGGGTTATTTTTAGGGTCAGTGTCAGGGTTAGGGTTTGGGTTAGGTTAGAGTCTATGTTTAGTGTAATGACAGAGTTAGTTTTAGGGTTTAGGTTTGGTTTAGTGTAATGGATAGGTTTAGGGTTAGGCCTAGGGTTAGCTTAAGGGTTAGGGTTATTGTTAGGGTAATGGATAGGTTTAGACCTGAGGTTAGGGCTAGGGTTATGTTTGGGATTAAGGCTAGTTTTGGGTTAGGGTTAGGTTTAAGTTTAGGGTTAAAGCTAGGTTTAGGACTCAGTTTAAGCTAGGTTTTGTGTTAGGTTAGGGCTAGGGTTGAGGCTACAGTGAATGTATGAAGTAGGGTTATGATTAGCGCTAGTTGTAGAATTAGGGTTAGGGCTAGGTCTAGTGTTAGGTTGATGATGTTTAGAGCCAGGGTTAGTGTTAGGGTAAGAGTCAGGATCAGGGTTAGTTTTGGGGTTAGGGTTAGGACTAGAATTAGAGATATGGTTAGGGCTAGGTTTAGGGTTAGGGTTTGGTTTAGGTTAAGGGTTAGGGTTATGGCTATGGCTCGGTTTTGTTTTAGGGCTAAGGCTAGTGTTAGGGCTAGTTTTAGGAATAGCATTAGCATTAGGGCTAGTGTTAGGTTTAGGTTTACACTTAGGGTTAGGGTTACACTTAGAGTTAGGGTTAGATCTAGGGTTATGGCCAGGACTATGAATAGGGCTAGGGTTAGACCAAGAGTTAGGGCTAGGATTAGGGTTCTAGTAAGGGATAGGGTTAGAACTAGAGTTAGGGATAGGGTGAGAGTTAGAGTTAGTCTTTGGGCTAGGGTTAGGATTAGGGTTAGGGATAGGGCTAAATTAGGGCTAAGATTAGGGCTAGGATTAGTGTTAGGGTCAGGCCTAGGGTTTTGGTTAGGGATAAAATTAAGGCTATGTTTAGGGCTAGGATAAGGGCAAGGGTTTGTGTTAGGGTTAGAGCTAGGATTATGGCTAGGGTTAATATCACGTCTAGGGTTAAGGTTAGGAATAATTATAGGGTTAGGTTTATGGTTAGGTCTAGTGTAAGGGTCAGGTTTATAGCTAGGGGAATTATTAGGGTCACGGCCAGTGTAAGGGTTTGGTTTAGGTTTGAGGTTAGTTTTCAGGCTCGCATTAACATTAGGGTTAGGGTTAGCATAATGACAGGGTTAGGTTTAGGGTAATTGATAGGTTTGGGGAAAGGGATAGGGTGAGGGTTAAGCCTAGGGTTAGCATTATGGTAAGAGTTATGTTTAGGGTGATGGATACAGTTAGATTCAAGGTTAGGGCTAGGGTTATGGTTAGGATTAGGTCTTGTGATAGGGTTAAGGTGAGGGTTAGAACTAGTATTAGGTTTTGGGTGATGTTTAGCATAAGGGTTAGGTTCTGAGCTATGGCTAGGGCTAGGCTGAGAGTTAGGTTCAGAGTTAGGTCTAGGGATAGGATTATGGTAAATTTTGAGTTAGGGTTGGGGTTAGGGTTAGACCTAGGTTTAGTGTTAGGGTCAGAATAAGGGTCAGGGTTAGGGTTAGGGTTTGGGATAGAGCTAAAATGAAGGCTAGGGTTTGGACTATTAATAGGGTTAGAGTTTCAGTTAGTCTAAGGACTAGAGAGAGGCTTAAGGTTACTCTTAGGTTTAGGGTTTCACTTATGGTAAGGGATTGATTTAGATCTAGGGTTAGGGCTATGGTTATGGTTAGAATTAGAGTTAAAACTAGGTTTAGGGCTTGGTTTAGGGCTAGTTTTGTGTTAGGTTTAGGGCTAGGATTAGGGCAAAGGCTAATGTAAGAACTAGGGTTACCATTAGAGTTAGTTTTAGGGTTAGGGTTGGGGTAATTTGAGTGCTAGGGTTAGGTTTAAGGTTAGGGTGATATCTATAGCTACGGTTCTTGTTAGGATAGGAGTCAGGGTCAGGGTTAGTTTTAGGGTTAGCGTTAAGAGTTGAATTAGGGCTATTGTTAATGTTATTGTTTGGTTTGAGTTTAGGGCAGTGTTTAAAATCTAGGGTGAGTGTTAAGATATGAGTCAGGGTCAGGATTAGTTTTAAGGTGAGGCTGAGGACTCGAATTAGGGCTAGGTTTAGGTCTAGGTGAAGTGTTAGTGTTTGGTTTAAGTTAAGGTTTAGGGTTAGGGCTATTGCTCGGTTTTGGTTTACTGCTAGGATTAGGGTTAGGGCTAGTTTTACAATTATTATTAGGGTTATGATTAGTGTTAGTTTTGGGCTTAGGTTTAGGTTAAAGGTTAGATTTATAGTTAGGTTTAGGGCTGGGACTAACTTTAAGGCAAGTGTTAGGGCTAGTGTTAGGTTTACAGTAGCGGGTAGGGATAGAACTAGGTATAGGGTTAGGGCTAGGGCAAGAGTTAGATTTTGTCTTATTGCTAGGGTTAGGATAGTGTTAGAGATAGAGCTAAATTAGGGCTAGGATTAGGGCTAGGTTTTGTGTTTATCTTAAGCCTAGAGTTAGGATTAGGTTAGGTTTAAATTTAGGGCAAGGGATGACATTATAGGTAGGTTTAGAGGTAGGGTGAGGGTTAGATTTAAGGTCAGGTGTAGGGCTAGAGTTAGGGTTATGATTAAGGCTAGATTTAGGGATAGGATGAGGGCTAGGTGTATTTTTAGGATTAGGACTAGGATTAGGGCTAGAACAAATTTCAGGTCCAGAATTATGGTTAAAGATAGTTTTAGGGTTAGGTTTATGGCTATGTCTAGGCTAAGGGTTAGGTGTTAGGTTGTGGTCAAGTTTAGAGGTAGG
Source organism: Marmota monax (assembly GCF_021218885.2). Taxonomy (NCBI): domain Eukaryota; kingdom Metazoa; phylum Chordata; class Mammalia; order Rodentia; family Sciuridae; genus Marmota; species Marmota monax. The sequence continues at coordinate 43,545 of NW_026692274.1, forward strand.
GGTATTATTAGGGTCAAGTCTGGGTTAGGGTTTGGGATAGGTTAAGGTTTCAAGTTTGGGCTTGAATTAGTTTTAGAATTAGGGTTAGGGTAATGATAGGGTTAGGTTCAGGATTCAGGTTTGGTTTAGGGTAATGGAAAGGTTAGGATTCAGGATAGGGTTAGGTTTATGCCTAGGGTTATCATTATGGTTAGGGTTATGGTTATGTTAATGTATAGATTTAGAGATCAGTTTAAGGCTGTAGTTATGGTTACAATTAGGGCTAGTGTTAGGGTTAGGTTAGGTTTAAAGCTAGGGTTAGGGCTCGGATTAGGGCTAGGTTTTGGGTTATGTTAGGTCTAGGGTTAGGGTTACAGCTAATGCAAGTACTAGGTTTACAATTAGGGCTAGTTTAGGTTTTTAGTGCTAGGTTTAGTGTTAGGGTTATGTTTACTGTTAGGGTGATGTTTAGAGCTAGAAGTGTTAGGGTCATGTCAGGTTCAGGGTTAGTTTTAGGCTTCGGCTTCCAATTCGAATTAGGGCTAGGATTAAGTCTAAGTGTAAGGTTAGTGTTTGGTTTAGGTTTATGGTTAGGGTTAGAGCTATGGCTTGGTTTTGTTTTAGGGATAAGGCTATTGTTAGCGCTTGTTTTAGGATTAGTGTTATGGTTTGGGCTAGTGTTAGGGTTAGGCTTAGGCTTCAGGTTAGGGCTAGATTTAGAGTTACGTTTTGCCTAAGGTTAGTGCTAGGGATAAGGATAGGAAAAGGGTTAGCACTAGGGTTAGGACTAGGGTTAGGGTTATGGTAAAGGTAGGGTTAGAAAGAGTGATAGGGCTAAAGTGAGAGTTAGAGTTAGTCCTAGGGCTAGGGTTAGTGTTAGGTTTAAGGATAGGGCTAGGGTTACGGCTAGTTTCAAGATTAGGCTTAGGCATCGAGTTAGGGTTAGATTTAGAGTTAAGTTTCGATCTAGGGTTAGTGCTAGGGCTAAGGATAAGGCAAGGGTTACCACTAGGGTTAGGGTTAGTGTTAGGGTTTATTTTAGGGTAAGGCATGTTGTTACATCTAGGTTTGGGGCAAGGGTGAGGGTTAGTATTAGGGTTAGAACTAGGGTTAGGGTTAAAGTTATGATTAAGGCTATGTTTAGGGCCATGATGAGGACTAGGATTTGTTTTAGGGTTATGGATAGTATTAGGGTTATGGCTAATTTCAGGACTAGGGTTACAGTTAGGGATAGATTAAGTGTTAGGTTTATGGCTTGGTCCAGTGTAATGATTAGGTTTTTGATTAGGGTCCAGTTTAGATCTAGGGTGGAATCAGGGTCAGGATTAGGGTTTGGATTAAGTTAGTGTTTAGGTGCAGGGCTCAAATTAGTGTTAGATTTATGGTTAGGGTAATGACAGGGTTAGATTTAGGGTTTAGGTTTGGTTTAGTATAATTTATAGGGTTAGGGTTAGGCCTAGGGTTTTCAGAAGGGTTAGGGTTATCATTAGGGTAATGGATAGGGTTAGCCCTAAGGTTAGGGCTAGGGATATGTATAGGATTAGGGCTAGTGTTTGGGTTAGGGTTAGGTTTAAGTTTAGGGTTAAAGCTAGGTTTAGGACTCAGATTAAGGCTAGGTTTTGGGTTAGGTTAGGGCTAGGGTTAAGGCTACCACTACTGTATGAAGTAGGTTTATGATTACAGCTAGTTATAGGGTTAGACTTAGGTCTAGGTTTAGTGTTAAGGTTAGGTTTACAGTGATGTTGATGTTTAGAGCCAGGGTTAGTGTTATGGTCAGAGTCAGGGTTAGGGTTAGTTTTAGGGTTGGGGTTAGACTATAATTAGGGATAGATTAGGGTTAGGTTATGGTTAGGGTTTGGTTTAGGTTAAGGGTTATGTTAGGGCTATGACTCAGTTTTATTTTAGGGCTCAGGATAGGGTTAGGGCTAGTTTTAAGATTAGTCTTAGGGTTAGGACTAGTGTAAGTGTGAGATTTGGGCTTAGGTTAAGTGTTAGGGATGGGAGTAGAATTATGGCTAGTTTTAGTCTTAGGGTTTGAGTTAAATTTAGAGTTAGGTTTAGATCTAGGTTTTGAGATAGGGCTAAGTATAGGGCTAGGGTAGGGCTATGTTTAGGGCTAGCTGTATGGTTATGGTAAGGGATAGGGTTAGAACTAGGTATAGAGCTAGTGTGAGAGTTAGAGTTAGTCTTAGGGCTAGGGTCAGTGTTAGGTTTAGTCCTAGGTTTAGGGCTAGGGTTAGTGTTAGGTTGAGGCCTAGGGTTAGATTTAGGGTAAGGGATGGGAATATAGCTAGTTTTAGGACTAGGGTGAGATTCAGGGTTAGGTTAGGATTAATATTAGGGTTAGGTTTATGATTAAGGCAAGGTTCATGGCTAGGATGTTGGTTAACTGTTGTATTAGGGTTAGGGCTAGGATTAGAGCTAGGGCTAATGTCAGGTCTAGGGTATGGTTAGGGATAGTTTTAGGGTTAGGTTTATGGCTAAATCTATTGTAAAGTTTGGGTTTCTTGCTAGGGTCAGGTTTAGAGCTATGGGTATTATTAGAGTCAGGGTCAAGTTTAGGATTAGGGTTAGGTTAACGTTTAAGTTTAGGGCTCAAATTAGTCTTATGTTTAGGGATGGGGTAATGACAAAGTTAGGTTTAGGGTTCAGGATAGGTGTAGGTTAATGGATAGGGTTAAGGCTAGTGCTAGGATTAGGGTCCCGCCTAGTTTTAGCATAAGGATTATAGTTATCTTAGGGTAATGAATAGGGTTAGAGCTTGGGTTAGGGCTAGGTTTATGGTTAGGATTAGGTCTAGGCTTAGGGTTATAGTTAGGGCTAGGGTTATTGTTAGGGTGAGCTTTAGGGTTAAAGCTAAGGTAGGGCTTGGATGAGGGCTAGGTTTTGTGATAGGTTAGGGCTATGGCTAATGTAAAAGCTAGAGTAATGATTAAGACTAGTTTTATGGTTAACATTAGGGCTAGGCGTAGTTTTAGGGTTAGTTTTGGGGTTAGGGTGAAGTTTAAAGCTATGGTTAGTGTTAGTGTCAGGGACAATGTTCGGGTAGGGTAATGGTTAGGGTTAAAGCCAGAATTAGGACTAGAGTTGGGTCTAGAGGTAGGATTAGAGTTTTGGTTAGGTTAAGGGTTATGGTTAAGGCTAGGTCTAGCTTTTCTTTAGGTCTAGAGCTATAGTTATAGCTAGATTTAGGATTACATTTAGGTCTAGGGCTAGAGTTAGGGTTAGGTTTAGGTATAAGGTTACCTTTAGGGCTAGTGTTAGTGTTCAGTTTAGGGTGAGGTTTAGATTTAGAGTTAAGATTAGTGTTAGGGTCAGAATAATGGTCAGGGATAGGGTTAGGGTTTGGGTTATGGTTAGATCTAGAATGAAGGCTAGGGTTAGGACTAGTTATAGAGTTAGGTTTTGGTTAGGCTAAGGATTAGTGCTAAGAATACAGTTAGCATTAGGGTGAGGGTTTGTCTTAGGGTAAGGGATAGGGTTACAGCTAGGATTAGAACTAATTTTAGAGTTAGGTTTAGGTTTAAATCTCGTGTTAGGGCTTGGATTAGGGCTAGAGTTGTATTAGGGTTAGGGCTAGTGTTATGGTTATGGCTATTGTAAGAAATAGGATTATGATTAGTTTTAGGGTTAAGTTTAGGGCTAGCGCTAGTAATAGGGTTAGGTTTAAGGTTAGGGTGATGTTTAGAGTTAGGTTTAGTGTTTGGATATGAGTCAGGGTCATTTAGATTTAGGATTAGGGTTAGGTTTCAAATTAGGGGTAGGGTTAGTGTTGGTGTAGGGTTAGGGTTTGGTCTAGGGTAAGGGTTAGTGTTAGGGGTATAGCTCAGTTTTGTTTTGGGGCTAGGGCTAGGGTTAGCGCTAATTTTAGGATTAGCATTAGGGTTAGAGCTAATTTCAGGGTTAGGTTGAGGCATCAGGTTAGGGTTAGTTTTAGAGGTAGGTTTTGATCTGGACTTAGTGCTAGGGCTAAGGATAGTGCAATGACTAGGGTTAGGGCTTGGGTAAGGGTTATGGTAAGGGATAGGGTTAGAAGTAGGGATAGGTCTTGTGTGAGAATTATAGTTAGTCTTAATTCTAGGGTTTGGATTAGGGTTAGGAATAGGGCTATATTAGGGCTAGGATTAGCGCTAGGTTTAATGTTAGGGTTAGGCATAGGGTTAGGGTTATGATTAGGGCTAGGGCTAGGGTTAGGGTTAGGGTAAGGGTTAGGGTTTAAGCTATGGTTAGGGCTAGGGGGAGTGTTAGGTTTAGTGTTAGATCTAGGTTAGGGTTATGGTTATGGTTAGGGTTAGGGTTGGGGTTAGGGCTAGGGTTTTCATTAGGTTTAGGGTTAGTTTTAGAATAATGTATTGGATTAGATGTAAGATTAGATTTAGTGTTAAGTTTAGGTAATGATTAAATTTAGGTTTAGGATAGGTTTAGTTTTGATTCATGGGAGGTTTAGGGTTAAGTTTATGGCAAGGGTTAGGTTAAGGGTTAGGTCGAGGGTTAGGTTTATGATTAGGGTTAGAAATAGGGTTAGGTTTAGGGCTAGGGTTATTATTAGGGTTAGGGTAATGTTAGGGTTAGAGCTAGGGTTAGCAGTAGGGTTAAGGTTAGGATTGGGGTAGGGTTAGGTTTATGTTTACAAATAGGGCTAGGGTTATGTTTAGGCTAAGGATTAGGCTTTTAGCTAGTGTTATGTCTAAGGCGAGGGTTAGGGTTAGGACTACATTTAGGATTATGGTTATGCTTAGGGTAGGATTAGGCATCGGATTTGGGCTAGGTTTTGTGTTAGGGTTAGGCCCAGGGTTAAGGCTATATGTAATGTAAGATCTAGGGTTCTGATTAGAGCTAGTTTTAGGGTTAGGGTTATTGCTATGTCTAGAGTTAGGTTTAGGTTTAGGATTAGGTTCAGGTTTAGAGCTAGGTTTAGTGTTAGTGCTAGGGTCAGTGTTCGGGTTAGAGTTAGGTTTAAGGTGAAAGCCAGAATTAGGACTAGGGTTAGGCCTAGGGATAGGGTTAGTGTTTGCTTTGGTTAAGGATTAAGTTAGGGCTAGGGCTCAGGATTTTTTTAGGTCTAGGTCTAGAGTTATGGCTATATTTAGGATTAGGCATATATATAGGGTTTGTGTTAGGGTTAGGTTTAGGTATAAGTTTACTAGTAGGGCTAGTTTTAGGGTTTGGTTCAAGGTTAGGGTCAGATTTAGACTGAGAGTTTGTGTTAGGGTAAGGATTTGATTTAGGGTTAGAGCTAGAATGAGGGCTAGAGTTAGGACTAGTAATAGGGTTAGGGTTTGGATTAGGCTATGGATTAGGATTAGGACTAAGGTTAGCATTACGGATAGGGTTAGGCTTAGGGTAAGTGATACAGTTAGAGCTAGGTTGAGGCCTAGGTTTAGGGTTAGGGTTAGGGATAGGGCTAGGTTTAGGTTTAGGTTTACTTTTAGGGTTAGGGCTCAGATTAGGGCTATGGCTAATATAAGAACTGAGGTTATGATTAGAGATAGTATTTGGTCTAGATCTAGTGTTAGCACTATCTTTAGGGTTAGTGTGATATTTAGAATTAAGGTTAGTGTTAGAATATATCAGGGTCAGGGTTAATTTTAGGACTAGGACATGAATTAAAGGTAGAAGTTATGGCTAGGTTTAGGGTTAGGGTTTGGTTTAGGTTAACATTTAGGGTTAGGACAATGGCTCGGTTTTGTTTAAGGGATAAGGCTAGGGTTATGACTAGTATTAGGATTAGCAATAGTGTTAGGTCTAGTGGTAGGTTGAGGATTAGGCTTAGGGTTAGGGTCAAATGTAGAGTTATAGTTAGATCTAGGGTAGGGTTTAGGCTTAGGGTTTGGGCTAATGTTAGGGTTTGTGTTAGGTTTATTTTAATGGATAGGGTTAGAACTAGAAATAGGTCTAGGGGGAGAGTTAGAGTTAGTCTTAGGCCAAGGTTAGGGATACAGTTAGGGTTTGGGCTAAATTTAAGGTACGATTAGTGCTAGGGTTAGTGTTAGGGTTAGGCCTATGGTTAGGCTAGAGATATGGTTAATGTTAGCGTTAGGGTTATTGATAAGGTTAGAGGAAAGGATGGGGTTATACCTAAGTTCAGGTCTAAGGCAAGGGTTAAAATTAGAGATAGGGCTAGAGTTAGGGTTTGGGTTAGGATTAAGGCTAGGTATCGGCCTAAGATGAGGACTAGTGTTTGTGTTAGGGTTAGGGCTAGGATTAGGACTTGGGCTAATGTCAGGTCTGGGTTCATGGTTATGGTTAGTTTTAGGGTTAGGTTTAGGTTAAGGGTCAGGTTTAAAGCTAGGTGTATTATTAGGGTCAGGGTTCGAGTAGGGTTTGGTTTAGGTTAAAATTTAGGGTTAAGGCTTGAATTAGCATTAGGAATAGGGCTAGGGTTTGGGTTAGGGTAATTGATAGGGTTAGGTTCAGGGTTCAGGTTAGGTTTACAGTAATGAATAGGGTTAGTGTTAGCAATAGTGTTAGCGTTAGGCCTAGTGTTAGCATTTGGGTTAGGCTTATCTTTAGGGTAATGGATAGGGTCCGACCTAAGGTTAGGGCTAGGGTTAAGGTTAGAATTAGGACTAGGGTTAGGGTTAGGCCTAGGGTTCGTGTCAGGGTTAGGTTTGGGTTAAGTGTTAGCATTTGAGCTAGGATTAGGGCTATTGTGAGGGTTAGGGTTAGAGTCAGGGGCTAATGTTAGGGTTAGGGTTAGAGTTATGTTTAGATTAAGGTTAGAGTTTGAGCTAGAATTAGGGTTAGGGCGAGGGTTAGGGTTAGGTTTAGGTCTAGGCTTATGGTTAGGGTTACAATAAGGACTAGGTTTAGGGCTAGGATAAGGGCAACGTTTGTGTGAGGTTTATGGCTATCATTAGGGCTATGGGTAATGTAAGAGCTAGGATAAGGTTATGGCTAGTTTTAGGGTTAGGGTTATGGATAAGTCTAGTGTTCTAGTTAGGTTTTGGGTTATGATAAGATTTAGAGCTAGGGTTTGTTTTAGGGTAACAGTCATTGTGAGGGTTAGGGTTAGGGTTAGGGTGAGAGCCAGATTTAGGACTAGTGTTGGGTCTAGGGATAGAGTTAGTCTTTACATTAGGTTAACGGTTATGGTTAGGGCTAGTGCTAGGTTTTTGCTTAGGGCTAAGGCTCGATTTATGACTCTATTTAGGATTAGGTTTAGTCTACTGCTAGTGTTACTGTTAGGTTTAGGTATAGGCCTACCAGTAGGGGTAGAGTTAGGGTGTGCTTTAGGGTTAGTGTCAGGTTTAGACCTAGGATTAGTGTTAGAGTCAGAATAAAGGTCAGGGTTAGAGTTAGTGTTAAAGCTAGAATGAGAGCTAGGGTTAGGACTAGTAATAGAGATAGGGTTTGGGGTAGGCTAAGGATTCTTGTTAGGACTAGGGTAGCATTAGGGTGAGGGTTTGGCTTAGGGTAAGGGATAGGGTTAGAGGTAGAGTTAGGGTTGGGTTAGGGTTAGGGTTAGATTTAGGGTTATACCTAGGTTTAGGCCTCGGAATAGGGCAAGGGTTTGTGTTAGCATTAGGGCTACAGTTAATGAAAGAACTAGGATTCTGATTAGGGTTAGTTCTAGGGTTAGCTTTAGGGCAATGTTTAGAGCTAGAGTTACTGTTAGGGTCCAAGTAAGGTTCAGGGTTACTTCTATGGTTAGGGTTAGGACTCAAGTTAGGGCCACATTTAGGGCTAGGTGTAGGGTTAGTGTTTGGTTTAGGTTAAGGGTTAGGGTTAGGGTTAGGGCTCAATTTTGTTTTAGGGTTAGGGTACTCTTAGGGATAGTTTTCCAATTAGCATTAGGGTTAGGGCTAGTGTTGGATTGAGCTTTAGGCTTAATGTTAGGGTTAGATCCAGGTTTAAGGCTAGGGTGAAGTTAGGGCTAGGGTTGGGGCTAGGGATAGGGATAGGGTTTGGGTTATGGTAACGGATCGGTTTAGAACTAGGGATAGGGCTAGGGCGAGAGTTAGAGTTAGTCTTAGGGCTAGGGATAGTGTTAGGTTTAGGGTTGGGCTAATTAGGGCTAGATTAGAGCAATGGTTAGTTGTAGGTTTAGACCTAGGTTTAGTGCTAGGGTTAGGTTTAGCATTAGGGTTAGGGTAAGGTATGATGTTACAGCTACATTTAGGGCTAGGGCAAAGCATAAAATTAGGGTTAGAGCTAGGGTTAATGTTAGGGTTAGGATTAAGACTAGGCATAGGGATAGGATTAGGGCTAGGATTTGTGTTAGGGTTAGGGCTAGGATTAGGGATAGGGCTAATGTCAGGTCTAGGGTTATGGTTAGGGATAGTTTTAGGCTAAGGATTATGACCAGGTCTATTGTAAGTGTTAGTTTGAAGGTTAGGGTCAGGTTTACAGCTAGGGGTATTATTAAGGTCAGACTCAGGGTTAGGGTATGTGTTAGGTTAAGGATTAGGCTTAGGGCTCAAATTAGCATTAGGGTTAGTGTTAGGGTTGGGGTAATGGATATGGTTAAGTTTAGGGTTAAGGTTAGATTTAGAGTAATGAACAGGTTTAGGGTTAGGGATAGGTTTAGGTTTAGGCCTAGGGATAGAATTCGGTTAGGGTTATGGTTAGGGTAATAGATTAGATTAGAGCTACAGTTAGGACTAGGGTTCTGGTTAGGTAGGGCTATGGTTAGGGTCATGTCTAGGGTTAGAATTTGGTTAGGGTTATGGTTAGGGTAATGGATAAGATTAGAGCTAGTAATAGGGCTAGGATTATGGTTAGTATTAGGGCTATGGTTTGGGTTAGATTTCGGGTTAGGACAAGGTTTAGGTTTATGGTTAGGTTCAGGTTAAGTATTAGGGCTAGGGTTAGGGTTAGGGCTACGGTTAAACCCAGGGTTAGGGCTCTGATTAGGTCTAGGTTTTGAATTAGGTTATGGCTATTTAGGACTAGGGCTAATGTTAGAACTAGGGTTATGATTAGGGCTAGTGTTAAGTTTAGCATTATGTCTAAATCTAGTGTGTAGATTAGATTTAGGTTTAGGGTGATGATTAGAGATAGGGTTAGTGTTACCGTCAGAGTCAGGATCAGTGTTACTGATCAGAGTTAGCGATAGACTCGAATTAGGGCTAGGGTTAAGGCTAGGTGTAGGGTTATGATTTGTGTAAGGATTAGGATAAGAATTAGGGATAGGTCTAATGTCAAGTCTAGGATTATGCTATGGTTATGGTTAGAGTTAGGGCTTTGTCACAGTTTTGTTTTCCAGCTAGGGCTACTTTTAGGATTAGTGATAGTGTTAGTGCTAGTGGTATGGTGATTTTTAGGCTTAGATTTATTGTTATGGTTATATCTAGGTTTAGGGCTATGGCTATGTTTAGGGCTAAGTTTAGGGCTAGTGTTAGGGTTATTAACAGATAGAGTTAGAACTAGAAATAGGGCTAGGGCGAGAGTTAGAGTTAGTCTTAGGGCTAGGGTTAGGGTTAGGTTTAGGGTTAGGGCTAAATTAGGGCTAGATTTAGGGCTAGGTTTAGGGTTAGTGTTAGGCCGAGGGATAGGGTTAGAATTAGGGGAAGGGATGGGGTTATAGCTAGGTTTAGGGCTAGGGAGAGGGTTAGAATTAGGGTTAGAGCTAGGGTTAGGATTAAGGCTATGTGTAGGGCCAGGATGAGGGTTTGTGTTAGGGCTAGGGCTAGGATTAGTGATAGGGCTAATTTCAGGTCTAGATTTATGGTTAGTGTTAGTTTTAGGTTTAGGATACTGCTAGGTCTAGTCGAAGGGTTAGGTTTAGGTAAGGGTCAGGTTTAAAGCTAGGTGTATTACTAGGGTCAGAGTCTGGGTAGGGTTTGGTTTAGGTTAAGTTTTAGGGTTAAGGATTGAATTAGCTTTAGGGTTAGGGTTATGGATAGGGTAATGAATAGGATTAGGTTTAGGGTTCAGGTTAGATTTAGAATAATGGATAGGGTTAGTGTTAGCGATAGGGTTAGCATTACACCTAGGGTTAGCATATGAGTTAGGCTCATCTTTAGGGTAATGGATAGTGTTAGAGCTAAGGTTAGGGCTAGGGATAAGGTTACAATAAGGGCAAATGTTAGGGTTAGGCCTAGGGTTAGTGTCAGGCATAGTTTTAGGATAAGTTTATTAGCATTTGAGCTAGGGTTAGGTCTTGGGTGAGGGTTAGGTTTAGAGTCAGGGCTAGGGTTAGGGTTAGGTTTATATTTAGGGTAAGGGTGAGAGTTTGAGCTAGGTTTAGGGCTAGGGCGAGTGTAGGATTAGGCTTAGGTCTAGGATTATGGTTAGGGTTATGATTAGGGCTAGGTTTAGGGCTAGGATAAGGGCTAGGTTTTGTGTGAGGTTTAGGGCTAACATTAGGGCTATGGGAAATATAACAGCTAGGAATATACTTATGGCTAGTTTTAGGGTCAGGGTTATGGATATGTCTAGTGTTAGGGTTAGATTTTGGGTTTGGATAAGGTTTAGAGCCAGAATTTGTTTAGGGTTAAGGGTCATTTTCAGGATAGGGTTAGGTTTAGGGTGAGTGCCAGAATTACGACTAGCATTAGGTCTAGGGATAGGGTTAGTCTTTAAGTTAGGTTAACGGTTATTGTTAGGGCTAGTGCTAGGTTTTTGTTTAGGGCTAGAGCTAGATTTATGACTATATTTAGGATTAGGTTTCATCTAGTGCTAGTGTTACTGTTAGGTTTAAGTATAGTTTTACCGGTATGGGAAGTGTTAGGTTTCGGTTTAGTGTTAGGGTCAGGTTTAGACTTAGGTTTAGTGTTAGGGTCAGTATAAAGGTCAGGGTTAGGGTTAAGTTTAGAGCTACAATGAGGGATAGGATGGGACTAGTAATAGAGTTAGGGTTTGGGGTAGGCGAACGGTTAATTTTAGGACTATGGTAGCATTAGGGTTAGAGTTTGACTTAGGAAAAGGGATAGGGTTTAAGGTAGGGTTAGGGTTAGGTTTAGGGCTAAGGTTAGGGTTAGGGTTAGAGTTAAAAAATAGGTTTAGGTCTCGGATTTGGGCTAGTGTTTGTGTTATCATTAAGGCTACAGCTAATGAAAGAACTTGGTTTCTGTTTAGTGTTAGTTCTAGGGTTAGTGTTAGGGCAATGTTTAGAGCTAGGATTAGTTTTATAGTGTCAGGGTTATCTCTAGGGTTAGGGTTAGGACTCAAATTAGGGCTATTTTTAGGACTAGGTGTAGCTTTTGGGTTTGGTTTAGGTTAAGGGTTAGGGTTATGGCTCAGTTTTGTTTTAGGGTTAGGGTAGATTTAGGGCTAGTTTTCCAATAAGCATTAGGGTTAGGGCTAGTGTTAGGGTGAGGTTTATACTTAATTTTAGTTTTAGATCCAGTTTTAAGCCTTGGCGAAGGTTATGGCTAAGTTTGGGGCTAGGGATAGGCCTAGCTTTTGGGTTATGGTAAGGGATATTTTTAGAGCTAGGTATAGGGCTAGGGCGAGAGTTAGAGTTAGTCTTAGGGATAGGGATAGGGTTAGGTTTACTGTTAGGGCTAAATTAGGGCTAGGAATAGTTCTAGGGTTAGTGTTAGATTTTGGCCTAGGTTTAGGGCTAGGGTTAGGGTTAGCATTAGGGTTAGGGTAAGGTATGATGTTACAGCTATGTTTAGTGCTAGGACAAGGGATAAAATTAGGGTTAGGGTTAGGGTTAAAATTAGGGGTAGGATTAAGGCTAGGCTTAGAACTAGGATTAGATCTAGAGATAGGGGTAATGTCAGGTCTAGGGTTTAGGTTAGGCTAGGGTTAGGTATAGGGCTATGGCTCAGTTTTGTTTTAGAACTAGGCCTAGGGTTAGGGCTAGTTTTATGATTAGCGATAGTGTTAGGGCTAGTCGTAGGCTGAAGTTTACGCTTAGATTTATTGTTATGGTTAGATCTAGGTTTAGGGCTATGGCTAGGGTTAAGGCTAAGGTTAGAGCTAGTGTTAGGGTTATGGTAACGGATAGGGTTAGAACTAGAAATAGGGCTAGGGCGAGAGTTCAAGTTAGTCTTTGTGCTAGGGTTAGAGGTAGGTTTAGGTTTAGGGCTAAATTAGGGCTAGGATTAGCACTAGGGTTAGTGTTAGGATTAGGCCTAGGTTAGGGTTAGTGTTAGGGTTAGGATTAGGTTTAGGGGAAGGGATAGGGTTATAGCTAGCTTTAGGGCTAGGATGAGGGTTAGAATTAGGGTTAGGACTAAGGTTAGGATTTGCATTAGGATTAAGTCTAGCCTAGGGTTAAGCTGAGGGTTTGTGTTAGGGCTGGGGCTAGGATTGGGGCTGGGGCTAATGTCAGGTCTAGGTTCACGGTTAGTATTAGTTTTAGTGTTAGGTTATGGCTATGTCTAGTATAAGGGTTAGGTTTAGTGTAGGGGTCAGGTTTAGAGCTAGGTGTATTATTAGGGTTAGGGTCCCAGTAGTGTTTGATTTAGGTTAAGATTTAGGGTTAATGCTTGAATTAGCTGTGGGTTAGGGTTAGAGTTAGGGTAATGGATAGAATTGGGTTTATGGTTCCTGTAAGTTTTAGAGTAATGGATAGGGTTAGTGTTACTGATAGTGTTATCGTTATGCCTAGGGATAGCATTTGGATTAGGCTTAACTTTAGGGTAATAGATAGGGTTAGAGCTAAGGTTAGGGCTAGGCTTAAGGTTCAGTTTAAGGTTAGGGTTAGGATTAGGTCTAGGGTTAATGTTAGGGTTAGGTTTAGGGTAAGTGTAGGCATTTGAGCTAGGGTTAGGCCTAGGGTGAGGTTTAGGTTTTGAGTCAGGTCTAGGGTTAGGTTTAGGGTTAGGGTTATGTTTTGACTAAGGATTAGAGTTTGAGCTAGGCTTAGGTCTAGGGTAAGCATTAGCATTAGGGTTAGGTCTAAGGTTATGGTTAGTGTTATGATTAGGGCTAGGTTTAGGGCTAGGATAAGGGCTAGGTTTTGTGAGATGTTTAGGCTAACGTTAGGGCTATGGGTAATGTTAGAGCTAGGGATATGGTTATGGCTAGTGTTAGGGTCAGGGTTGTGGATAAGTCTAGTGTTAGGGTTAGGTTTTGGTTTAGGATAAGGTTTAGAGCTAGGGTTTCTATTAGATTAAGGGTCATCGTTCGTTAGGGTTAGTTTTATGGTTAGGGCCACAATTAGAACTAGCGTTTGGTCTAGTGATAGGTTTAGTCTTTATGTTAGGTTAATGCTTATTGTTAGGGCTAGTGCTAGGTTTTTGTTTAGGGCTAAGGCTAGATTTATGACTCTCTTTAGTATTAGGTTTGGTCTAGTGCTAGTGTTAACGTTAGATTTAAGTATAGGTTTACTAGTAGGGGTAGTGTTATGGTTAGGTTTAGGGTTAGGGTCAGATTTAGATCTAGCGTTAGTGTTAGGGTCAGAATAAGTGTCAGGGTTAGGATTAGGGTTAAAGCTAGAATGAGGGCTAGGTTTAGGACTAGTAATAGAGTTAGGGTTTGGTGTAGGCTAAGGATTAAAGTTAGGACTAGAGTAGCATTAGGGTGAGGTTTTGGTTTAGGGTAAGGAATGGGTTAGAGGTATGGTTAGGGTTAGGGTTAGAGCCAGTGCTCGGATTAGGGCTAGAATTTTTGTTAGCATTAGGGCTACGGCTAATATAAGAACTAGTTTTCTGATTAGGGCTAGTTATCTAGGGTTAGCGTTATGGCAATGTTTAGAGCTAGGGGTACTGTTAGGATCTGACTCAGGGTCAGGGTTATTTCTATGGTTAGGGTTAGGACTCAAAATAGGGCTAAGTTTAGGGATAGGTGTAAGGTTAGTGTTTGGTTTAGGTTAAGGGTTAGGGTTAGGATTATGGCTTGGTTTTGTTTTAGGGCTAGGGTACGGTTAGGGCTAGTTTTACAATTAGGGTTATGATTAGGGCTGGGTTAGGGGCTAGGTTAAGGGCTAGGATAAGGCTAGGTTTGTGTGCTGTTTATGGCTAGCATTAGGACAATCGGCTAGGATTAGGGTTAGGGGTTAGAGTTAGGGCCAGAATTAGGAATAGCGTTGGGACTAAGTATATGGTTAATATTTGGGTTAGGTTAAGGGTTATTTTTAGGGCTAGTGGAAAGTTTTTCTTTAGGGCTAGGGCTAGATTTATGACTCTGTTTAGGATTATGTTTGCTCTAGTGCTAGTATTACTGTTAGGTTTAGGTACAGGTTTACTGGTAGGGGTTGGGGTAGGGTGCGGTTTAGGGTTAGTGTTAAGTTTAGTTCTAAGTTTAGTGTTAAAGTCAGAATAAGGGTCAGGGTTTGGGTTAGAGTTACAACTGGAATGAAGGCTAGGGTTAGGACTAGTAATAGTGTTGGGGATTGGGGTAGGCTAAGGATTAGGGTTAGGAATAGGTAACATTAGGGTCAGGATTTGGCTTAGGGAAAGGGATGGATTTAGAGGTAGGATTAGGTTCAGGGATAGCTTTAGGGCTAGGGTTAGGATTACGGTTAGTCTTAGGGTTAAACCTAGGTTTAGAGCTTGGATTAGCACTAGGATTTGTGTTAGCTTCAGGGCTATGGCTAATGAAAAAACTTGGTTTCTTTTAAGGGCTAGTTCTAGGGTTAGTGTTAGGGCAATGTATAGAGCTAGGGTTAGTGTTAGGATCCGAGTCAGGGTCAGGGTTACATGTAGAATTAGGTTTAGTACTGAAATTATAGCAAGGTTTAGGGCTAGGTTTAGGGTTAGTGTTTGGTTTAGGTTAAAGTTTAGGGTTAGAATTATGGCTTTTTAGTTTTGTTTTTTGGGGCTAGTTTGGGGTTAGGGATAGTTTTCCAAATACCATGAGGGACAGGGCTAGTGTTAGGGTGAGCTTTAGGCTTATGGTTTGGGTTATATTCACATTTAGGGCTAGGGCAAAGCTTAGAGCTAAGGTTGGGGCTAGGGATAGGGTTAGAGTTTGTGTTATGGTAAGGGATAGGTTGAGAACTAGGGATAGAGCTAGGGTTACAGAGTTATTATTAGGACTAGGGCTAGGGTTAGTTTTAGGGTTAGGGTTATATTAGGGCTAGGTTTAGTGCTAGGATTAGTGTTAGGTTTAGGCCTAGCTTTAGTGCTAGGGTTAGGGTAAGATATGATGTTACAGCTACGTTTGGGCTAGGTCAAGGGATAAAATTAGTTATAGGGCTGGGGT
Source organism: Marmota monax (assembly GCF_021218885.2). NCBI lineage: Eukaryota > Metazoa > Chordata > Mammalia > Rodentia > Sciuridae > Marmota > Marmota monax. The sequence continues at coordinate 58,569 of NW_026692274.1, forward strand.
TAAAGTTATTATTAGGATTAAAGCTATGCTTAGTGCTAGGACTAGGGTTAGGTTTTGTGTTAGGAATAGGTCTAGGATTATAGCTAGGGCTAATGTCAGGTCTAGGGTTATGGTTAGGGATAGTTTTAGAGTTAGGTTTATAGCCAGATCTTTGGTAAGGGTTAGGTTGAGTGATAGGTTCAGCTTTGCAGCTAGGGTATTATTAGGGTCAGAATCAGGGTTAGGGTATGTGTTAGGTTAAGGTTTAGGGTTAGGGATCAAGTTAACATTAGGGTGAGTATTAGGGTTAGAGTAATGGATATGGTTAGATTTAGGGTTCAGTTTAGGTTTAGGGTAATGGACAGCCTTAGGGTTAGTGATAGTGTTAAGTTTAGGCCTAAGGATAGAGTTCAGTTAGGGTTATGATTAGGGTAATGGATAGGAGTGTAACTACAGTTAGGGTGAGGGTTATTGGTAGGTTAGACTATGGTTAATTTTTGGCCTAGTGTTAAAATTCGGTTAGGGATATGGTTAGGGTAATAAATAAGATTAGAGCTAGGGTTAGGTCTAGGGTTATGGTTAGGATTAAGGCCATGGTTCGGGTTAGTTCAAGGTTTAGTTTTTGGGTTAGGTTTAGGTTAATTGTTAGGGCTAGGGTTAGGGTTAGTGACAGGGTTAAAGTTAGGGTTAGCGGTCAGATTAGAGGTAGGTTTTGGGTTAGGTTAGGGGTAAGGTAGGACTATGGCTATTGTAAGAACTAGAGATAAGATTAAGGTTAGTTTTAGAGTTAGCATTAGGTCTAGGTCAAGGTCCTGTGTTTAGATTATGTTAAGGATTATGGAGATGATTAGAGGTAGGGTTAGTGTTAGGGTCAGAATCAGAATCAGTGTTACTGATTAGGGTTAGGTATAGGACTCAAATTAGGGCTAGGATTAAGGCTAGGTGTAGGGTTAGGTTTTGTGTTAGGGTGAAGTTAAAAATTAGGGATAGGACTAATGTCAGGTCTAGCATTATCTTTAGGCTAGGGTTAGGGTTAGGGCTATGGCTCAGTTCTGTTTTAGAGCTAGGGCTAGGGTAAGGTCTCGTTTTAAGATTAGCGATAGTTTTAGGGCTAGTGTTAGAAGGAGATTTAGGCTTAGATTTATTGTTATGGTATGTTTAAGGTTAGGGCTAAATTAGGGCTAGAATTAGCACTAGGGTTAAATTTTGGGTTAGAGATAGGGTTATGGTAGTGTTAGGATTAGGGTTAGGGTCAGATTTAGGGGAAGGGATGAGGTTATATCTAGGTTTAGAGCTAGGGTTCATGTTAGAATTTGATTTAGGGCTAGGGTTAGGGTTCGGGTAAGGATTAAGGCTAGGTTTAGTGCCAGGATGATGATGTGTGTTAGGGCTAGGGCTAATGTCAGGTATAGGTTGAAAGTAAGTGGTAGTTTTATGGTTAGGTTATGTCTATGTCTAGTGTAAGGTTTAGGTTTACGGTAGGGCTCAGGTTTAGAGCTAGGTGTTTTATTAGTGTCGGAGTCCAGGTATGGTTTGGTTTAGGTTAAGGTTTATGGTTAAGGCTTGTATTAGCATTAGGGTTTGGTTTAGGATTAGGGTAATGGATAGGGTTAGTTTCAGGGCTAATGTCAGAGTAATCGATAGGGTTCTGTTAGTGATAGGGTTAAAATTAGGCCTAGGGTTAGCATTTTGATTAGGCTTATCTTTAGGGTAATGAATAGGGTTAGAGCTAAGGTTAGGGCTACTGTTAAGGTTTTGATTATGGCTAGAGTTAGGTTTAGTCTTAGGGTTAGTGTCAGGGTTATGTTTAGGGTAAGTATTAGGGTTTGAGCTAGGGTTGGGTCTAGGGCAAGGGGCGGGGTTAGATTCAGGGCTTAGGTTAGGTTTAAGGTTAGTGTTTTGATTAGGGAAAAGTTTAGAGTTTAAGCTGGGTTTAGGACTAGGGTGAGGGTTAGGGTTAGGGTTAGGGTTAGGTCTAGGATTACGTTTAGGGTTACAATTAGGGGGCAAGATTTAGGGCTAGGATAAGGGCTAGGTTTGTGTGATGTTTACGGTTAGCATTAGGGCTATGGGTATTGTAAGTGCTCGGATTATGGTTATGACTAGTTTTGGGGTTAGGGTTATGGATAAGTCTAGTGTTGGGGTTATGTTTGGGGTTAGGATAAGGTTTAAAGCTAGGGTTTCTGTTAGGGTAATCATCAGTGTTTGGGTTAGGGTTAGGGCCATAATTAAGAATAGCATTGGTCTATGGATACGGTTAGTCTTTGTGTTAGGTTAAGGGTTATTGTTAGGGCTAGTTCAAGGTTTGTGTTTAGGGCTAGGGCTATAATTATGACTCTATTTAGGATTAGGTTTGGTATAGTGCTTGTGTTACTGTTAGGTTTAAGTATTGGTTTACCGGTAGGGGTTAATTTAGCATCCGGTTTAGGGTTAGTGTCAGGTTTAGATCTAGGGTTAGTGTTAGGGTCAGAATAAGGGTCAGGGTTAGTGTTATGGCTAGAGCTAGAATGGGGCCTGGGTTTAGTACTAGTAATAGAGTTAGGGTTTGGGATAGGCTAAGGATTAGTGTTAGGACTAGGGTAGCATTAAGGCGAGGGTTTGGCTTAGGGTAAGGGATAGGATTAGAGATAGGGTTAGGATTGGAGATAGGGATAGGAATAGGGTTAGGGCTCAGATTAACACTAGGATATGTTTTAGCATTAGGGCTATGGCTAATGAAAGAACTTAATTTCTGATTAGGGCTACTTCATGGTTTAGCATTAAGGCAATGTTTAGAGCTAGGGTTAGTGTTAGGATCTGAGTCAGGGTCAGGGTTACTCCTATGGTTAGGTTTAGCACTCAAATTATGTCAAGGTTTAGGGCTAGGTTTAGGGTTAGTGTTTGGTTTAGTTTAAGCGTTAGGGTTAGGTTTATGGCTCAATTTTGTTTTAGGGCCTGGTTAGGGTTAGGGCTAGTTTTCCAATTAGCATTAGTTCAGGGCTAGTTTTAGGGTGAGCTTTAGGCTTAAGGTTAGATTAATGTTCATGTTTAGTGCTAGCTCAAAATTTAGGGCTAAGGTTGTGGCTAGGGATATGGCTGGAGTTTGGGTTGAAGTGAGGGATATGTTTAGAACTAGGAATAGGGCTAGGGTGAGAGAGTTATTCTTAGGGCTAGCTATAGGGTTATATTTAGAGTTAGGGATAAATTAGGGCTTGGGTTAGTGTTAGGTTTAGGCCTAGTTTTAGTGTTAGGGTTAGGGCAAGCTATGATGTTATAGCTAAGATTTGGGCTAGGTCAAAGGATAAAATTAGGGATAGGGATAGGGTTAAGGTTATTGTTAGGATTAAGGCTAGTTTTAGTGCCAGGATTAGGGCTAGGATTTGTGTAAAGGTTAGGGCTAGGATTATGGCTAGGGCTAATGTCAGGTATAGGGTTATGGTTAGGGATAGTTTTAGGGTTAGGTTTATAGCCAGATATAATTTAAGGGTTAGGTTGAGTATTAGGGTCAGCCTTGCAGCTAGGATATTATTAGGGTAGGAATCAGGTTTAGGGTTAAGTCTCAAATTAGCATTGGAGTTAGTGTTAGGGTTATTGTAATGTATATGGTTAGGTTTCGGGTTCAGTTTAAGTTTAAGGTAATGGACAGCCTTAGGTTTAGGGATAGTGTTAAGGTTAGGCCTAAGGATAGAATTCAGTTAGCATTATTGTTATGGTAATGGATAGGATTAGAGTTACATTTAGGGCTAGAGTTATTCTTAGGTAAGAGCTATGGTTAGTATTAGGCCTAGGGTTAAAATTCGGTTAGGGTTAGGTTAAGGTAATAAATTAAATTAGAGCTAGTGTTATGGCTAAAATTATGGTTAGTATTAAGGTCATTGTTTGGGTTAGTTCAAAGTTTGGTTTTGGGGTTAGGTTTAGATTAAGTGTTGGGGCTAGTGTTAGGGTGAGGAATAGGGTAAAATGTAGGGTTATGGCTCAGATTAGGGCTAGGTTTGGGGTTAGGTTAGGGATAAGGTAGGACTATGACTATTGTAAAAACTAGAGTTAAGATTAGAGCTAGTTTTAGAGATAGCATTAGTTCTAGGTCAAGGTCTTGTGTTTAGATTAGGTTTAGGTTTAGGGAGATGATTAGAGATAGGGTTAGTGTTAGGGTCAGATTTAGAATCAGTGCTACTAATCAGGGTTAGTGATAGGACTCGAAATAGGGCTAGGATTAAGGCTAGGTGTAGGATTAGGTTTTGTTTTAGGGTTAAGGTTAGAATTAGGGATAGGCTAATGTGAAGTCTAGCATTATCGTTAGGCTAGGGTTAGGGTTAGGGCTATGGCTCAGTTTATTTTTAGAGCTAGGGCTAGGTTTAGGGCTAATTTTAACATTAGCAATAGTTTTAGGGCCAGTGGTAGAATGGTGTTTAGTCTTAGATTTATTGTTATGGTTAGATCTAGGTTTAGGGCTAGGGTCTGCATTAGGATTAAGGTTACGGCTAGTGTTAGGGTTATGGTAAAGAAAAGGGTTAGAACCATAAATAGGACTGGGGTGCGATTAGAATTGGTACTCTTGTACATTGCTGGTGGGACTGCAAACTGGTGTGGCCAATCTGGAAAGCAGTATGGAGATTCCTGGGAAAGCTGGGAATGGAACCACCATTTGACCCAGCTTTGCCCTTCTTGGACTTTTCCCTGAAGACCTTAAAAGAGCGTACTACAGGGATACTGCTACAACGATGTTCATAGCAGCACAATACACAATTGCTAGACTGTGGAACCAACCCAGATGCCCTTCAATAGATGAATGGATAAAAAAAATGTGGCATTTATACACCATGGAGTATTACACAGCACTAAAAAATGACAAAATCATAGAATTTGCAGGGAAATGGATGGCAGTAGAGCAGATTATGCTTAGTAAAGCTAGCCAATCCCTAAAAAACAAATATCAAATGTCTTCTTTGATATAATGAGAGCAACTAAGAACAGAGCAGGGAGGAAGAGCAGGAAGAAAAGATTAACATTAAACAGATACATGAGGTGGGATGGAAAGGGAGAGAAAAGGGAAATTGCATGGTAATGGAGGGAGACCCTATTGTTATACAAAATTACATATAAGAGGTTGTTAGGGGAATGGGAAAATAAACAAGGAGAGATATGAATTACAGTGGATGGGGTAGAGAGAGAAGATGGGAGGGGAGGGAGGGGGGATGGTAGAGGATAGGAAAGGTAGCAGAATACAACAGTTACTAATAGGGCATTATGTAAAAATGTGGATGTGTAATAGATGTGATTCTGCAATCTGTATTTGGGGTAAAATTGGGAGTTCATAACCAACTTGAATCTAATGTATGAATTATGATATGTCAAGAGCTTTATAATGTTTTGAACAACCAATAAAAAAATTAAAAAAAGAAAGAATTATTCTTTGGGTGAGGGCTAGGGGTAGGATTATGGTTAGGGCTAAATTAGAGCTAGGATAAGTGCTCGCGTTAAAGTTAGGGTTAGGCCTAGGGTTAAGGCTAGGGTTATGATTAGTGGTACTGTTAGGGTTAGAGTTAGATTTAGGGGAAGGGATGGGGTTACAGCTAGGTTTAGAACTAGGGTTCGGGTTAGAATTTGATTTAGGGCTAGTGTTAGGTTTCGGGTTAGGATTAAGGCTAGGTTTAGTGACAGATTGAGGGTATATATTAGGGCTAGGGCTAATGTCAGGTATAGGTTCAAAGTATGTGGTAGTTTTGTGGTTATGTTATGGCTAGGTCTAGTGTAAGGGTTAGGTTTAGGGTAAGGGTCAGGTTTAGAGCTAGGTGTTTTATTAGGGTCAGGGTCCGGGTATGGTTTGCTTTAGGTTAAGGTTTAGGATTAAGGCTTGTATTAGCATTAGGATTTGGTTTAGGATGAGGGTAATGGATAGGGTTACGTGTAGGACTAATGTCAGAGTAATGGATAGGGTTCTGTTAGCGATAGGGTTAGCTTTAGGCCTAGGGTTATCATTTGGTTTAGGCTTATCTTTATGGTAATGGATAGGGTTAGAGCTAAAGTTAGGGCTAGAATTAAGGTTAAGTTTATGGCTAGGGTTAGGTTTAGGACTAGGGTTAGTGTCAGAATTAGATTTAGGGTAAGTATTAGGGTTTGAGTTAGGGTTAGGTCTAGGGCGATGTTAGCGTTAGAGTCAGGGCTAGGGTTAGGGTTAGGGTTTGTGTTATGTTTAGGGAAAGTGTTAAAGTTTGAGCTAGGTTTAGGACTACTGCGAGGGTTAGGGTTAGGGTTGGGTTTAGGTCTAGGGTTATGTTTAGGGTTACAATTAGTGTGCAAGGTTTAGGGCTAGTATAAGGGCTAGGTTTTTGTGATGTTTACGGTTAGCATTAGGGCTATGGGTATTGTAAGTGCTCGGATTATGGTTATGACTAGTTTTTGGGTTAGGGTTATGGATAAGTCTAGTGTTAAGGTTAGGTTTGGGGTTAGGATAAGGTTTAGAGCTAGGATTTCTGTTAGGGTAATCATAAGTGTTTGGGTTAGGGTTAGGGCCATAATTAGGAATAGAATTGGGTCTATGGATACAGTTAGTCTTTGTGTTAGGTTAAGGGTTATTGTTAGGGCTAGTTCAAGGTTTGTGTTTAGGGCTAGGGCTATATTTATGACTCTATTTAGGATTAGGTTTGGTATAGTGCTTGTGTTACTGTTAGGTTTAAGTATTGGTTTACCAGTAGGGGTTAGAGTTAGGGTCCAGTTTAGGGTAAGTTTCAGGTTTAGATCTAGGATTAGTGTTAGGGTCAGAATAAGGGTCAGGGTTAGGGTTATGGCTAGAGCTAGAATGAGGCCTAGGTTTAGGACTACTAATAGAGTTAGGGTTTGGGATAGGCTAAGGATTAGTGTTAGGACTAGGGTAGCATTAGGGTGAGCGTTTGGCTTAGGTAAGGGATAGGATTAGAGGTAGGATTAGGATTAGGGACAGGCTTAGGGATAGGGTTATGTTTAGGGTTAGTCTTAGAGTTAAACCTAGGGTTAGGGCTCAGATTAACACTAGGATATATGTTAGCATTAGGGTACAGCTAATGAAAGAACTTAATTTCAGATTAAGGCTACATTTTGATTTATAATTAAGACAATGTTTAAAGTAATGGTTGATTTTATTATCCAAATCAAGGTCAGAGTTATTCCTAGGGTTAGGTTTAGCACTCAAATCATGGCAAGATTTAGAGCTAGGTTTAGGATTAGTGTTTGGTTTAGGATAAGGGTTAGGGTTAGGTTTATGGCTTAGTTTTGTTTTAGGGCTAAGTTAGGGTTAGGGCTTGTTTTCCAATTAGCATTATGGACAGGGCTAGTGTTAGGGTGAGATTTAGGCTTAAGTTTTGTGTTTCATCCAGCTTTAGGCATAGGGCAAATATTAGGGCTAAGTTTGGGGCTAAGTTGGGGTTATGGTAAGGGATAAGTTTAGAAATAGGGATAGGTCTAGGGTGAGAGTTATAGTTAGTCTTAAGGATAGGGTTAGGTTTAGTGTTAGGCCAAATTAGGGCTAGTATAAGTGCTATGGTTAGTGTTAGGTTTAGGCCTAGGTTTAGGGCTAGCATTAAGTTTAGTGTTAGTGTTATGGTAAGGTATGATGTTACAGCTATGTTTAGTGCTAGGGCAAGGGATAAAATTAGGGATAGGGTTGGGGTTATGATCAGAGTAAGGATTAATGCTGGGTTTTGAACTAGGATTAGGGCTAGGGGTAGAGCTAATGTCAGGTCTAGGTATAAGGTTAGGTAGGGTTAGGGATAGGGCTATGGCTCAGTTTTGTTTTAGAACTAGGCTTAGGATTAGGGCTACTTTTATGATTAGCGATAGTGTTAGGGCTAATGGTAGGGTGAAGTTTAGGCTTAGATTTATTGTTATGGTTAGAATTAGGTTTCGGGCTATGGCTAGGTTTAGGACTACGTTTAGGTCTAGAGTTAACGTTATGATGACAGATTTGTCAGAACTAGAAACAGGGTTAGGTTAAAAGTTTAGTTACTCTTTGGGCTAAGGTTAGGGGTAGGGTTAGGTTTAGGGCTAAATTAGTGCTAGGATTAGCGCTAGGGTTAGTGTTAGGGTTAGGCCTAGGGTTAGGGTTATTGTTAGGGTTAGGATTAGGTTTAGGGGAATAGATAGGGTTATAAATAGCTTTAGGCCTAGGGCAAGGTTTAGAATTAGAGTTAGGACTGAGGTTAGGATTAAGACTAGGTTTAGGGCTAGGCTGAGTGTTTGTGTTAGGGCTATGACAGGGACTAGGGCTAGGGCTATTGTCAAGTCTAGGTTTATGGTTAGTATTAGTTTTAGTGTTAGGTTATGGCTATGTCTATTTGTAAGGTTTAAGTGTAGGTAAGGGTCAATGTTAGAGCCAGGTGTATTATTAGGGTCAGGGTCATGGTAGGATTTGGTTTAGATTAAGATTTAGGGTTTATGCTTGAATTAGCAGTGGGTTCGGGTTAGGGTTTTGGTAATGGATAGAATTAGGTTTATGGTTCCAGGTAGGTTTAGAGTAATGGATAGGGTTAGTGTTAATGATAGGGTTATCATTAGGCCTAGTGTTAGCATTTGGGTTAGGCATTTCTTTACGGTAATGTATAAGGTTAGAACTAAGTTTAGGGCTAGGGTTAAAGTTAGGATTAGGGTTAGGTTTAGGGTTAGGCCTAGGGTTAATGTTAGGGTTAGGGTTAGGGTAAGTGTAGGCATTTGAGCTAGGGATAGGGACAGGATGAGGGTTAGGTTTTGAATCAAGGCTAGTGTTAGGTTTAGGGTTAGGGTTATCTTTAGGCTGAGGATTAGAGTTTGAGCTAGGGGTAGGGTAGGTTGAGGGTTAGCATTAGGGTTAGGTATAAGGTTATGGTTAGTGTTATGATTAGGGCTAGATTTAGGCCAAGGATAATGGCTAGGTTTTGTGTGATGTTTAGGGCTAACATTGGGGCTTGGGTAATGTAAGAGCCAGGGATATGGTTATGGCTAGTTTTGGGGTAAGGGTAATGGATAAGTCTAGTGTTAGGGTTAGGTTTTGTTTTAGGATAAGTTTTAGAGCTAGGGTTTCTATTAGATTAAGTAGTATTGGGGGTTAGGGTTAGTTTTAGGTTTAGAGCCACAATTAGGACTAGTGTTTGATCTAGTGAGAGGTTTAGTCTTTACGTTAGGTTAATGCTTATTGTTAGCACTAGTGCTAGGTTATTTTTAGGGCTAGGGCTAGATTTATGATTCTATTTAAAATTAGGTTTGTCTAGTGCTAGTGTTTCTGTTATGTTTAGGTATAGTTTTTCCTGTAGAGGTAGTGTTAGAGTTCGGTTTAGGGATAGGGCCAGGTTTAGATCTAGGGTTAGTGTTAGGGTCAGAATAAGGATCAGGTATAGAGTTAGGGCTAGAGCTAGAATGAGGGCTATCTTTAGGACTCATATTAGATTTAGGGTTTGAGAAGGCTAAGAATTATGGTTAGGACTAGTGTAGTATTAGAATGAGAATTTGGGTTATGGTAAGGGATAGGGTTAGAGGTAGGGCTAGGTTATGGTAAAGGTTAGGGTTAGTGTTAGAGTTAAGCTTAGGGTTAGTGTCAGTGTTTGGGTTTGAGTTATAGTTAGGTTAAGGGTTAGTGTTAGGGTTAGGGATAGGGTTAGTGTTAGGTTTAGGGTTAGTATTAGGTGAGTGTTAGGATCAGGGTTAGGGTTATTGTTAGGGTTAGGTTTATGGTTAGTACAGGTTTAGGTTTAGGGTTAGTTTAGGGTTTGTGTTAGGATTAGGGTTAGGGTTAGGATTAGGGTTACCTTTAAGATTAGGGATAGGGTTAGGGTTAGGGTTTAGTAAGTGTTAGGGTTAGGGTTGGTGTTCAGGTTAGGGTTAGGTGTAGGGTTAGAGTTAGTGTTAGGTTTATTTTTAGGGTTAAGGTTATGGTTAAAATTAGTGTTAGGATTAAGGTTAGTTTAGGCTTACGGTTAGTGTTAGGGTTAGTTTTAGGGTTTGAATTAGGGTTAGGTTTTGGGTTAGGGCTAGGGTTACAGTTAAGATAGGGTTACATTTAGGGTTAGGGTTAGTTTTAGGGTTAGGCTTAGGGTTAGGGTTAGTGTTAGGTTTACAGTTAGTGTTTGTGATAGGGTTGGGGTTAGGGTTCATTTTATGTTTAGGGTTATTTTTGTGTTAGGGTTAGAGTTAGGTTTAGGTTTAGGTTTAGTGTTAGGTTTAGGGTTAGGGTTCGGGTTAGCATTAGGGTTAGATTTAGCATTAGGATTGGGGTTAGGTTAGGGGTAATTTTAGTGATACAGTTACAGTTAGGGTTAGGTTTAGGGTTAGTGTTAAATTTAGGCTTGGATTAGGGTTAGTGTTAGTTATAGAATTATGGTTGTGGTTAGGATTAGGCAAGGGTAAGAGTTAGGGTTAAGTTAGGGTTAGGGTTAGGGTTTGTGTTAGGGTTAGGGTTAAAGTTAGGATTTGTATTAGGGTTATTGTTAGGATGTGGGTTAGTGTTAGGATTCGTATTAAGTTTAGGTTTGGGGTTAGTGTTATGGTAAGGTGTAGATTTACAGTTAAGTTTAGGGTTAGTGTTACAGTTAGGGTTAGGGTTTGGGTTAGGATTAGTGTGTGGGTTAGGGTTACAGGTAGGTTTATGGTTAGTGTTAGGGTTAGGGTTAGATTTAGTGCTAAGGTTAGGGTTAGGTTTATGGTTAGGTTTAAGGTTAGTGTTAGGTTTAGGTTTCGTTTAGTGTTAGGGTAAGGGTCAGGGTTAGGTGCTGGGTTAGTGTTCAGGTTAGGGTTTGAGTTATGGTTTGTGTTAAGGTTAGCTTTAGGGTTAGGGTTAGGGTTACTGTTAGGATTAGGTTTAGGTTTAGGGTTGTGTTTTGGATTAGTATTTGTGTTAGGTTTAAGGTTAGGGTTAGTGTTAGTGTTTGGATTAGGATTATAGTTATGTTTAGGGTTAGTGTTAGGTTTAGTGTTAGGATTAGATGAGTGTTAGGGTTAGGGTAATGGTTAAGTTTAGTGTTTGGGTTAGTGTTTGGGTTAGTGTCAAGGTTAGGTTTAAGATTAGTTAGGGTTTGTGTTACGGTTATGGTTAGGATTAGGATTAGGATTAAGTTTAGTGATAGGGTAATTGTTAGGGTTAGGGTTAGGGTTATTGTTTCTGTTAGGGTTAAGGATTAGTGTTAGAGTTAGGGTTAGGGTTTGGGTAAGGTTACAGTTATAGAAAGGTTTAGGGTTTGTATTAGAGTTAGGGTTAGGGTTAGGGTTACAATTAGGATTACCTTTAGGGTTAAGGATAGGGTTAGGGTTAGTGTTATGGTTAAGTTTAGGGTTAGGAGTAGTGTAAAATTTAGGGTTAGGTTTAGGGTTAGGATTGGTGTTAGGGTTATTTTTAGGTTAAGGGTTAGGATTAGGTTTAGTGTTATGGTTAGCATTAGGGTTAGGTTTAGGGTTAGTGTTATGGTTAGCATAAGGAATAGAGTTAAATTTAGGGTTAGTGTTAGCATTAGGATTAGGGTTAGGTTTATGATTTGTTTTAGAGTTTGAATATCATTAGGGTTAGGTTTAATGTTATGGTTAGTGTTAGGTTTATGTTTAGGGTTAGGGTTAGCATTAGTGTTGGGGTTAGGGTTATGATTACAATAAGGTTTAGGGTTGATATTAGTGTTAGGGTAAGGATTAAGGTTAGGTTTATTGCTAGGGTTAGGGTTGAGCTTAGGGTTAGGGTTAGGTTTAGTGTTAGGGTTACATTTATGCTTAGGTTTAGGTTTAGTTTTAAGTTTAGGGTTAAGGTTTGTGTTATGGTTAGGGTTTAGTTTAGGGTTAGGTTTACAGTTAAGATTAGTTTTACAGTTAGGGTTAGAGGTAGTTTTAGGGTTAGGGTTAGAGTTAGAGTTATGGTTAGTGACAGTGTTTGTGATAGGGTTAGGTTTAGGCTTAGGGTTAAGGTTAGGTTTAGGGTTAGTTTTAGATTTAGGGTTATGGTTGGGTTTAGGGTTAGTGTTAGGGTTACTCTTGGGGTTAGGTTACTGTTTATGATAGGGATAGTGTTTAGGTTATCTTTAAGGTTATGTTAAAGATTAGAGTTAGATTTAGGGCTAGGCTTAGTGTTACAGTTAGTGTTAGGATTAGTGTTAGGTTTAGGTTTAGGGTTAGGGTTAAGACTATTTATAGGGTTGTGGTTGGGGTTGGGGTTAGGGTTAGTGTTAGGGTTAGTGTTTGGTTTAGGGTTAGGGTTACTGTTAGGGTTAGGTAAGCATTAGGGTTAAAGTTAGGTTAGGGTTAGGGTTTGCTTAGGCTTTGTGTTAGGTTTAGCATTATGGTTAGGTTTTGTGTTTAGGTTAGGGTTAGTGTATGGGTTAGTGTTAGGTTCCAGGTAGGGATAGGTTTAGGCTTCGTGGTAGAGTTTTGGTTAGGGTTAGTTTTAGGGTTAGTCATAGGTTTATGGTTAGGATTAGGGTTAGTGTTACAGTTAGAATTAGGGTTAAGTTTACGGTTAGTGTTTGGGTTAGTGTTAGACTTAGGTTGAGGCTTAGTGTTAGTATTAGGGTTAGAGTAAGTGTTAGAGTTAGGGTTACATTTGAGGTGAGGTTTAGGGTTAGTGTTAGTATTAGGATTAGGAATAGGGTAAGGGTTAGAGTTAGTTTTAGGATTAGGGGTACAGTGAGGCTTAGGGTTAGGTTTAGGTTTAGTTTTAGGGTTCTTTGTAGGTTAAGGCTAGTGTTAGGGTTAGAGTTAGGATTAGTGTTAGGGTTAGGGTTTGTGTAAGGTAAGAGTTAGGGTGAGGGTTAGGGTTAGGGTTAGGTTTAGGGTTATTGTAAGGGTTAGTGTTAGTGTTAGGGTTAGGAATAGTGTTAGGTTTAAGAATAGTGTTAGGTTTAAGGATAGGTTTAGGGTTAGTTTTAGGTTTAGGGCTGGGATTAGGGTTAGGGTTAGGGTTCGTATTAGTGTTAGGGATAAGGTTAGTGTTAGGTTTAGGGTTAGGTTTAGGGTTAACTTTAGTGTTAGTGTTAGGGTTAGGGTTCAGGAGAGTGTTAGGGTTAGGGATAGGTTTAAGGTTAAGTCTATTGTTAGTGTTAGTGTTAGTGTTACAGTTAGGGTTATTTTTAGAGTTTGTTTTATGCTTAAGTTTAGGGTTATGTTTAGAGTTAGTTTTAGGCTTAGAGTTAGTGTAAGGTTTGGGTTCAGTTTAGGGTTAGATTTCGAATTAGGGTTAGGTTTAGTGTTAAAATTGTGCGTTTGTGAGAGATATGGTTTGTGTTAGGGTAAGTTTTAGGGTTAGGGTTTGTGTTAGGATTAGGGATAGGGTAAGGGTTAGGGTTAGTTTTAGGATTAGGGGTACAGAGAGGCTTAGGGTTAGGTTTAGGTTTAGTTTTATGGTTACTTGTAGGTTAGGGTTAGTGTTAGGGTTAGGGTTAAGATTAGTGTTAGGGATAGGATTTGTGTTAACTAAGAGGGTGAGGTTTAGGGGTAGGGTTAGGGTTAGGGTTAAGTTCAGTGTTAGTGTTAGTGTTAGGGTTAGCGTGAGGAATAATGTTAGGGTTAGGGATAGGTTTAGGGTTACTTTTAGGTTTATGGTTAGAATTAGGGTCAGGGATAGTGTTAAGGTTAGGGTTAGGTTTATCGTTAGGGTTAGTATTGGTGTTAGGGTTAGGTTTATGGTTAAAGTTACTTTTGGGGTTAGGGTTATGGTTAAGGATCAAGTTAGGGTTAAGGTTAGTTTTAAAATTATGGTTAGGGTTTCTGTTTGGGTTAGTGTTAAGCTTAGTATTCAGGTAAGAATTATGGTTTGTGTTAGGGTAAGGGTTAGGTTTAGGTTTTGTGTTAGGTTAGAGTTAAAATTTGGATTTTGGTTATGATTAGAAAGAGGGTTAGAGTGAGGTGTAGGGTTAGGCTTAGGGTTTATTTTAGGGTTATGTGTAGTTTAAGTATAGTGTTAGCGTTAGGGTTAGGGGTAGGGTTAGTGTTAGGGTTAAAGTAAGGGTAAAAGATAGAGTTAGTGTTAGGTTTAGGGTTAGGCTTAGGCCTAGGGTTAGTGATAGGGTTAATGTTGGGGTTAGGGTTATTGTTAGGATTAGTGATAGGGTTAGTGTTAGAGTTAGTGTTAGGTTTAGGGTTAGTGTAAGGCTTAAGGTTTTGATTAGTTTCAGGATTAGTGTTAGTGTTAGTGTTAGGTTTAGGTTAGCTTTAGTGTTAGTGTTACAGTTAGGGTTAGGTAGAGTGTTAGGTTAAAGGATAGGATTAGGATTAGGGCTAAGGTTAGGGTTAGGGTTAGGGTTAGGGTTAGAGTTATGGTTAGGGTTAGGGTTAGTTTTAGGGTTAGGGTTAGGGTTTTTTTTAGGCTTAGTTCTAGGACTAGGGTTAGGGTTAGGGTTTGGGTCAGATATGGTTTAGTTTTATAGTTAGGGTGAGGGTTAGGGTTAGGGTTATTGTTAGGATTAGTGTTCCTGTGAGGATATGGTTTGTGTTAAGGTAAGGGTTAAGGTTATGTTTAGGATTATGTTTAGAGTGAGGTTTACTTTTAAGTTAAGGTTTAGGGTTAGTGTTAGGTAAGAGTTAGCGTGAGTGTTAGGGGTAGAGCTAGGTTTAGGGTTAGGTTCAGTGTTAGTGTTAGTGTTTGGTTTAGGGTTAGGGATAGTGTTAGGGTTAGAAATAGGTTTAGGGTTACTTTTTGGTTTAGGATTAAAATTAGGTTTAGGAATAGTGTCATGGTTATGATTAGGCTTATGGTTAGGGTTAGTGTTAGGGTAAGGGTTAGGTTTATGGTTAATGATAGTTTTTGGGTTAGGATTAAGGTTAGGGATCAAGTTAGGGTTAGGTTTAGTTTTCAAATTAGGGTTAGGGTTTCAGTTAGGGTTAGTGTTTAGCTTAGTTTTTGGGTAAGAATTATGTTTTGTGTTAGGGTAAGGATTAGGTTTAGGTTTTGTGTTAGGTTACAGTTTAAATTAGGGTTTTTGGTTATGATTAGAAAGAAGGTTAGAATGAGGCATACGGTTTGGGTTAAGGTTTGTTTTAGGGTTATGTGTATTTTAGGTTTACTCAGCATTAGGGTTAGGGTTAGTGTTAGTGTTAGGGTTAAAGTAAGGGTTAGGGATAGGGTTACTGTTAGGTTTATGGTTAGGGTTAGTGTTAGTGATAGGGTTAGTTTTAGGGATAGGATTAGTGTTAGGATTAGGGTTAGGATTAATGTTAGAGTTAGTGTAGGTTTAGTGTTAGGATTAGGGTTAGTGTTAGGGTTAGGTTTAGGATTAGTTTCAGGGTTAGTGTTAGGATTATGGTTAGGTTTAGGGTTAGTTTAGTGTTAGTGTTAGAGTTAGGGTTAGGAAGAGTGTTAGGGTTAAGATTAGTTTTAGGGTTAGGGCTACAGTTAAGTGAGGGTTAGGTTTAGTGTTACAGTTAGGGTAAGGGTTAGGATTCATTTTGCGGTTAGGGTTAGGGTTACGTTTAGGGTTTGTTTTAGGGTTTGGGTTACAGTTAGACTTCAGTTTAGGTTTAGGTTTAGTTTTAGAGTTAGGTTTAGGGTTAGGGTTAGTGTTAGGATTATTGTTCGTGTGAAGGAAATGGTGTGTGTTAGGGTAAGTGTAAGGTTATGGTTAGGATTAGGGTTAGAGTGAGGCTTAAAGTTAGGTTTAGGGTTAGTTTAAGAGTTACTTGTAGGTTAGGGATAGTGTTAGGAATAGTGTTAGGGTAAGGGTTACGATTAGTGTTAGGGTTAGAATTAAGGTTTGTGTTAGGGTAAGGAGTAGGGTTAGGTAAAAGGTTAGATTCAGTGTTAGTGTTAGTTTTAGTGTTAGGGTTAGGGTTAGGATTAGGGATAGGATTAGGGTTACTTTTAAGATTAGGTTTAGAATTAGGGTTAAGGTTAGTTTTATGGTTATGGTTAGGGTTAGGGTTAGGGTTATGTTTAGGGTTAAGGTGAGTTCAAGGGTTATGGTTAGGGTTCTTATTAGGGTTAGGGTTAGATTTAATTTTAGAAATGTGGTTAGGGTTTGGGTTAGTGTTAAGGTTAGTGTTAGGGTAAGAATTATGGTTTGTGTTAGGGTAACAGGTTTAGGTTTTGTGTTATGGTTAGAGTTAAAATTAGGGTATTGTATATGATTGGAAAGAGGGTTAGAGTGAGGCATAGGATTAGGGTTAGTGTTAGTTTTACGGTTACGGGTAGTTTAGGTATAGTGTTAGGGTAAGGGTTTGTTTTTGTATTAGGGTTAGGGTTAAAATAAGGGTCAGGGATAGAGTTCGTGTTAAATTTAGAGTTAGGCATAGGGTTAGGGTTAGTAATAGGTTATTGTTGGGGTTATGGTTAGTGTTAGGATTAGGGTTAGGTTTATTGTTAGAGTTTGTGTTAGGTTTAGGGTTAGGGTTAGGGTTAGAGTTAGTTATATTGTTAGGGTTGGGGTTAGGTTTAGTGTTAGGGTTAGAGATAGTTTTAAGGTTAGTGTTATGGTTGGAGTTATGGTTAGGGTTAGGTAAGAGTTAGGGCTAGGTTGATGGTTAGGGGTAGTGTAAGGATTAGTGTTAGGGATAGAATTAGTTTTACTGATAGGGTTAGGGTTAGGTTTAAGGTTAGGGTTAGGGTTATGGTTAGGATTAGTGTTATGTTTCATGTAGTGTTACTGGTATGGTTAGGGTCATGTTAAGTTTCGGGTTAGTGTTAGGGTTATGTTTAGGGTTAGTTTTAGTGTTAGTGTTAGTGGTAGTGGTAGTATTAGTGTTAGGGTTAGTGTTAGGTAAAAGTTAGGGTTAGTGTTTAGGTTTATGTTTAGGTTATGTTTAGCGTTATGTTTTGGGTTAGGGATTGTGATAGGGTTATGATTATTGTTAGGTTTAGGGTTACGTTAGGTTTAGTGTTAGGGTTAGGGTTAAGATTACTGTAAGTGTTAGTGTTAGGTTAGGGTTAGGTTTAGAGTTAGGTTTAGTGATATACTTCCTTTTAATTTTAGGGTTAGGGTTAGGGTTAGGGTTAGGTTTAGAGTTAGTGTTAATGTTAGAGTTAGGATAAGGGTTAGGGTTAGTTTTTGGGTTAGGTTTAAGATTTGTTTTATGGTTACAGTTAGGATTAATGTTAGGGTTAGGATTAGGTTAGGGTTAGGGCAGGATTAAGCTTAGTGTTAGGGTTTGGGTAAGGGTTTGGATTAGGGTTAATGTTAAAGTGACATTTACCTTTAGGGTTAGGTTAGGGTTAGGATTAGGTTTAGGGTTTGTGTTAGAATTAAGGATAGGGTAAGTGCTTGGTTTAGGTTTATGGTTAGGGTTATTGTTAGGGTTACTGTTGGTTTAGGGTTACGGTTATACTTTGTTTTAGAGTAAGTATTAAGATTAAGGTTACATTTAGGTATTGCTTTAGGTTTAGAGTTAGGTTTAGAGATATTGTTATGGTTAGATTTAGGTTTAGGATTAGAGTTAGGGTTAAAGTTAAAATTAGTGTTAGTGTTACTGTTAGTTTTAGGGTTAGGCTTATGGTTTCTTTTAGGTTTAGGGTTAGGGTTATGGTAGGGTTTTTGATAGCATTAGGTTTAGGGTCAGTGTTAGGGTTAGGGTTAGGGTTACAGATAGAGTTATTGTTAGTGTTAATGTTAGGGTTAGGGTTAGTGTTAGGATTAGGGTTTAGGTTAGTGTAAGGTTTAGCATTAAGGTTTGTGTAGGTGTTATGCTTAGCATTATACTTAGGGCTATGATACAGGTTAGGAATAAGGTTTGAGTTAGGTTGAGATTTAGGGTTAGGTTAGGGTTATGGTTAGGTTTAGGGTTAGGATTAGTCTTAGGATTAGGGTTAGGGTTTGGGTTAAATTAGGGTTAGTGTTAGGGTTTCAGTTCATGTTAGTGTTAGGGTTATGGTTTGTGTTAGTTTTAGTTTTAGGTTTAGGTTTATTGTTAGGGTTAGAGTTATGGATAGATTTAGGGTTATGGTTAGAGTTAGTTTTAGGGTTAGGTTTGGGGTCGTGCTAGTCTTAGGGTTAGGATTATGGTTAGGGTTAGTGTTATGGTTCGAGTTAGAGTTAAGTTTAAATTTAGTTTTGGGTTAAGGTTAGAGTTAGTTTTAGGGTTAATGTTAGAGTTAGGCTTAGGGCTATTGTCAGGGTTTAGCTTTAGAGTTAGGTTTCAGGTTGGGGTTAGGGTTATGATTAAGGTTAGGTTAAGGTTAATATTTGGTTTAGGGTTTGTGTTAGGGTGAGGATTAGTGTTACAATAATGTATAGTGTTACAGTTAGCTTCAGGTTATGGTTAGGGTTAGAGTTTGTGTTTGGTTTAGGGTTAGGGTTATTGTTATGTTTAGGGTGAGGGTTAGATTTAGGGTTAGGTTTAGTGTTAGTGTTAGGTTACTGCTAGGGTTATGGTTAGCATTACTGTTAGTGTTCGTTTTAGGGTTAGGGTTAGAGTTATGTATGGTTAAGGTTACGGTTAGTGATAGTGCCAAGGTTAAAGTTAGGGTAAGGGTTAGGTTTAGGGTTACGTTGTGGGTTTGGATTAGGTTTAGGGTTAGAGATAGGGTTAGTTTTATGGTTAGAGTTAGTGTTAAATTAGGGTTGAGGTTAGGATATGGTGAGTGTTAGGTTTGTGGTTTGGGTTTGGGTTAGTTGTAGGGATAAACTTTGGGTTATGGTTAGTGTTATGTTAAGATTAGAGTTAGGATTAGGGTTATGGTAAGGGATAGGTTTATGGTTTAAGTGGTGGATAGGGTTGTGGTTAGGGTTAGGGTTAGGGTTAGCGTTCGGATTAGATTTAGGGTTAGTGTTTGGGTTAGGTTTAGGGTTAAATTTAGGGTTTGTGTTAGGGTTAGGTTTAGGGTTAGTGTTAAGATTAAGGTTAGGTTTAGATTTGTGTTATGGTTAGGGTTTGGGTTATGGTGATGTTTAGCGTAAGTTTTATGGTTAGGGTTAGGTTTACAGGTAGAGTTAGTGTTACGGTGAGGGTTAGGTTTAGGGTTAGTGTTAGGGTTAGAGTTAGGGTTAGGATTAAGTGTAGGGTTAGTGTTATGTTAAGGTTAGGGTTAGGACTAGTGTTTGGGTAAGGGTTAGAGTTAGGTTTAGGGTTAGTGTTAGGATTACAGTTAGTTTTTGTGTTAGGTTTAGGGTAAGGGTGAGGTTTAGGGTTAGTGTTAAGGTTAGGGTTAGCTTCAGGTTTAGGGTTAGGGTTGGAGTTAGGGTTAGGTTAAGGGTTATATTAAAGTTAAAATTTGGTTTAGGTTTTGTGTTAATGTTAGGGTTAGTTATGGTGAAGGTTAGTGTCAGAGTTAGGTTTGGGTTAGGGTTAGGTTTAAGTTTCATGTTAAGTTTAGGATTACGGTTAGTGTTAGCTTTATGTTTAGGGTGAGGGTTAGAGTTAGGGTTAGGGTTAGTGTTAGTGTTAGGTTTAGGGTTCATGTTAGGTTTAGTGTTAGGGTTAGGAATAGAGTTAGAGTTGGCATTAGTGATAAGCTTAGGTTTAGAGTTAGGGTTAGTGTTAGGGTTAGGGTTAGTGGTAAAGTTAAGGTTAAAGTTAGTTTTAGGGTTAGGATAAGGTTTATGGATAAGTTTAGGTTTATGGTTACAATTAGTGTTAGTATAAAATTATGGTTAGAATTGGGGCTAGGATTCGTGTTAGGGTTAGTGTTTGGTTTAGGTTAGGATTTGTGTTACAGTTACTGTTAGGGTTATGTTCAGGGTTACGGTTATGGTTAGAATTTGGTGTAGGTTAGGTTTAGGTTTAGGGTAAGTCAAGGTTAGGTTTAGTGTTAAGATTAGTGTTAGGGTTAGGGTTAGGTTTAGAGTTAGGTTAAGTGTTAGAGTTAGGATTAGTGTTAGGTTTAGGGTTTGTGTTAAGTTTTACGTTTGGGTTTATGTTAGGTTTAGGTTTAAGTTTAGGTTTTGGCTTAGGGTGAGGGTTAGAGTTACGGTCAGGGTTAGGTGAAGAATTAGCATTAGTGTTTGGTTTAGGGTTATATATTAGGGTTAGGGTTAGTTTTAGTATTAGGGTTATGATTAGTATTAGGTTTAGGGTTAGGGTTGGGTGAGAATGAATGTTAGGTTTAGGGTTAGGGTTAGGATAGGGTTAGGATTAGGTTTAGGGTTAGGGTTAGGTTTAGGTTTTCTGTTAAGTATAGGGTTAGTGTTAGTTTTAGGTTAATTTTTAGTTTTGGGTTTAGGGTTTGGGTAGAGTTAGGCATAGTGGTATGGTTAGGTTTAGGATTCGTGTTAGGGTTAGGTTTAGGGTTAGTGTAAGTGTTAGGATTTGGGTTAGGGTTTGTTGTTAGAGTTACGGTTAGGATAGGGTTAGTGTTATGTTTTGGGTAGGCATTGTGTTAGGTTTATGGTTAGGGTTAGGGTTAGTGTTATGGTTAGAGTTAGGGTTACTGTTAGTGTTAGGATTAGGTTTTGTGTTAGAATTATGGTAAAGGTTATGGTTAGTGTTACAGTTATGGTGACTGTTAGGTATCAGGTTAGTGTTAGGGAGAGGTTTAGGTTAGGATTAGGGTTAGGGTTAGTGTTAGGTTTTGGTTTTGGTTATGTTAGAGTTAGTTTTAGGTTTAGTGTTAGTGTTAGGGTTAGTGTTAAGGTGAGGTTAGGGATAGGTTTAGGGTAAGTGTTAGGTTTTGTGTTAGGGTTAGGGTTATTGTTTGTGTTAGGGTTAGGGTTAAGTAATGGTGGGATTAGGGTCAGGGTGATGGTTTGTGTTACGTTTTTGTTAGAACTGGAATTAGACTTCGTGTTAGTGTTAGTGTTAATTTTAGGGTTAGTTTTATAATAAAAGTTAGGGTTAAGTTTAGGGTTAGTTTTAGGGTTAGGATTATTAGGGTTTTGGTTACATTTACGCTTAGTGGAATGGTTATTGTTATGTCTCGTTTTAGGGTAGGGTTAGTTTTAGTGTCAGGGTTATTTTTAGGTTTATGATTAGGGTTAGGATTAGGTAACGGATAGCATTAGTGTTAGGTTCAGGGTTAGGGTTAGGTTTAAGATTATGGTTAGGGTAAGGGTTAGTGTATGGTTAGTTTTAGTGTTAGGGTTAGGGTTGTGTTTTGTGTTAGGTTTAGTATTAGCAGTAGGATAAGGGTTATGATTTGTTTTAGGGATAAGTTCAGTTTTAGGGTTACTGTAAGTGTTAGTGATAGGGTTAGTGCTAGTGTTACGGTTAGGGTTAGAATTAGATTTAGGTGCTAAGTTTAGTGAGAGGTTTAGGATTAAGGTTAGTATTGGAGTTGGGGTTAGGATTATGGTTAGTGTTTCGGTTAGGGTTAGGGTTAGATTTAGGGTTAGTGTTAATGCTAGAATTAGGGTTACAGTTACCAATAGTTTAATTAGGGATAGGTTGAGATTTAATGTTAAGGTTACATTAGGGTTATGTTATGGTTAGTGTTAGGATTAGAAATAGGGTTAGTGTTAGGGTTACATTAAGGGTTAGTGTTAGGGTTAGCATTACGTTTAGGGTTAGGGTTAGTGTTAGGGTTACTGTTCAGTTTACATTAGTGTTAGTGTTATGGTTAGGGTTAGGGTTAGGTTTATGGTTAGGGTTATTGTTATGGTTGGTTTTAGGGTTATGGTTAGTGTTTGGGTTAGGGTAAGGTTTAGTGTTTGGGTAAAATATACAGTTAGGTTTATTGTTAGGTTTAGTGTTAGGATTAGCATTAGTGTTAGTGTTAGGGTTAGGGTTTGTGTTATGGATAGGGTTAGTGTTAGGGTTATACTTAGGTTTATGATTAGTGTTAGAGTTAGGGTTAGAGATAGGGTTATAAATAGTGTTAAGTTTAGGAATAGGTTTAGGTTTATTGTTAGGATTAGTGTTAGGGTTAGTGTTAGGTTTAGGTTAGGGTTAGTGTTAGTGATAGAGTTATGGTTGGTTTAAGGTTAGTGTTAGTTTTAGGATTAGGTTAGAATTTTGTTAGGGTTTGGGTTAGAGTAAGTGTTAGGGTTAGGGTTAGGGTTAGGTTGATGCTTGCTTTAGGATTATTGTTATGGTTAGAGTTACTGTTAGGATTACTGTTTGGTTAAGCATAAGGGTTAGGGTTAGGTTTAGGGTTAGCTTTAGTGTTAGTGTTAAGGATAGGGTTAGTGTTAGGGTTAGGGTTAGGGTTAGGATTAGAGTTAGTGTTTGTAATTGGATTAGTGTTAGGTTAAGGGCTATGCATAGTGTTAGGGTTAGGAATAGTTTTTAGGATAATGTTAGTCGTAGGGTCAGAGTTAGTGTTTCAGTTAGGGTTAGGGTTAGGTTTAGGTTTAGTGTTAGGTTTAGTTTTAGGGTTAGGTTTATTGTTAGGGCAAGGGTTTAGGTTAAGTTTATGGTTAGGTTTAGGGGTGGGGTAGTGTTACTGTTAGGGTAAGATTAGAATTATGGTTAGTGTTAGTGTTAGGGTTAGGTTTAGGATTAGGTTTAGTGTTAGTGATAGGTTTGGGATATGTTTAGGATTAGTATTAGTGATAGGATTAGGGTAGGGGTTAGTGTTAGTGTTAGAGTTATGTTTAGGATTCTTGTAAGACAGTGTTAGGGATAGGGTTAAGTTTATTGTTATGGTTAGTGTTAGGGTTAGAGTTAGGGTTAGGGTTCATCTTAGGGCTAGGGTTACAGTTAGAGTTAGGCTTAGGATTAGGGTTATTGTTAATGTAATGGTTACCATTAGGGATTGTGTTAGGATTACGGTTAGTGTTAGGGATAGTGTTAGGGTTAACTTTAGTGATAGGAAAGGGGTTAGGTTTAGGTTTAGGGTTTTTTTTAGGGTTAGTTTCAGGGTTAGGTTTTTGATTAGTGTTAGGGATAGGGTTAGGGTTACAGTTAGGATTATGGTTAGAGTTAGTATTAGTGTTAGGATAAGGTTCGGGTTAGGGTTAGTGCAAGGGTTAGGGTTAGGCTTAGGGTTAGTGTTATGGTTAGGGTTATGTTTAGGGATATGTTTTGTGTTAGGATTAGTACTACAGTTAGGGATAGGGTAAGGTTTAGGGTTAGAGTTAGGGTTAGGGTTAGGTGAAGTATTAGCATTAGTGTTTGAGATAGGGTTATATTTAGGTTATAGGGTTAGAGTTAATGTTGGGATTATGGTTAGTATTAGGTTTAGGGTTAGGTGTAGGGTGAGGGTTAGGTTTAGGTTTAGAGTTAGGGTTAGGTTAGGGTTAGGATTAGGATTAGGGTTAGGTTTTCTGTTAGGGTTAGGGTTAGTGTTGGTTTTAGTGTAAGGTTTAGGTTTGGGTTTAGGGTTTGGGTACGGATAGGCATAGTGTTATGGTTATGTTTAGGGTTCGTGTTAGGGTTAGCTTTAGGGTTAGTGTAAGGGTTAGGTTTAGGGTTAAGATTTGGTAAGCATTAGAGTTAGGGTTAGGTTAGGGTTAGTGTTATGATTTGGGTTAGTCATTGTGTTAGGTTTAGGGTTAGGGTTAAAGTTAGAATTTGTGTTACAGTTAGGGTTAGTGTTAGGGTTAGGTTACAGTTAGAATTAGGGTTGAGGTTAGTGTTATGTTAGGGTTAGGGTAAGTGTTAAGTAAAGGTTTAGAGTTAGGGTGAGGTTTAGAGTTAATGTTAGGGTTAGGATTAGCTTTAGGGTTAGGTTTAGTGTTGGGGTTATTTTTATGGTTAGGGTTAGATTAAGGTTAATATTTTGTTTAGGTTTTGTGTTAGTGTAGGGCTAGCTTTGGGTTAGGGTTAGGGTTTGGGTTCCTGTTAGGCTTAGGATCAAGGTTAGTGTTAGGAATATGTTTAAGGTGAGGGTTAGAGTTAGGGTTAGGGTTATTGTTAGTGTTAGGTTAGTTTTATGATTAGGGTTTTGGTAGAGTTAGGGTTAGGGTTTGGATTAGGTTTATTGTTAGGATAGAGTTAGGGTTAGGTTTGTTTAGAGTTAGGTTAAGGTTAGGGATAGGGTGAGGGTTCATGTTAGTGTAAGAGTTAGGGTTAGTATTAGTATTAGGTTTAGGTTTCAGGTTAGGGTTAGTGTTAGGGTTAGGGTTAAAATTAAGTTTAGCATTAGAGTTTCAGTGAGTGTTATAGTTATGTTTAGGTTTAGCGTTAGGGTTCTGGTTAATGTTAGTGTTAGGTTTAATATTAGGGTTAATGTGAGGGCTGGGTTAGAATTGGGATTAGGTTTAGGTTTAGGGTTTTTGTTAAAGTTACATTTAGTGATAGGGTTATGTTTTGGTAACATTTAGGAATAGGGTTAGGGTTATACTTAGGATTAGAGTTAGCTTTAGAATTAGGGTTAGCGTTACTGGTGGGTTTAGGTTTAGTGTTAGGTTTAGTGTTAGGGTTCGGTTTAGGGTTATGGTTAAAATTAGGGTTACAGTGATGCTTAGGGTTAGTGTTAGGGTTAGTTTTAGGGTTACAGTTAGGGTTAAGATTAGGGTTACAATTTGGGTTAACGTTAGTGTTAGGTTTAGAGTTAGGTTAAGATTTGGGTTAGTGATAGGGTTAGCATTGGGGTAAGAGTTACTGTTAATATTTTCTTTAGGTTTAGTTTTATGGTTAGTGTTAGGTTTAGTGTTAGGTTTAAGGTTAGGGTTAGGTAAGGGTTAGGGTTTGCATCACGGTTAGGGTTAGGGTTATGGTTATGATAGGGTTAGGGTTAGTGTTAGGGTTACTGTTATGGTTAGGGTTAGGGTTAGGGTTAGGTTTAGTATTCGGTTTTTGGTTAGGTTTATGGTTAGTGTTAGGGTTAGGGTTACTATAAGTTTTAGGGTTAGATTTAGGGTTAGGTTTAGTGTTAGTGTCAGGTTTAGGGATAGGTTTAGTGTTAGTTTCAGGTTTAAGTTTAGGTTTTTGTTTAGGGTTCGTGTTATGCTTGGAGTTGGGTTTAGAGTTAGGGTTACATTTATGGTTAGCGTTAGGGTTAGTGTTGGAGTTAGGGTTAGGTTGAGCCTTAGGTTTTGTGTTAGGGTTAGGGTAAGGTTTAGGGTTATGTTTAGGGTTAGTGTTAGAGTTAAAGTTAGGGTTAGGGTTAGGGTTAGTTTTAAGGTTAAATTTATGATTTGGGTTAGGGTTAAGTTTAGTGTTTGGGTTTGTGTTATGGTTATGAATCGTGTTAATATTAGTGTTATGGTTAGGGTTAGTGTTAGTGTTATGTTTTGGGTTAGGTTTAGGGTTAGTGTTAGGGTTAGGTTTATTGTTAGTTTTAGGTTAGGGTTAGGGTTATTGTTAGTGTTAGATTTAGGGTTAGGTTTAGGGTTTGAGTTCGTGTGAGGGTTAGCATTAGGTTTAACTTTAGCTTTAGAGTTCATGTTAGGGTTAATGTTAGGGTTAGGGTTAGGGATAGGTTGAGGCTTAGAGTTAGTGTTAGGGTTTGAATTAGGATTAGGTTTAGGGTTACAGTTAGTGTTAGTGTTAGGGTTAGGTTAAAGTTAGGGTTTGGATTAGGGTTATGGTTAAAACTTGTGTTAGTATTAGTGTTAGGATTATTACTAGGGTTAAGTTTAGGGTTAGTGTTAGGGTTATGTTTAGTGTTAGGTTTAAGGTTAGTGTTTGTGTTACGGTTACATTTAGGGTCATGGTTACAGTTATGGTTATGGTTAAAGATAGGATTAGTGTTAGGGATAGGGTTAGGTTAGTGTTACATTAGGGTTAGGGTTAGGGATAGGGTTAGTGTTAGCTTTAGGCTAGGGTTACTGTTAGATTTAGGTTTAGGTTGACGGTTAGAGTTAGGGTAAGGGTTAGGGTTGGGGATAGGATAAGTGATAGGTTTAGGTTTAGGGTTAGGGTTAATGTTAGCGTTAGAGTAAGATTTTGTGTTGTGGTTAGTGTTATGGTTATGGTTATGGTTAGTGTTTGGATTCGGTATAGGGTTAGGGTTACTGTTAAGTTTTGGGATAGGTTTAGGTTAGTGTTAGGTTTAGGGTTAGTGTTAGGATTAGGATTAGGGTTAGGTTTAGCGTGAGGTTTTGTTTTTGGGTTATAGTTAGGGTTAGTGTTAAGTGTAGGGTTAAGATTAGGGTTAGTGTAGTGATAGAGTTGGGTTTTAGGGTTAGGGTTAGGGTTAGTGTTAGTGTTATGGTTAGGATAAGGATTAAATTTTGGTTTTGTGGTAGGGTTAGGGTTATGGATAGTGTTAGAGTTACTATAAAGTTTAGGGTTAGTAATGGGGTTAGGGTTAGGTTTAAAGTTAGTGTAGGGTTAGAGTTAGTGTTAGGGTTAGGTTAAGATTAGGGTTATGGTTAGAATTGGGGTTTGTGTTATGGTTAGTGTTAGTGATGGGGTTAGTGTTAGTGTTACAGTTAAAGTTAGTGTTAGGATTAGGTTTATGGTTAGGGTTAAGTAAAGGTTAAGGATTAGGTTTAGTGTTAGGGTTAGAATTCATGTTAGGGCAAAATTAGGGATAGGGTTTGTGTTAGGGTTAGGGTTAGGGTTAGGGCTACTGTTAGGGTAGGTTTGGGTTTGGGTTAGGGTTAAGGTTAGTGTTAGGGTTAGGGTTAGGTTTATGGTTAGTGTTAGGTTTAGAGTTAAGTTTAGGGTTAGGGTTTGGTTAGGGTTAGGGTTAGGGTTAATGTTCGTGTTATGTTTAGATTTAGGGTTTGGGTTAGGGTTAGCATTAGTGTAAAGGTTAGTGTTTGTGTTAACATTAGTGTTAAAGTTAGTGTTCGGATTAGGATTAGGGTTAGGGTTCATTAAACGTTAAAGAATAGGTTTAGTGTTCAGTTTAGAATTCATGTTAGAGTAAAATTAGGGATAGGGTTTGTGTTAGGGTTCTTTGTAGGGTTAGGGTTAGGGTTTCTGTTAGGGTTACTGTTAGGGTTATGTTTAGAGTTACGGTTACGGCTTGGATATGTGTTAGGGTTATTGCTAGTGTTAGTGTAAGTTTGGGTTTTTGTTATGGTTAGGGTTAGTGTTAGGGTTAGGGTACGGGTAAGTGTTAGGTTTAGGGTTAGTGTTAAATTTTGAATTCATGATACAGTTAGGGTTAGTGTTAGTGTTAGGGTTACAGTTAGAATTAGGGTTAAAGTTAGTGTTACATTAGGGTTAGAGTTAGTGTTAGGTAAAAGTTTAACATTAGGGTGAGTTTTAGGGTTAATGTTAGGGTTAGGATTAGATTTAGGGTTAGGTTTAGTGTTGGGGTTAGGGTTATGGTTAGGGTTAGATTAAGGTTAATGTTTCATTTAAGTTTTGTGTTAGTGTTAGGGTTACCTTCGGGTTAGGGTTAGGGTTTGGGTTCCTGTTAGGGCAAGGTTTAGGGTTAGTGTTAGGAATATGTTTAGGGTGAGGGTTAGAGTTAGGGTTAGGGTTAGTGTTAATGTTAGGTTATTTTTATGATTAGGGTTAGGGTAGTGTTAGGGTTATGGTTAGGGTTTGGATTAGGTTTAGTGTTAGGTTAGAGTTAGGGTTAGGTTTGTTTAGGTTTAGGTTAAGGTTAGTGACAGGGTGAGGTTTCGTGTTAGTGTAAGGGTTAGGGTTAGTGTTAGCTTTAGGTTTAGGTTTAGGGTTAGGGTTAGTGTTAGGGTTAGGGTAAGGTTTAGGGTTAGCATTAGAATTTGTGTCAGTGTTATAGTTAGGTTTAGATTTAGTGTTAGGTTTCGGGATAGTGTTAGTGTTATTTTTAGTGTTAGGATTAGCATGAGGGCTAGGGTTAGGATTGGGGTTCGGTTTTGGTTTAGGGTTATTATTACAGTTACAGTTAGTGATACGGTTATGTTTATGTAACATTTAGGTTTAGGGTTAGGGTTATAATCAGGATTAGGATTAGCTTAAATGTTAGGGTTAGGGTTACTGGTTGGTTTAGGGTTATGGTTAGGATTAGGGTTATAGTGAGACTTAGGGTTAGTGTTAGGGTTAGTTTTAGGGTTACGGTTAGGGTTAGGGTTAGGATGACATTTTGGGTTAACGTTAGTGTTAGGTTTAGAGTTAGGTTAACATTTAGGGTTAGTGATAGTATTAGCATTGGGGTAAGAATTACTGTTAATATTTGGATTAGGGTTAGTGTTAGGTTTACTGTTAGGATTAGGGTTAGGGTTAGGTAAGGGTTAGGGTTATGCTTTGGGTTAGGGTTTGCATAAGGGTTAGAATTAGGGTAGGCTTATGATAGGGTAGGGTTAGGGTTAGTGTTAGGGTTACTGTTATGGTTGGGTTTAGGGTTAGGTTTAGTATTCGTGTTTTGTTTAGGTTTATGTTTATTGTTAGTGTTAAGGTTACTGCCAGTTTTAGTATTAGATTTAGGGTTAGGTTTAGTGTTAATGTTAGGTTTAGGTTTAGGTTTCGGGTTAGGGTTTGTGTTACGCTTGCAGTTAGGGTAAGAGTTAGGGTTAGGTTTAGGGTTAGGGTTAGGTTTAGTGTTGGAGTTATGGTTAGGTTGAGGCTTAGGGTTAGTGTTAGGGTTAGGTTTAGAGTTAGTGTTAGGGTAAGGTTTAGGGTTAGGTTTAGGATTAGTGTTAGAATTAAAGTTAGGGTTAAGGTTAGGGTTAGCTTTAGGGTTAATATTGGGATTTGGGTTAGGTTTAAGTTTAGTGTTTGGGTTTGGGTTACGTTTACAAATCGTGTTAATGTTAGTGTTAGGGTTAGTGTTAGTGTTAGTGTTAGGTTTTGGGTTAGGTTTATGGTAAGTGTTAGGGTTAGGTTTATTGTTAGTTTTAGTATAGGGTTACGGTTATTGTTAATGCTAGATTTAGGGTTAGATTTAGGGTTGTAGTTCATGTTAGGGTTAGTGTTAGGTTTAGCTTTAGCTTTAGTGTTAGTGTTAGGGTTAATGTTCGGGTTAGAGTTAGGGATAGATTGAAGCTTAGGGTTAGTGTTAGGGTATGAATTAGGGTTAGATTTAGGGTTATGGATAGTGTAGGGTTAGGGTTAGGTTAAAGTTAGGGTTTGGATTACTGTTATGGTTAAAATTTGTGTTAGTGTTAGTGTTAGGAATAAGTTTAGGGATAGAGTTAGGTTTATGTTTAATGTTAGGTTTAAGGTTAGTGTTTGTGTTACGGTTACAGTTAGGGTTATGTTTACGGTTACGGTTATGGTTAAAGATAGGATTACTGTTAGGGATATGGTTAGGCTAGTGTTAAAATAGGGTTAGGGTTTGGGATAGAGTTTTAGGCTGGGGTTAGTGTTAGGTTTAGGTTTAGGTTGAGAGTTAAATTTAGGGTGAGTGTTAGGGTTAGGGTTAGGATAAGTGATAGGTTTAGGTTTCGTGTTAGAGTTAGTGTTAGGGTTAGAGTGAGATTTAGTGTTATGGTTAGTGATAGGGTTAGGGTTAGGTTTAGTGTTTGGATTAGGTCTAGGGTTAGGGTTACTGTTAAGTATTGGGATAGGTTTAGGTTAGTGTTAGGATTAGGGTTAGTGTTAGGATTAGGGTTAGGTTTTGGGTTAGTGTTAGTCTTAGGGTTAGGGTGAGGTTTCGTGTTTGGGTTATGGTTAGGGTTAGTGTTAAGTGTAGGGTTAAGATTAGGGTTAGTGATAGTGATAGGGTTGGGGTTAGGGTTAGGGTTAATGTTAGTGTTATGGTTAGGATAATGGTTAAGTTTTGGTTTTGTGGTAGGGTTAGGGTTACGGATAGTGTTAGGGTTAGGATAAAACTTAGGGTTAATAATAGGGTTAGGGTTAGGTTTAGGGTTAGTTTTAGGTTAGAGTTAGTGTTAGGGTTAGGTTAAGGTTAGGGTTATGGTTAGTGTTAGGGTTTGTTTTATGGTTAGGTTTATTGTTGGGGTTAGTGTTAGTGTTTGCCTTAAAGTTAGTGTTAGGATTAGGTTTAGGGTTATGTTTAAGTAAAGGTTAAGGATTAGGTTTAGTTTTAGGGTTAGAATTTGTTGTAGGCTAAAATTAGGGATAGGGTTTCTGTTAGGGTTAGGGTTAGGGTTAGTGTTAGTTTTAGGGTTAGGATTAGGGTTTGTGTTAGGTTTACCGTTAGAGTTATGTTTAGAGTTACACTTATGGTTTGGCTTAAAGTTAGGGTTAGGGCTAGTGTTAGGGTAGGTTTGGGTTGGGGTTAGGGTTAAGATTAGTGTTAGGGTTAGGGTTAGGTTTAGGGTTAGTGTTACGGTTAGAGTTAGGTTTAGAGTTAGGCTTTGGTTAGGGTTACGCTTATGGTTAGGGATAGGTTAGGGTACGAGTTATGTTTAGGCTTAGGTTTAGAGTTAGGTTTAGTTTTAGGGTTGGGTTAGGTTTACGATTAGTGTTAGGGCTAGTGTTTGTGTTAGCATTAGTGTCTGGGTTAAAGTTATACTTAGGATATGGTTAGGATTATGTTAGGATTTAGAATGAGTTTAGTGTTAGAGTTACGGTTAGTGTTAGGTTTAGGGTTAGTGTTAGTGCGAGGGTTAGGTTTAGGTTTAGGGTTAGGATTATTGTTAGCATTAATGTTATGGTTAGAGTTATGTTTAGGTTTAAATTTAGGTTTAGGTTTAAGGATAGGGTTTCTGTTAGGATTAGTGTTAGGGTTAGGTTTAGGTTTAGGTTTAGGGTTAGTGTTAGGGTTAGGGTGAGGATTAGGGTGGGGGTCAGGCTTAGTGGTATTGATAGGTTTAGGGTTTGTGTTAAAGTTACAAGTAGAGTTAGTCTTAGGTTTAGTGTGAGGGTCAGAATTACGTTTAGGGTTAGGTAAGTGTTAGCGTTAGGGTTAGATTAGGGTTAGGCTTATGGTTGAGGCTTTGGGTTAGTGTTAGATTTAAGGTTAAGGTTTCTGTTAAGGTTAGGTTTAGCATTAAATTTAGGGTTAGTGTTATGGTTAAGGTTAGGTTTAGCATTAGTATTTGGGTTAGAGTTAGAGATAGGTTTAGGTTTAGTGTTAGAATTATGGTTGGGGTGAGTGTTTGGTTTAGGATTAGGGTTAAGGTGAGGGTTATGTTAGGGTTATTATTAGTGTTAGGGTTAGGGGTAGGGTAAGTGTTAGGTTTAGTGTCATAGTTAGGTTTAGGTTTAAGATTAGAATTCATTTTAGACTTAGAGTTAGGGTTAGAGTTAGTGTTAGGTTTAGTGTTAAGTTTAGGATTAATTATATGATTAGTATATGATTAGTGTTGGGGTTAGGGTCAGGGTTAGTGTTAGGGTTAGTTTTAGGTTTAGGGTTAAGTTTTGTGTTAGGGTTAAGTTTAAGGTTAGTGTTAGAGTTAGGATAAGGGTTAGAATTTGTGATGGGTTAGGTTTAGTGTTACGGTTACGATTACGGTTAGTTTTAGGATAGGGTTAGTGTTAGGGTTAGGGTTAAAGTGAGTAATTTAGTGTTAGGGTTTGCGTTAGGGTTAGTGTTAAGGTTAGGGTTAAGTTTAGTGTTAGGGTTAGGGTTAGGTTTAGGGTTAGGGATAATATTGTGGTTAGGGTTAGGGTTTGGGTAGTGTTAGGGATAGAGTTAGGCTTAAGGTTATGGTTGGTCTTAAGGTTAGGGTTAGGGTATGGTTAGGGATAGAGTTAGGCTTAGAATTATGGTTCTTCTTAGGGTTAGCATTATGGTTAGTGTAATGGCTAGGGTTACAGTTAACATTAGAACTAGTGTTAGGGTTATGGTAAAGTTTAGGGTTAGGGATCGTGTTAGGTTTAGGAATAGGTATGGGTTAGTGTTATGTTTAGGGTTATTGTTACGGTTAAGGTTAGTGTTAGGGTAAGGGTTACGGTTAAGGTTAGTGTTAGGGTATAGGTTAGGGTAAAGGTTAGGCTAAGGGTTAGTTTAGTTTTAGGTTTGGGTTTGGAATTTAAGTTAGGATTAGGGTTAGGGTTAGTGTTAGCGTTAGGGATATGGTTAGGATTATGTTAGGATTAGTGTTATAATTAGTATTAAATTTTGTGTTAGGTTTAGTGTTAGGGTTAATGGTAGGGTTAGAATTAGGGTTAGGGTTAGTATTAGGGTTAGGGGTAGCGTTAAGTTTAGGGTTAGAGTTTGGGTTAAGGTAGGGATTAGGATTAGTGTTAGGGTTAGTGTTAGGTTTAGAATAAGGGTTCATGTTAAGGTTAGGGTTATGGTGAGTGTTAGAGTTAACATTAGGTTTAGGGTTAGGGTTAAGTTTAGTGTTAGTGTTTGTTTTAGGGATAGTGATATGGCTAATTATAGTGTTAGTGTTAGGGATAGTTTTAGAGTTAGTGTTATGGTTACAGTTAGGTTTAGGGTTAGTATTTGGTCAGGGTTAGGATTCGGGATAAGGTTAGTGATAGGGTTAGGTTTAGTGTTAAGGCTATCGTTATTTTCAGGTTAGTTAGGGTTAGTGTTAGAGTTAGGATTAGGCTTTTGAATTAGGATAATAATTAGAGTTATTGTTAGTTTTAGGGTTATATTTAGGATTAGGTTAGGGATAAGGTTGATGTTAGTGTTAAATTTTGTGTTAGGGTTACTGTTGGGGTTAGTGTTAAGATTAGGTTTAGGGTGAGGGTTAGTGTTAGAATTAGGGTTAGTTTTAGGGTTAGGTTTAGCGTGAGGGTTAGTGTTAGGGTTAGTTTTAGGGTTAGGGTTAGGGTTAAGTTTAAAGTTACTGTTAGGATTAAGGTAAGGGTTATGGTTAGGGTTAGAGTGTTAGTATTCAAACAAGTGATTGTGTTAGGTTTCGGGTTCAGGTTAGTGTTAGTTTTAGTGTTAAGGTTAGGTTTGTGTTACGGTTAGGGTTAGGGGTAATTATTGTGTTACATTTAGGAATACATTAGAGTTAGTGTTAGGGTTAGGGTTAGGTTTAGAGTTAGTGTTAGGGTTATGGTAAGGGTTAGGTTTAGGGTTAGTGTTAGGTTTAGGGTTAATTTTAGGTTTAGTTTTAGGGTTAGTGTTAGGGTAAGTGTTAGGGTTAGGGTTAAAGTTAGGGTTAGGATTTGCGTAAGGGTTAGGGTTAGGGTTAGTGTTAGGGTTACGGAAAAGATTAGGGTTATATTTAGGGTTAGAATTAGGGTTAGGTTTACTCTTAGGATTATGATTAGTTTTAGAGTTAACAGTTAATGTTAATGTTAAGGTTAGAGGGAGAGTTAAGGTTATTGTAAGTGTTATGGTTATGGTAGGGTTAGTGTTATTGTTAGGTTTCGACTTATGTTTAGGTTTAGAATTGGTGATAGGATTAGAATTGGGGTTAAGTTTATTGTTAGGGTTAGGTTTAGGGTTACAATTAGTGTTATGGTTGGTGTTAGTGTTAGAGTTAGTGTTCGGGTTAGTGTTAGGTTTAGTATTAGAGTTAGGGTTCGACTTAGGGTTCATGTTAGAGTTAGGGTTATGGTTTGCATTAGGGTTAGTGTTAGGGTTAGGGTTAGATTTAGGTTTAGGTTTGGTTTTAGGGTTAGGTTTAGGGTTAGTTTTAAGGTTATGGTTAGGATTAAGTTTAAGGTTCGTTTAGGGTTAAGTTGAGGTTTAGGGTGAGTGTGAGGGTTAGAATTAGTGTTCATCTTAGGGTTACGGTTAGGGTTTGGGTGAAAGTTAGGTTTACCGTTAGGTTTATTATTAGTGTTTGTGTTTGTGTTAGGGTTAGTGTTTATTATACTGTTAGTGTTAGGGATCGGTTTAGAGTTAGTTTTAAGGTTAGGGTTAGGTTTAGGGTGAGTGTTATTATTAGTGTTAGGGTTAAGATTAGTGTGATGGTTAAGATTAGTTTTAGGTTTTCGCTAAGGTTAGTGATAGGGTTAGGTTTAGGGTTAAGGTTACTTTTAGGATAAGCATTAGAATTAGGGTTAGGGTTATGGTTAGTTTTAGGGTTAGGTTTAGGGTTTGAATTAGGAATAGGCTTAGGGTTATTGTTAGGGTTAGAGTCTCAGAATTACGATAATGTTAGGGTTAATGTTAGTGTTAAGTTTTGTGTTAGGGTTAGTGTTAGGGTTAGTGTTAGATTTAGGTTTATGGATATTTTAAGTTTAGGGTTAGGGTTAGCATTAGTATCAGGGTTAGGGTTAATGTTAAGTTTAGGGTTAGTGTTAGGATTAAGGTAAGGGTTAGGATTAGGGTTAGCATTAGCGTTAGTGTTAGAATTTGAGTTTGTGTTACGGTTTGGGTTAGGGTGAGTGTTAGTGTTAGAGTTAGGATAGGGTTAGGTTTGTGTTAGGGTTAGGGTTAATTATTCTGTTATGATTAGGGATAGGATTAGAGTTAGTGTTATGGTAAGGGTTAGGGTTATGGTTAGGTTTATGGTTAGGTTTTTGGTTAGTGTTAGTGGTAGGGTTATAATTAGTGTTAGTGTTAGGGTAATGGTTAGGATTAGGGTTAGTGTTAGGTGTAGTATTAGGTTAGTGTTAGGGTTAGGGTTAGGTAGGATTAGGATTAGGTTCATTGTTACGGTTTGTGTTAGGATACGGGTTAGGGTTACTGTTAAGGTTACAGATAAGGTTAGGGTTACATTTAGGGTTAGAATTAGGGTTAGGTTTGGTGTTAGGATTATGATTATGTTTAGAGTTAGGGTTAATGTTAGTGTTTGGGTTAGGGGTAGAGTTAGGGTTAGTATTAATATTATGGTTGTGGTTAGGATTAGGGTTAGGTTTAGTGTTAGGTTTGGGGTTATGCTTAGGGTTAGGGTTAGGTTTACTTTGGAATTTATGGTTAGGGTTAAATTTAGTGATAGGATTAGGTTTGTGTTTAGGTTTATTGTTAGGGTTAGGGTTATAATTAAGTTTAGTGTTGCGGTTAGTGTTATTTTTAGGGTTAGGGTTAGTGTTAGGGTTAGGGTTAGCAATAAGGTTAGGGTTAAAATTAGTT
The DNA here is from genome assembly GCF_021218885.2 of Marmota monax. Classification (NCBI taxonomy): domain Eukaryota; kingdom Metazoa; phylum Chordata; class Mammalia; order Rodentia; family Sciuridae; genus Marmota; species Marmota monax. The sequence continues at coordinate 92,968 of NW_026692274.1, forward strand.
TTAGCATTACGGTTAGGGTTAAATTTAAGGTTCATGTTAGTGTTAAGTTAAAAGTTAAAACTAGGGTCAGGATTAGTGTTATGATTATGATTAGTGTTCAGGTTTCTGTGAGTTTTAGGGTTAAAACTAGGGTTAGGATGAGGATTAGGGTTAGGTTTAGATTTACTGTTAGTGTTTGTGTTAGGGTTAGGGTTTATTATACTGTTAGGGTTATGGATAGTTTAGAGTTAGTGTTAGGCTTTGGGTTAGGTTTAGGTTAGTGTTATGTTTAGTGTAATGGTTAGGGTTAAGTTTAATGTTAGGGTAAGGGTTATGGTTAGGGTTCATTTTAGGGTTAGGGTTAGTGTTAGGTTTAGGTTTAGGTTTGAGTTAGGATTAGGGTAAGGGTTATTGTTAGGGTTAGGATTACAGTTAGGATTTGTATAGGGTTAGAGTTAATATTAGTTTTAAATTCTTCGTTAGGGTTAGTGTAAGGATTATGTTTAGGTTTAGGGTTAGTGTTAGAATTGGGGTAGGGTTAGGGTTAGGGTTAGATTTACTGTTAGGGTTAGGGTTAATTATACAGTTAGTGTTAGGGTTAAGGTAATAGCTAGGATTCGGGTTTGATTTAGTGTTAGTGTTCGGGTTAGTGTTACAGTTAGTGTTAGTGTAAGGGTTAGGTTTAGGGTGAGTATTAATATTAGATTTAGGGTTAGGGTTAAGTTTCTGTTAGTGTTTGTGTTATGGTTAGGTTTAGGTTTAATTATAGTGTTAGGGTTAGGGATAAATTTAGATTTAGTGTTAGTGTTAGAGTTAGGGTTAGTGTTAGGGTAAGGTTTAGGTTTAGGGTTAGGTTTAGGGTTACTCTTATAGTTAGTGTTAGGGTTAGGTTTAGTTTCATAGTTAGGGTTAGATTTAGGGTTAGGGATAGAGTTAGGTTTATTGTTAGGAATAGGGTTAAGGTTTGTGTTAGGGTTAAGTTTAGAGGTAGGGTTTTGTTAGGGTTTGTGTTATGGATAGGGTTACTAATAGGATTAGGGTTATATTTATGTTTAAAATTAGGTTTAGTTTTAGTGTTAGGATTATGGTAAGGTTAAGATTTAGAGTTAGTGTAAGGGTTAGGGTTAGGTGTAGGTTTAGGATTAGTGTTAGTATTAGGGTTAGGGTTAGGGTTAGGGTTTGGGTTAGTGTTATGGTTAGTGTTAGTTTAAGGGTTAAAATTAGGGTTATTGCAAGGGTTAGCATTAGACTTAGAGTTCGTGTTAGGGTTACTGTTAGGTTTAGGATTACCTTTAGTGTTAGGTTTAGGGTTAGGGTTAGGATTAGTTTTGGGATAAGGGTTACAGTTAGTGTTAGTGTTAGGCTTACCATTAGGGTTAGTGTTAGGCTTAGGTTTATGGTTAGTGTTAGGTTTAGGTTTAGGATTACAGTTAGGTTTTGTGATATGGTTAGGGTTAGGTTTAGGGTTAGTGTTAGGGTTAGGATTACGGTTAGGATAATGGTTAGGTTTAGGGTTAGGATTAGTGTTAGGGTTAGGTTTAGGTTTAGTGTTAGGGTTAGTGTTTGTTTTAGGGTTTAAGTTAGTGTTAATGTTAGGGTTATGGTTCGATTTGGGATTAAGGTTAGAATTACTGTCAGATTGGGGTTATGGTGAGGGTTATTGTTGTGGTTACGATTACAGATAGGGTTAGTGTTAGGGTTTGGGTAAGTGCTAGGGTTAATGTTGAGGTTGTGTTAGAGTTAGGGTTAGTATTAGGGTTAGCATTAGGGTTAGGGTTAGTGTTAGGGTTAGTTTTAGAGTTAATTTTAGGGTTTAGGGTTAAGTTTTTTAAGTGTTAGAGCTAGAGTTAGAGTTATTGTTAGGGTTAGTGTTAAGTGTTAAGTTTAGTGTTTGTCTTAAAGTTAGTGTTAGTGTTAGGGTTAGGGTTAGTTTTAGGGTTAGGTTTATCTTTAGGGTTAGGTTAAGTGTTAAGATTAGGGTTAGAATTAGGGTTATGGTTAGGCTTAGGTTTAGTGTTAGGGTTAGGGTTATGGTTAGGCTTAAGTTTAGTGTTACGGTTATTGTTAGGACTAAGGTTATGTTTAGTATTAGTGTTAGGGTTAGTGTTAGAAGTAGGGTTAGGGTTAGTGATAGGGTTAGGATTAGAGTTTGTGTTAGTGTTATGGTTAGGTTTAGTGTTAGGTTTAGGTTTAGGGTTAGGGTTAGTTTTTTTTGGAATTAGGGTTAGGGTTACTATTAGGGTTAGGTTTATGGTTAAATTATTGTTAGGGATATGTGTATGGTTAGTGTTAGTGTTAAGGTTAAGTTTTGGGTGAGTGTAAGAGTTAAGGTGATTATTAGGATTAATGTTTGTGTCAGGCTTTTAGTTAGTGTTAATATAAGGGTTAGGGTTAAGTTTAGTGTTATGGTTAGGTTTAGAGTTTGTGTTAGGTTTAAGCTTAGGGTTGTGGTTGAAATTATGGTTAGGATTAGCATTAGATTTAGGATTAGGGTTAGTGTTAGAATAAAGGTTACAGTTATGTCTAGTTTTAGGGTTTTGTTTAGGGTTATGGTTAGTGTTAGGGTTGTGTTAGGGTTAGTTTTAGTGTTAGCATTAGGGTTAGGGTTAGGGTTTCTATCAAGATTAGGGTTAGGGTTAGGTTTATTGTTGTTGATAGGGGTAAGGTTAGTGTTAGGGTGAGTGTTAGGATTACTGGTATGATTAGGTTTAGTGTTTTAGTTAGAGTTAGGGTTAGGACTAAAGATAGTGTTAGGTTAGGGTTAGGGTTAGGTTTAGATATAATGTTAGGTTTAGGAATATGTCTAGGGTTAGGTTTAGTGTTAACACTAACCCTACCCTTAAACCTAACCTAACACTAATTCTAACCCTACACAAACACTAAACCTGACCCTAACAAAAAACCTAAATCTAACGCTAATCCTATCTGTAACCCTAACTCTAACCCTAACCTTAACCTTAATTTAAATCCTAACTCTTACCCTAAAAAACCTAAATCTAACCATAACACTAAACCTAACCCCAAATCCAAACTTAACTTTAAAACTAACCCTAATCCTAACCCTAACCCCAACACTAATCCTAACCCTAATCCTTAGGATAACACTAACCATAACCCTAAAACTAACACTAACACTAACCCTAACTCTAACTCTAAACTTATCACTAACCCTAACACTATCCTTAATCCTAAACCTAACCCTAACTCAAACAATAACACCAAAACTAAACCTAAACCTAACCCTAACACTCACGCTAAACCTAACCCTAACATGAATCCTAACCCTAACCCTAAAACTTACCCTAACCATAGACATAACCCTAACCCTAACCCTAACCCTAAAATTATTTCTAACCCTAACCCTAACACTAACCATAACCATAAACATCATCCTAAAACTACCCCTAACACAAACTCTAAAACAAAGTTTAACACTAACACTCTTCCTAAATCAAAACCTAATCCTAACCATAAACTTAGCCCTAACCCTAAACAAAACCAAACTCTAACTCAAACCGTAACCGTAACACTAATCTTAACCCCAATCTGTACTCTGACACTAAACCTATCCCAAACCCTAAAACTTACCCTAACCCTAACCACAACCATAACAATAACCCTAAACCTAACACTAACCATAAAACTAACCCTAAACATATCCCTATACCTAACATTATACCTAAACCTAACCCTAACCCTAACACTAATACTAACCCTAACCTTAACCCTAACATTAAACCTTACTCTAACTCTAACCCTAACACTATGACAAACCTTAAACCTAACCATAACACTAACAGTAACCCTAATCGTAACCCTAAAACTAACACTAATTTTAAACCTAACATTAACCCTAAACCTAACACCAACCCTAACCCTAAATGTAACACTAACCCTAATGCAAACCCTAACACTAATGCTAACAGTAAATCTACTCTTAAAAGTAATCCTAAAACTAACACTAACCATAACCCTAACCCTAATACAAACTTTAACCCAAAACCTAACACTAAACCTAACCCTAAACCTAACACCAACACTAACCCTAACACTAACCAAAGTCTAACCCTAATCCTAACTGTAACCCTAAACATAATATAACCCTAAACCTAACACTAACCCTAACCCAAACCCAAACCCTAATCCTAACTCTTAAATTAACCCTAACCCTGCCATGATCCCTAACCCTGATTCTCACCCTAATTTCAAACTAACCCTAAACCTAACCCTAAACCTAACCATAACCCTAAACCTAAACATAACCCTAACAATAGCACTAACCCTAACCCTAACTCTAAAACTAAACCTAAACCTAATACTAATCCTAAACCTACTCTAACATAAACCCTAAATCTAACCCTAATTCGAACAATAACCACAATTCTGAACCTAACCCTAACACTATCCCAAACAATAACTCTAATCCTAACCTAACCCTAACCCTAAACCTAAACCTAACCCTAATCCTAATCATAACTGTAACACTAACCATAACACTATTCCTAAACCTAACACTAAACTTAACCCTAAACCTTACTCAAAACCTGACACTCAAATTAACCCTAAATCTAATAGTAATACTAACTCTAATCATAACCGTAAAACTAACCCTAAACCTTACCTTAACCCTAATCAAATATGAATACTAACCCTAAACCTAATCCTTGCACTAACTTTAATCCAAACTCTAACCCTAAAACTAACAGTAACCCTAAACCTAAACCTAACACTAACCCTAACCCTAATATGAACCATAAAACTAATCCTAGCCTTAAGTTAACCTAACCCTAACCCTATGCTTAACACGAACCCTAACCCCAAACCTAACCCTAATCCTAATGCTAACCCTAACCATATCTCTAACCCTAACCTAACCCTATGCCTAAACCTAACTCTAACCCTAATCCTAATGATAACACTAGCAATAACGATAACACTAATGCAAACCCAAACCCTAACACTTACCTAACCAAAATCTAACCCTAATCCTCTCCTTAACACGAACTCTAAACCCAAACATAAACCCAATCCTAACACCCTAACCCTAAACTTAACCCTAACTTAACCCTAAGCCTAAAACGAACATTAACCCTAAGCCTAACATTCACCCTATCCCTAACCCTAACACTAATTCTAATTATAATGCTAAACCTAAAACTAAATCTTACCCTAACGCTGACCCTAACCCTAACCCTAACACTATCCCTAAACCTAACATTAACACTAATTCTAACCAAACCCTAATCATAATCCTAACCCTAACACTAACCATAACATAAACCAAAAAATTAACCATAATCCCAACCCTAACCTAACCCAAATCTTAACCCTAAATTTGCACTAACCACAATCCTACTGAAAACCTAACCCTTAACCAAACCATAACACTAACTTTAACCCTAACCCTAAGCCTCACTCTAACCTAACACAAACCCTAACACTAACACTAACCCTAACACTAACCCTAAACCTAACCTTTACCATAACCTAACACTAACCATAATCCGAAAACTAACACTAACTGTAATCCTAAAGCTAATCAAAACACTAATACTAACTCTAACACTAACCCTAACACTAACCCTAACCCGAACACTCACCCTAACCCTAACCATAACCCTTGCCCTAACCCTAACATAATTTTAACTCTAATTGTAACTTTAACCCGAATCCTAAATGTAATCCTAACCCTAAACTTAACCTTAACCCTAACCCTAACAATAATTCTTTTCATAACTCTAACCCTAGCGCTAAACTTTACCATAACACCAAATATAAACATAACCCTAACACTAGCACTAACACTAACTCTAACCCTTACCCTAACCTAACACTAACTCTAACCCTAAAACTAATACTAACCCTAACCCTAACCAAAACACTAATAATAACTCTAAAACTAACCCTAATGCTAACCAAAACCCTAACAGTAACCCTAAACCTAATCCTAATAGGACTTCTCACCCTAATCCTAACACTAACCCTAACACTAACAACTAATACTAACCCTAAAACTAACAAAAATGATAATACTAACCCTAAAAATAACCTTAACCCAAACCCTAGCCCTAATATTAACTCTAAACCTAACCCCAAAACTAAGACTAAACCTAACCCTTATCCTAAGGTAAAACAAATCCTAACCCTAACCCTACACTAACCCTAACACTAAACCTAACAAAAACACAAATACTCACCCTAACATTAACCCTAAATCTAACCCGAACTCTATAACCAAACCTAACCATAACCTAAACCTAAAACTAACCATAACCTGAACTGTAACCATAACCCTTACCCTTATTCAAAATCTAAACTTAATCTTAAGCCTAATGATAACATTAACCCTAACCCTAACACAAACCCTAACCGAACACTAACACTAAAAGTACCCATATGCCAATCCTAACCCTAATTCTAAAACTAACCCTAACCCTAACATGAACACTAAGCCTAAACCTAAACCTATCACAAACACTAACATAAACTTAACCCTAACCCTAACCCTATTCTCACCCCAATCTAACCATAACCCTAATCTTAACTGTAACCCTAAACCTAACCCAACCCTAACCCTAACACAAATCCTAACATTAAACCTAACAATAATTCTAACGCTAACCCTAACACTAACCCTAACACTATCCCTAACCCTAACCTTAAACTAACCCTAAACCTAACCTAATTCTAACCCTAACTTTAACCTTAACCCAAATCCTAATTGTAAATGTAACCCTATATTTAATCCTAACCGTAACCCTAACACAAACCCTAACTCTAACACTAACTCTAACACTAACCCTAACCCTAAACCTCACCCTAACCCTAACACTAACTCTTTTCATAACCCTAACCCTAGCCCTAAATTTTACACTAACCATAAATCTAGCCCTAACTCTAACATTAACCCTAAACTTAACCCTTACCCTAACCTAACACTAATTCTAACCCTAAAACTAATACCCTAAACCTAAACCTAACCAAAACATTAATAGTAACTCTAACACTAACCCTAATGTTAACACTAATCCTAACACTAACCTTAACCCTAACCCTAACAGGACTTCTTACCCTAACACTAACACTAACCCTAACCGCAACAGTAACCCTAACCTAACACTAACCCTAACCCTAACCCTAACACTAACCCTAAACCTAAATTTAACAAAAAATGTTAATACTTACCCTAACACTTACCATAATGCAAACTCTAATTCTAACATTAATCCTAACCTTAACACTAACACTAAACCAACCTTTACCCTAACCTAACACTAACTCTAACTCTAACCCTAACACTAAACCTAACACTAAAACTAACCAAAACAATAATACTAACCCTAATACTAACCCTAAATTTGACCAGAACCATAACACTAACCCTAACCTATCCCTAACAGAAACTCTCACCCTAACCCTAACACTAATATTACTCTAACACTAACACTAACCCTGAACCTAAACCTAAACCTAAATCCAACACTTACACTAACCAGTACCATAATCCTCAACCTTACCCTAACCCTAACCTAACACAAACCCTAACCCCAATCATAACTCTATCCCTAATTCTAACCCTAACCCTAAACCTAAACCCAATATTAACCCTGAATATAACCCTAAAACTCCCCTAATCCTAAACCTTACCATTCCCCTAACCTAACCCTAACCCTAATCCTAACACTAAAACTAACCCTAACACTAACAATAGTCCTAAAACTAACCCTATCCTTAACTTAACCTGCATCCTAATCTTAACATAACCCTCAAACTAACTCTGACACTAACACTAGCCCTAAACCTAACAATAACCCTAAACCTATCTGTAACCCTAACCCAAACAGAAATCCTAACCCTAACTCTTATTCTAACATGAACCCTAAATCAAATTCTAACCCTAAAACTAATCCTGACAATAACCATAACCTTATCCCTAACTCAATTTCTAACCTGAACACAAACCCTAATCCAAACGATAAACCTAAACCTAATCTAACCCTAACCCTAACCTTTATGTGACACTAACACTAATCCTAACACTAACCCCAACCCTAACCCTATCATTAAACCTATCCATAAGCCTAACACTAAAACTAACATTAACCCTAACTGTAACCCTAATTCTGACCCTAACACTAACCCTAATCCTACCCTAATTCTAACACAAACCCTAAACCTAATCCTAAATCTAACCTAACCCTAAACCAAACCATAATCTTAACCCTAACCCTAAACCTATCCCTAAACTTAACCCTAACCCAAACTCTTAGCCAAAACCTAATACTACCCTAACTCTTACCCTAAGAATAACACTAAACCTAACCCAGATGCTAACACAAAACCTAACTGTAAAACTAACACTAATCCTAACCCTATCCCTAAACCTAACCATAACACTAACCCTAACCCTAAGCCTAACACTAACTCTAACACTAACCCTAAAATTGACCCTAAACCTAGCACTATCCCTTACACGAACCCTAACCCTAACACTAACACTAACCCTAACAGTAACCTAACGCTTACACTCACCCTAAAATTAAACCTTATACGAACCCAACTCTAACCCTAACACTATCCCTAAACCTAACCCTAATGCTAAACCTAACACTCACCTAATTCTAATCCTAAACTTAACACTAAACATAACCTTAAACCTAACACTAATTTTAAACCTAACTATAACCCTAACCCACACACTAATGCTATCCCTAATCATAACTCTAAACTTAACACTAACTCAAACTGCAACCCTAACCCTAAACCAAATCCTAACAGTAACAGTAACCATAACCCTATCCCTAATCCTAACCCTGCCTCTATTTCTATCCATTACCATAATCCAAAACCTCCCTCTAATGCTATCCTACTCCTAACACTAATCCTTAGTCTATACCAAACCCTAAATCTTTTACTATTTCTAACCCTCACCCTCATTCTAGCTTTAGCCTTAATCCAAAAACGGACCCTTATACTGACCCTAACATTAACCCTAGATCTAGACCTGACACTAACCCTAAACCAGACCCTAACTCTTTCCCTACCAGTAAACCTATACCTAAAACTAACAGTACCACTAGCACTAGACCAAACCTAATCTTATATAGAGTCATAAATCTAGACTTAGCCCTAAAGAAAAACCTTGAACTGTCCCTAAAAATAACCCTTAACCTAACACAAAGGCTAACCTATCCCTAGACCCAATGCCTTTCCTAATTCTGGCCCTAACCCTAATCCAAACACTGACGCTAACCGTAACACACCCTAGGTCTAAAATTTATCCTAACTCAAAACCTAACCCTAACACTAGACTTATCCATAACACTAACCTTAAAACTAACCATAAACATAACCCGAGATTTTACATTACCTATAGCCCTAATACTAGCCATAAACATCACACAAACCTAGCCTTTATCCTAGCCCTAAACCTAGCCCTAATTGTAACCCCAACCGTAACCCTAGACCTAACCTTAACCCTAAGCCTCGACCTAGTCCTAAACCTAGCTCTAACTCTTTCCCTAATCATAACACAAACCCTAACCCTAGCCCTGACTCTAACCTAACCCTTGCCCTAGACCTAACCCCAGCTCAAACCCTAATACTTACCCTAAATCTAACCATGACACTAATCCTAGGCCTAACCCTAACCTTAGCCATAAGCTTAACCTTAACTCTAGCCCTAAACTTAGCTCTACCCCTATCCATTACCCTAAAGATTAGCCTAAACAAAATGCTAACCCTAGGTCTATCACAAACCCTATCACTAACAATTACCATATCCATTACTCTAAACCTAATCTGAATTCTAAACCTCATCCTATCCATTACCCGAATCCTAAACCGAACCCTAATTCTAATGCAAGCCTTAACCTAAACCAAAGCATACACAGACACTTACCCTAATAAAACACCTTGCTCTAAACCTGACCCTTACCCAAAACCTAACCCTTACACTAGACCTAGCCATAACCTAACCATAAAATTACCACTTACTTTGAACCTAGACCTGACATTAGCCCTAGCCCTAATCTTAGCCCCAGCTCTAACACATACCTTCATCCTGGCACTAAACCTAGCCTTAAAACTAACTCGAACCCTAACCTTAGCCATAAATCAAATTCTAACCCGAACCCTAGCTCTAAACCTAGGTATAACCCCCTTCCCCTAAATGTAACCCTAACCCCTAATATAACACTAACACATACCATAACCCTAGCCCTAACCCTAGGCCTAACCCTAACACTAACCCTAATGCTAATCCTAGCCCTAATTTAGCCCTATCCCTAAACCTACCCATAAACCTAGCCCAAAGAATAACTTTAATTGCACCTCAGTTCTATTTCTAGTTCTAACCCTATCCATTACCATAACCCTAACACTAGCCCTAACCTTAACCCTAATGAAGACCCCAACCCTAAACCTAGATCTAACCATAAAAATAAATCTAAGCCTAAACCTCATTTTACCACTAGCCCTAACAATATTGCTAATCCTAAAACTAGCCCTAACCATATCCCGAGTTCTAAAACAAAACTGAGCCATAGCCTTAACCTAACCCTAGCCTAATGGTAACGCTAGACATGACATTTGTCCTATCCCTAATTCTTACCCTAACCCTAACACAAAACCTAACCCTATACCTAGACTTAACCCTAGCCCTAATTAGAGTCATATCACTAGCCCTGATCAGTAACACTGATCTTGACTCTTACCCTAATAATAAACCTATCTCAAATCATCTCCCTAAACCTAAACCTAATCTAAACACTAGACCTTGACTAGACCTAATGCTAACTCTAATCATAACCCTGGTTCTTACATTAGCCATAGTCCTACACTAGCTCTAACCTAACCAAAAACCTGGCTCTAATCTGAGTCCTAACTCTAGATTTAATTGTAGCCCTAACCCTATCCCTAGCCCTAACACTTAACCTAAACCTAACCCCAAACCTAAACCTTGTCCTAACCCGAAACCTAAACTGAGTCATAGCCCTATTCCTAACCATAACACTAGCCCTCAACTTAGATATAATTTTATCCACTACAGTAACCATAACCCTAAGCCTAGGCCTAACCCTAACCATAGCCCTAATATAACCATAACCCTAGTCCTAACTGTAGCTCTAATTCTATCCATTACCTGAACCACATCTTTAACCAAATTCTATCCCTAGGCCTAAATCTTACCCTATGCCTTACCTAACCTTGTCCATTATACTAAACCTAACCTGAACCTGAAACCTAATCATATCCGTTACCATAACCATAATGCTAATTTTAGCCCTAACCCTAAACCTTAACATAACCCATTACCTAACCCTCACTCTGACCCTAATAATACCCCTAGCTGTAAACCTGACCCTAACCCTCAATGTAACCATTACAATAGGCTTGATCATAAACCTAAACCAAAAACTATCCCTAACCATAACCCTAGATCTGACATTAGCCATAGACCTAATCCTAGCCCTAACCCTAGCACAAACCCTACACCTAGTCCTAAGACTAGACTTAATCATAATTCTAACCTTATCCAGAGCAATAAACCCTAATTTTATCCCATGCCCTACCCCAAAATGTAGCTGTAACATCATACCATACCCTAACACTAATGCTAACCCTAACCCTAGTCCTAAACATAGGCCTAAACCTAACACTAACCACAGCTCTAATCGAGCCCTAATTTAGCCCTAACCCTAAACCTAAAACTATCCCTAGCCTTAAAACTAACTCTAACTCTCGCCCTACCCTATCCCTAGTTCTAAATCTATCTGTTACTATAACCCAAACCCTATCCATATCCCTAGCCCCAACCATAGCCCTAACCTTCACCTGAGCCCTAAACCTGGATCTAACCCTAAACTTTAGCCTAAAGCTCACTCTAATACTAGCCCTAACCCAAATGCTAATTGGAAAACTAGCCCTAACACTACCCTAGACCTAAAACAAAATTGAGCCATAACCGTAACCTTAGCCCTTAACCTAAACCAAACCTTAACCCTATACCTAGCCCTAAACATAGTACTAATTTGAATCCTAACACTAACCCTAGAAGTAACCCTGAACCTTACTTGGACCCTAACAGTAACTCTAGTTCTAAACATTGACCTAACTCTAACCCTAGAACTAGCCCTAATCGGAATCCTAGTACTTTCATTAGCTGTAGCCCTAATGCTAACACAAATCCTATCCCTATTTTGAGCCCTAAACCTAGATTTAACCCTAACCCTAACCTGAACCCTAACTCTACCTCTAACTCTATCCCCCTTACTCTAAGCCAACCCCTCAACCTAATGCTACCCTAGTCCTAAACATAATGCTTAGCCTACCTCAAACCCTATCTCTATTACTAGTCCTAACTCTAGCCCTCATTCTAGCTCTAACCCTAACTCTAACCTTGACCTTTATTCTGACCCTACCACTAACCCTAGGTCTAAACCTGACACCCTAAAGCGAACCCTACCCCTACCCCTACCAATAAACCTATACCAAAACCTAACAGTAACACTAGCACTAGACTAAACCTAATCCTAAATAGAGTCAAAAACCTAGCCTTAGCCATAAACAAAAACCTAGCAGTAGTCCTAACAATAACTGTTAACCTAACATAAAGACTAACTCTATCCCTAGACCCAACACTAGTCCTAAATCTGGCCCTCACCATAAACATAACCCTAACCTGACAATGACAGTTACCCTAAAAAAACCCTAGCTCTAAATCTTATCCTAACCCAAATCCTGACTAGAATACTAGACTTATCCATATTCTTAACCTTAAAACTAGCCAAAACCGTATCCCTATCTCTTAATTTATCCATAGCCCTAATGATAGCCATAAACCTCACACAAAACACTGACCTTATCCTAGCTCTAAACCTACCCTTATTGTAACCCTAACCATAAGCATAGACCTAACCCTAACCCTAACGTTCGCCCTAACCCTAATTCCAGCTCAAACTCTATCCTTAATCTAAACATAACCCTATCCCTAACATTAGCACTCAGTCTAACTCTAACACTCAAGCCAGCCTAATCCTTGCTCAAACGCTAACACTTACCCCAAAATTAACCCTGACAAGAACCCTAGGCTTAAACCTAACACTAGTCCTAATTCTAACCTTAACTCTAACCCTTACCTTAGCTCTAACCCTATCCATTACCCTAAAGATAAGCCTAACCCAAATGCTAACCCTAGGCCTAACACTAACACTATTGCCCTAGCCTTAAAACACTATTTCTAACACTAACACTATTCATTTCTCTATCCATTACAATAAAGCTAACACAATCCCTAAACTTAGCCCTAACCCTAGCCCTAGAACCTACCCTAGATCTAATCATAACTCTACATTTGACCCGAACACTAACCCTCAACCTACCAGTAGACCTAACACTATCAATAATCCTAAAACTAGCCATAACCCTAGCCTTATCCCTTAAACAATACTGAGCCATTGTCCTAACCCTAAATATTAATCTAAACCAAACCCTAACCCTAAGCCTCGCCATAAACTTCTAGCTCTAATTCATGTCCTAGTCCTAAAATTAACCCTGACACTGACGTATATTCTAACACTAACCTTAATTCTAAATAGCACACTAACCCTAAAGATAATGCTAACACTAGATCTAGACCAAATACTAACTCTAATCATAACCTTAGTTCTTATATTAGCCACAGCCCTAACCCTAGCCCTAAACCTAACAGAAAAAAATTCATGTCCTAGTCCTAAAATTAACCCTGACACTGACGTATATTCTAACACTAACCTTAATTCTAAATAGCACACTAACCCTAAAGATAACGCTAACACTAGATCTAGACCAAATACTAACTCTAATCATAACCTTAGTTCTTATATTAGCCACAGCCCTAACCCTAGCCCTAAACCTAACAGAAAAACTAGCCTGAATTTGAGCCCTAACCCTAGAAGTAAACCTAAAACTAAACGTAACCTTAGCCCTAACCCTAACCCTAAAACTAGCTCTAACTCTATCACTTACCCTAAGTCAAACCCTATTCATAATGATAACCTTAGTCCTAATACTAATCCATAGCCTAATCCAAACCCTAACCCTATTACTAGTCCTAAATCTAGCCCTCATTCTAGCTCTAACCCTAACTCAAATCCTTACCCTAACACAAACTCTCAGTCTAAAACTGACCCTAACCCTGAACAAAACAATAAAACTAGCCCTACAAGTAAACCTATACCGAAACCTAACCCTAACAGTAGCCCTAGACCTAAGCCTAATCCTAAATATAGCCATAACTCTAGACCTAGACCTAAAAAAACACTGATCTCTAGCCCTAACAAAATCCTTAACATAAAGCAAACACTAACACTATGCCTAGACCTAACTCTAGTCCTAATTCTGCTTTTCACCGTAAATGGAACTCTAACCTGAACACTGACCCTAACACTAACACTGAAACGAGCTCTAACTCTAGTTCAAACCCTATATATTACAAAAAGCCCAATCCTAGCCGGAACCTTAGGTCTAACACTAGCCCTATTCATATCCCTGGCCATAACCCTATATCTAAACCTAACTCTAAATCTAACCCTAACAATAAGCCTAAGCCTAAACCTAACCCTAAGGCTAATCCTAATACTAGTCCTAACCCTAGCCCTAGCACTAAAACCAAACTGAGCCAAAGACCTAACCCTAAACCTTAACATAAACCAAGACCTAATCCTACACCTAGCCCTAATCCTAGCAATAACCTGAGTCTTAAGTCGAACCCTAAAACTAATCCTCAACCTGACTCTGATCTTAAAACTAAACCTAGGTCTAAACATCACCCTAACCCTAAAACTCAATCTAACACTAGACCTAGTCCTAACCCATAACACTAAAATTAGCCCTAATCATAACCCTAGTACTTACATCAGCCATAACCCTAACCCTAGCCCTAACTTAACCCAAATCCTAGACCAATTCTGAGCCCTAAACCTAGCTTTAAACCTAAACCTAACTATAACCCTAACTCTAATTGTAACCATAAACCTAGCTGTTATCCTAGCTCTAACCCTATCCATTACCCTAATCATAACCATATCCCTAGGCGTAAACCTAACCCTATCCCTAATCTTCACCCTATCCATTACCTTAAATCTAAACTGAAAACTAAATCTAACCCTATCATTATTGATCATAAACTTAATGCTAATTTGAGTCCTAACTTTAAACCTTAAGCTATCCAAAACACTAATCATGACCATGACCCTAATAATACACTTATCTCTAAACCTGACCCTAACCCTAAACCTAATGCTTACAGAAGGCATAGCCATAAACTAACTTTAAACTATCTTTAACCATAACCCTAGACCTGAAATTATCCCTAAGCATAATCCTAGCCCTAAACCTAGCCTTAAACCTAACCTGAACCATAACCGAGCCCTAACCCTAATTCTAACCCTCACCCTAGCCTTAAAACTACCTACAAACCCATCCCTTACCACAAACCTAACCATGAGCCTATACCTAACCCTAACTCCCGCCCGAACCCTAGGCCTAATACTAACACTAAAACTAGTGCTAATCCTAGCTCTAATTTAATCCTATCCTAACCCTAACCCTAGCCCTAAGACTAACTAGAACTCTTGTCCTAGCCCTAGCCCCAATTCTATCCTTAGCCTTATCCTAACTCTAGAACTAAACCTAATTCTAAATCTAAACCTAACTCTAAATTTAACTGTAATCATAAGCCAGACCAAACCCTAAAACTACCCCTAACCATAATGCTAATCCTAAAACTTGCCCTAGCCCTAGCCCCAGCCATAAAACAAAACCAAGCCATATCCCTAATCCAAACCATTAACCTAAACCAAACCCAAAACTTACACCTAGCCCTAACCCTAACTCTAAAAATTACTCTGACCCTGAT
The DNA here is from genome assembly GCF_021218885.2 of Marmota monax. Classification (NCBI taxonomy): domain Eukaryota; kingdom Metazoa; phylum Chordata; class Mammalia; order Rodentia; family Sciuridae; genus Marmota; species Marmota monax. The sequence continues at coordinate 108,845 of NW_026692274.1, forward strand.
GCAGACCCTAACACTAATACTAGCTCTAATCATCACCCTAACTTAAATTAACCCTAACACTAGACCTAGCCTTAACTGTAACACTAAAACTAGCATTAATTGTAACCCTAGTTCATACATTAGTCATTGTCCAACCCTATCATTAGCACTAACACAAATCCTACCCTGGATCCGAGCCCTTAACCTAGCGTTAACCCTAATCTTAACCCTAACACTAGCCCTAAACCTAACCGTAACCCTAGCTCTAACCCTATCACTTACCCTAAGCCAAACCCTAACCCAAATGCTAACCCTAGTCCTAACCTTAATCCTTAGCCTAAATTCAACTCTAACCATATTACTAGTCTTAACCCTAGCCCTCAATCTACCTCTAAACTAACCATAACCCTCATCTGACCTTAAAAGTAACCCTAGGTCTAAACCTGACTCTAAACCTAAATCAAAACCTATCACTAGACCTACCGGTACACCTATACTTATGCCTAAGCCTAACACTACACCTAGACCCAAAGCTAATCCTAAATATAGCTATAACTCTAGCCTTACCTAAACAAAATCCTAGCACTAACCCTAACAATAACCCTTAACCTAAACCAAACACTTACCCAATCCCTAGACCTATCACTCATCCTAATTCTGGCTCTAACTCTAAACTTAACCCTATCGTGAACACTGACCCTGATCCTAACACTTAAGCTAGCTTTAAACCTGACAGTAACCCAAAACCTAGATCTAACACTAGACCTAGCTATAACCCTAAACCTAAAACTAGCCCTAAATATAACCCTATCTTTTAGGTTACCAATAGTCCTAACCCTAACACAAAACCTAGACCTAATTGTAGGCCTAAACTTAGCTCTAAGCATAAATCTAAGCCTAGCCCTAACCCAAACCCTAACTCTAACCCTAACCCTCTCTTTAGACCTTACCCTAGCTCAAAGCCTAACCCTTACATTAAACATAAACCTAGCCCTATCCTAAATCCTAATCCTAACCCTAGCCCTAATCCTAACCTAACCCTAATCCGAAATTTAGCTGTAACCATATCAATTAACCTAACCCTAATCCTAATACTAATTAAAACACTATCCCTAACACTAAACCTAACTCTAACCATAATCTTGGACTTAGAAATAAACCTAAACCTAACCTTTGCACTAGACCTAACCCTAGCTCAAACACTAACCTTTATCCTAACCTAACCATAACCTTACCCCTAAACTAACACTTACACTAACCCTAACACTTACCCTAAACCAAACCCTAGCCCTACCTCTAAACCTAACCCTAATCCTAGACTTAATCAAAACTATAAACTAGCCCTAGTTGACCTTTAACCTAAACCTAACCCTTACAATATAACTAGCCATAACCTAACCCTAAAACTATGCTTAACCATAACCCTATACCTGATATTACCCCTAGCCCGAGGCATAGCCAAAACCTTATCAGAATACCTAACACTTATTCTAGCCCTAATCATAGCCTTAATTCTAAACTGAACCATAACTTGCACCCTAATCCTATTCTAACACTCACCCTAGTCCTAAACCTAGCTATAACCCCACTCATTCCCCTAAATTTAACCCTAACCCCAGTGCTAACCCCAACCCGAGCCAAACCACTAGGCTTAAACCTAACACTTACCAAGGCCCCAATTCTACCCCTAATTTAGCAGTAACCCTAACCCTCACCCTAAGCCTACTCCTCAGAAGAAATCTAATCCTCAACCTAGATGTATCCCTAGTTCTAACCATATTCCTTACCATAACCCTAACCCTAGCCCTAACCCTAGCATGAGCCCTAACTTTGGATCAACCCTAACTCTAAATCTAACCCTAACCCTAAGCCTAAATTTCAATCTAAAACTAGCCCTAACCCTGATGCTATTCCAAAATCTAGCCTTAACCTTAGTGCTATCCCTAAAACAAAACTGAGCCATAGCCCTAAACATAACCCTTAACCTAAATCAAAAGCTAACCCTACACCTAGCATTAACTTTAGCCCTAATTCGAGTCCTAAACCTAACACTAAATCTAACCCTGAACCATAACCCTTATACTGACCCAAATATAACCCTTGCTCAAAACATCACCCTACCCCTAACCCTAAAACTGGCACAAATTGTAACACTAATTCATACATTAGCCATAGCCCTAACCCTAGCCCTAACCAAAACCAAAACCTAGCCCTTATTTGAGATTTAACCCTAGACTTAAATCTAACCGTAACCCAAAACCTACCCTAAACCTTACCCTAACCCTAGCCAGAATCCTAAACATAACCCTAGCCTTATCACTAGCTCTAAACCTATCCATTACCCTAACCCTTACCATAACCCTAATACTAACCCTAGGCCTAACCCGAAACTGATGGCTAACCCTAACCTTATTCATTAACCTAAACCTAACCTGAACCCTAAGCCTAACCCTATAATTACCCTAACCCTAACACTAATGCTAATTTGAGCCCTAATCCTAAACTTAAACTAAGCCACACCCTAACTCTGATGATTCCTGTAATAATATACCTAGCTCTAACCCTGACCTTACCCCTAAACCTAACCCTTATACCCCCATAAACCTAACCCTAAAACTATTCCTAACATAACCATAGACCTGACATTTGCCCTAGGTGTAATCCTAGCCCTAACCTTAAAAAAATACATAACTCTAACCTTAACCATAACCATAACCCTAGCCCTAATCCTATCCATAACCCTAGCCATAAACTTAGCTCTAACCCTATCAATTACCTTAAACATAGCCCTAATTCTAATGCTAAATCCAGGCCTAAATCTAACCCAATGCCTAAATGTAACCCTTTCCATCATGCTAAACCTAACCTGAACCCTAAACCTAAACCTATCATTACCCTAACACAAACCCTAATGCTAATTTGAGCCCTAACCCTAAAACCTAACCTAAACAAAACTCTAAACATGACACTGACTCTAATAATACCCCTAGCTCTAAATTTGGCCCTTACCATATATCTAACCCTTACACTGAGCACAACCATAAACCTAACCTTAAAACTATCCCCAGCCATAACCCTATAACTGACATTTGCCCTAACACTTATCCTAGCCCTAACAACAACAACAACAACAACAAAAAACTTTAACTCTCATCCTAGCCCTTAACCTAGCCTTAATCATAACTCTAACAAAACCCTAGTCCTAACCCTAATTCTAACCTTCATCTTGCCCTAAAACTAGCTCTAACCCCATCATTTACACTAAACCTAACCCTAAGCCCAAAACTAAACCTAGGCCTAAATATTAACATAAATCTAGCCCTATTCCTAGCCCTAATAAAGCCCTATACCTAACCAAACCATAAGCCTAGCCCTAAGTCGAACTCTCACTCTCGCCCTAGCTCTATCCTTAGTTCTAATCCTATTTTTATCATAACCCTAATCCTAGCTATAAAACTAAAACTAATGCTACCCTTATCCTTAGACTTAGACCTAACCCTGGATCTAATCCTAACTCTAATTCTAAATCTAAACCTAAGACTAAACCTAACCCTAACACTAGTCCTAAACCTAATGCTAATCTTAAAACTAGCCCTAACCATAGCCCTAGCTCTAAAACAAAACCGAGCAATAGCCCTAACTTTAAAGCTTAACCTAAACCCAAACCTAATTCTACACCTAGCCCTATCCCTAGCCCTAATTCGAGTCCAAACCCTAACTGTAAAACTAGCCCTGACCTTAATTTTGACCCTAATATTAACCCTAGCTCTAAACATCACGCTAACAGTATACCTAACCCTAATACTAGACCTAGTCCTAACCCCAATCTTATTACTAGCCCAAATCATAACTCTACTGCTAACATTGACCGTAACTCTGAAACTAGCCCCAACTCTAACCAAAATTTAGCCCTAATCGGAAAACTAACCCTAGCATTAACAATAAACCTAATCCTAACACTAGCCCTAATCCTACCCGAAATATAACCATAACCCTGGGTCTATATGTCTAGCCCTTGATATAAACAAAAACCTAGCCCTAGCCCTAATAATAAACCTTAACCTAACCCAAACACTAACCCTACTCCTAGATCTAACCCTAGTGATAATTCTGGCTTTAACCATAAAGCTAACTCTAACCTGAACACTGACCCTGACTTTAACACTAACTCTAACTCTAAACATCATGGTAACACTAATCCTAATAATAGCACTTGACCTAGCCATAATACTAACCCCAAAACTGGCCCTAATCATAACCCTAGTTCGTACATTAGCTGTAGCCCTAACAGTAGCCCTAACATAACCCCAAACCTGGCCCTAATCCGAGCACTAACCCTAGATTTATCCCTAACACTAATTCTAGCCATAGCCAGTCCCTAACACTTCCCTAACCCTAGCTCTTAACCTATTTGTTACCTTAAGCCAAACCCTAAACCTAATGCTAACCCTAGTCCTAACCCTAATCCATAGCCTAACCCAAACCTTAACCCTATTACTAGTCCTAAACCTAGCCCTCATTCTAGCTCTAACCATAACCCAAACCCTAATCCTAACCCTGAAACTTATACTGACCCACACACTAACCTTAAGTCTAAACCTGACGTTAACCTGAACACGAACTCTAACATTAACCCTACTGGTAAACCTACACCGAAATCTAAACCTAACACTAGTCCTAGCCCTAAAGCTAATCCTACATCTAGCCATAAGTCTAGCCCTAGACCTGAACAACAACCTTGCCCTAGCCTTAGCAATCATCCTTAACATAACCCAAACTCTAACCCTACTTCTAGACCTAAACATAGTCCTAATTTTGACACTAACCACAACACTCACTCTAACCTGAACATTGACACTGACCCTAACATAAACCTAGCTCCAAAGCTCACCCTAACTCAAAACCTAATCCTAACACTACACCTAGCCATAACACTAACCCTAAAACTAACTTTAATCATAACCATAACTCTTAACTACAAATGGCCCTAACCCTAGGCCTAAAATAACACAAAACCTGCCCTAATCCTAGGCCTAACCCTAGCCCTAAGTGTAACCCTATACTAACCCTAACCCTAACTCTAACCCTCCCCTTAGACCTAACCCTAGCTCAAAGCCTCAACTTTACCCTAAACATATCCCTAGCCCTATCCCAAACCCTAACATAACCCTAGCCCTAATCCTAACTTTAACCATCACACTAATCATAGCTCTAATTCTATACACTACCCTAGCCCTAGCCCTAATCCTAACCATATCCCTAGCCCTAACCCTAGCTCTAATCCTATCTGTTACCTTCAACATAATCCTAACACTAATTATAACCCTAGGCTGAACCCTAACACTATCACAATCCCTAAACCTATCTATTGCCCTAAAACTAACCTGTACTCTAATCCTAAGCCTATTCATTACCCTAACCTTAACTCTAACCCTAATGCTAATTAAAGCCCTAAACCTAAAACTTAACCTAAAATGAACCATAAGCCATATGCTGACCTTAATAATTCATCTAGCTCTAAACTTGACCCTTACCTTTAATCTAACCCTTACACCAGACCTAACCATAAACATAACCCTAAATCTATCCCTAACCATAACGCTAGACTTAACCCTACTCACTTACCCTAACACAAAGCCTAGCTCTAAACCTTATCCTAACCAAAAAAACCAACCCTAACACTAGACAAACCCTAAATCTACCCATAACCATAACTTTAGCTCTTACATTAACCATACACCTAACCCTAACCCTAACCCTAACCCCAACCTAACACTAGCCCTAAACCTCACACAAAGCATAGCCCTAACCCTGGCCCTAAACCAAGACCTGAGCATAATCATAAACCTATCTCTAGCATTAACCTTAACCCTAACACTGGCTCTGGCCCTAACCCTATTCAAACTCTAATCCTTAACCTAAACATAACAATAGCCCTAAACCTCAACCTAACCCTAAACCTAACCCTAATCCTAACTGTTACCATAGCACAAATCCTAGCACAAACTCTACTCATTACCTTAAAAAATAACCCTAAACCTAATGCTAACCCAAGCCATAACCCTAACCCTAACCCTAACCGAAGCCCTGACTCTAACTCTAACCCTAGTGCTAAACCTTACCATAACATCAAATCTATCCCTAACCCTAACACTAAAACTAACCCTAACTCTAACCCTTACTCTAACCTAACACTAACCCTAAACCTAAAACTAATACTAACCCTAACCCTAAACCTAACCAAAACATTAATACTAACTCTAAAACTAACCCTAACACTAACCAAAACCTAAACAGTAACCCTAACCCTAACCCTAATAGGACCTCTCACCCTAACCCTAACACTAACCCTAACACTAACAACTAACTCTAACCCTAAAAATGACAAAAATGCTAATACTAACCCTAACACTAACTTTAACCCAAACCATTCCCTAACACTAACTCTAAACCTAACCCTAACACTAACAGTAAATCTAACCCTTATCCTAACCTAACACTAACCCTAACTCTAACCCTACATTAACCCTGACACAAAACCTAACCAAAATATGAATACTAACCCTAAAACTAACCGTAAATCTAACCCTAACTCTATAACTAACCCTAACTCTAACCTAACCCTAAAACTAACCCTAGCCTGAACTATAACCATAACCCTAACCCTTATTCTAAATCTAAACGTAACCTTAAGCCTAATGATAACCTTAAACCTAACCCTAAAACAAACCCTAACTCTCACTGAACACTAACCCTAACACTACCCCTAAGCCAACCCTAACCCTAATTCTAAAACTAACCCTAACCCTAACATAAACCCTAAGCCTAAACCTAACCCTTTCACAAACATTAACCTTAACCTAAACCCTAACCCTAGCCCTATACTAAACCCAATTCTAACCCTAATCCTAATCTTAACTGTAACCCTAAGCCTAACCCAACCCTAACCCTAACACAAATCCTAACACTAAACCTAACACTAATTCTAAAGCTAACCCTAACCCTATCCCTAACACTAACCCTAACCTTAACACTAACCCTAACCCTAACCTAATTATAACCCTAAATTTAACCTTAACCCAAATCCTAACTGTAAACGTAGCACTAAATTTAAACCCTAAACATAACCCTAACACAAACCCTAACAGAACCCTAACTCTAACAATAACCCTAACCCTAAACCTCACCCTAACCCTAACCCTAACACTAACTCTTTTCATAACCCTAACCCTAGCCCTACATTTTACACTAACCCTAAAAATAACCCTATCCCTAACACTAACCCAAAAATTAACCCTTACCCTAACCTAAAACTAATTCTAACCCTAAAACTAATACTCACCCTAACCATAAGCCTAACCAAAACACTAATAGTAACTCTAACGCTAACCCTAATGCTAACCCTAACCCTAACACTAACCCTAAACTTAAGCCTAACAGGACTTCTCACCCTAACTCTAACACTAACCCTAACCGAAACAGTAACCCTAACGTTACACTAACCCTAACACTAACCCTAACACTAATCCTAAACCTAAATTTAACATGCTAATACTAACCCTAACTCTAACCATAATGCAAACTCTAATTCTAACACTAACCCTAACCCAAACCCTAACACTAACACAAAACCAACCTTTACCCTAATCTAACAATAACTCTAACTCTAAACCTAACACTAAACCTAACACTAAAACTAACCAAAACACTAATACTAACCCTAACACTAACCCTAAATTTAACCAGAACCCTAACACTAATTCTAACCTAAGCCTAACAGAAACTCTCACCCTAACCCTAACACTAACTCTTACTCTAACCCTAACCCTGAACCTAACCTAAACCTAAATATAGCCCTAACACTAACCATTACACTAGTCCTCAACTTAACCCTAACCCTATCCTATCACAAACCCTAACCCTAATCATAACTCTATCCCTAATTCTAAACCTAACCCTGAACCTAAACCTAACACTAACCCTGAATCTAACCATAACATGCCCATAACCTTAACCCTTACCATTCCCCTAACCTAACCCTAACCCTAATCCTAACATTAAAACTAACCCTAACACTAACCTTAGTCCTAAAACTAACCCTATCCTTAACCTAACCTGAATCCTAATCCTAACATAAGCATAACACTAACCCTCACACTAACACTAACCCTAAACCTAACAATAACCCTAAATCTATCTCTAACCCTAACCCAAACAGAAATCCTAACCCTAACTCTTATTCTAACATGAAACCTAAATCGAATTCTAACCCTAACACTAATCCTAACAATAACTCTAACCTTATTCCTAGCTCAATTTCTAACCCAAACACAAACCCTAATCCAAACTATAAACCTAAAGCTAATCTAACCCTAACCCTAACCTTTACGTGACATTAACACTAATCCTAAACTAACCCCAACCTTAATCCTATCATTGAACCTATCCATAACCCTAACACTAAACCTAACATTAACCCTAACTGTAACCCTAACTCTGACCCTAACACTAACCCTAATCCTACCCTAATTCTAACACAAACCCTAAACCTAATCCTAACCCTAACCCTTAACCTAAACTTAAACCAAACCATAATCCTAACTCTAACCCTAAACCTATCCCAAAACTTAACCCTAACCCAAACTCTAAGCCAAAACCTAACGTTAACCCTAACCCTTACCCTAAGAATTACACTAAACCTAACCAAGATGCTAACAATAAACCTAAATGTAAACCTAACACTAATCCTAACCCTATCCCTAAACCTAACCATAACACTAACCCTAGCCCTAAGCCTAACCCTAACTCTAACACTAACCCTAAAATTGACCCTAAACCTAGCACTATCCCTTACCTGAACCCTAACCCTAACACTAACATTAACCCTAACAGTAACCTAACGCCTACACTAACCCTAAAACTAAACCATATACGAACCCAACTCTAACCCTAACACTATCCCTAAACCTAACCCTAACGCTAAACCTAACACTCACCTAATTCTAACCCTGAACCTAACACTAACCATAACCCTAAACCTAACAGTAATTCTAAACCTAACTATAACCCTAACCCAAACACTAACGCTATCCCTAATCGTAACCCTAACCTTAACAGTAACTCAAACTGCAAGCCTAACCCTAAACCAAATCCTAACAGTAACAGTAACCATAACCCTATCCTTAATCCTAACCCTGCCTCTATTTCTATACATTACCCTAAGCCAAACCCTCCCCCTAATGCTACCCTAGTCCTAACACTAATCCATAGTCTATCCCAAACACTAACTCTTTTACTAATTCTAACCTGTGGCCTCATTCTAGCTTTAGCCTTAACCCAAAACTGACCCTTTTTCTGACCCTATCACTAACCCTAGATATAAACCTGACACTAACCCTAAACCAGACCCTAACTCTTCCCCTACCAGTAAACCTATACCTAAACCTAACAGTAACAACAGCACTGACCAAACCTAATCTTATATAGAGTCATAAATCTAGACCTAGCCCTAAACTAAAACCTTAAACTGGCCCTAACAATAACCCTTAACCTAACACAAAGGCTAACCATATCCCTAGACCCAATGCTATTCCTAATTCTGGCCCTAACCCTAACCCAAACACTGACTCTTACCCTAAAACACCCTAGCTCTAAAACTTATCCTAACTCAAAACCTAACCCTAGCATTAGACTTATCCATAACCCTAATCCTAAAACTAGCCATAACTATAACCCGAGCTCTAACATTACCCATAGCCTTAATGCTAGCCATAAACATCATACAAACCTAGCCCTTATCCTAGCCCTAAACCTAGCCCTAATTGTAACCCCAACCGTAACCCTAGACCTAACCCTAAGCCTAAACCTAACCATTGACCTAGTCCTAAACCTAGCTCAAACTCTTCCCATAATCATAACACTAACCCTAACCCTAGCCCTGACTCTAACCCTAACCCTTGCCCTAGACCTAAAACTATCTCAAACCCTAATACTTACCCTAAATCTAACCCTGACAATAACCCTAAGCCTAACCCTAACCCTAGCCATAAACTTAACCTTAACTCTAGCCCTAAACTTAGCTCTTACCGTATCCATTACCCTAAAGATAAGTCTAAACCAAATGCTAACCCTAGGTCTAACGCTAACCCTATCACTAACAATAACCATATCCATTACTCTAAATCTAACCTGAATCATAAACCTAACCCTATCCATTACCCAAATACTAAACGGAACCCTAATGCTAATACAAGCCTTAACCCTAAACCTTAACATAAACCAAACCATACACAGACACTTACCCTAATAAAACACCTTGCTCTAAACCTGACCCTTACCCAAAACCTAACCCTTACACTAGACCTAGCCATAACCTAACCATAAAATTACCACTTACTTTGAACCTAGACCTGACATTAGCCCTAGCCCTAATCTTAGCCCCAGCTCTAACACATACCCTCATCCTGGCACTAAACCTAGCCTTAATCCTAACCTGAACCCTAACCCTTGCCATTAATCAAATTCTAACCCGAACCCTAGCTCTAAACCTAGGTATAACCCCCTTACCCTAAATCTAACCCTAACCCTAACACTAACACTTAGCATAACCCTAGCTCTAACCATAGGCCTAAAACTAACACTAACCCCAGCGTTAATCCTAGCCCTAATTTAACCCTAACCCTAAACCTACCCCTAACCCTAGCCCAAAGAATAACTTTAATTGCACCTCAGTCCTTTTTCTAGTTCTAACCCTATCTGTTACCATAATCCTAACACTAGCCCTAACCTTAATCCTAATGCAGACCCCAAACCTAAACCTAGATCTAACCATAACAATAAATCTAAGCCTAAATCTCATTCTACCACTAGACCTGACACTATTGCTAATCCTAAAACTAGCCCTAACCCTAGCCCTAGCCCTACTAAAACAAAACTGAGCCATAGCCTTAACCTAACCCTAGCCTAAGAGTAACGCTAGACATGAAATTTTCCCTATCCCTAATTCTTACCCTAACCCTAACACAAAACCTAACCCTACACCTAGCCTTAATCCTAGCCCTAATTAGAGTCATATCCCTAACCCTGATCAGTAACACTGATCCTGACTCTTACCCTAACACTAACCCTATCTCTAATCATCTCCCTAAACCTAAACATAATCTAAACACTAGACCTTGACTAGACAAAATGCTATCTCTAATCATAACCCTAGTTCTTACATTAGCCATAGTCCTACACTAGTTCTAACCTAACCAAAAACCTAGCCCGAATCTGAGTCCTAACTCTAGTTTTAATTGTAGCCATAACCCTATCCCTAGCCCTAACACTTAACCTAAACCTAAACCCAAACCTAAACCGAATCATAGCCCTATTCCTAACCATAACACCAGCCCTCAACCTAGATATAATTTTATCCATTACCCTAACTATAACCCTAAGCCTAGGCCTAACCCTAACCATAGCCCTAACATAACCATAACCCTAATCCTAACTCTAGCTCTAATTCTATCCATTACCTGAACCATATCTTTAACCAAATTCTATTCCTAGGCCTAAATCTTACCCTATGCCTTACCTAACCCTGTCCATTATAATAAACCTAACCTGAACCTGAAACCTAATCATATCCATTACCATAACACTAATGCTAATTTTAGCCCTAACCCTAAACCTTAACATAACCCATTACCTAACCCTGACTCTGACCCTAATAATACCCCTAGCTGTAAACCTGACCCTAACCCTCAATGTAACCCTTACAATAGACTTGATCATAAACCTAAACCTAAAACTATCCCTAACCATAACCCTAGAACTGACATTAGCCATAGACCTAATCCTAGCCCTAACCCTAGCACAAACCCTACACCTAATCCTAGCCCTAAGACTAGCCTTAATAATAATCCTAACCTTAACCAGAGCAATAAACCCTAATTTTATCCCATGCCCTAGCCCAAAATGAAGCTGTAACATCATACCTTACCCTAACCCTAATGCTAACCCTAACCCTAGTCCTAAACCTAGGCCTAAACCTACCACTAACCATAGCTCTAATATAGCCCTAATTTAGCCCTAACCCTAAAGCTAACACTATCCCTAGCCTTAAAACTAACTCTAACTCTCACCCTAACCTATCCCTAGTTCTAAATATATCTGTTACCATAACCCAAACCTTATCCATATCCCTAGCCCCAATCCTAGCCCTAACCTTTACCCGAGCCCTAAACCTGCATCTAATCCTAACCTTTAGCCTAAAGCTCACTCTAATACTAGCCATAACCCAAAGGCTAATTGGAAAACTAGCCCTAACACTACCCTAGACCTAAAACAAAATTGAGCCATAACCCTAACCTTAACCCTTAACCTAAGCCAAACCCTAACCTTATACCTATCCCTAAACATAGTCCTAATTTGAATCCTAACACTAACCCTAGAAGTAACCCTGACCCTTACTTGGACCCTAACAGTAACTCTAGTTCTAAACATTGACCTAACTCTAACCCTAGAACTAGACCTAATCCGAATCCTAGTACTTTCATTAGCTGCAGTCCTAATGCTAACACAAATCCAATCCCTATTTCGAACACTAAAGCTAGATTTATCCCTAACCCTAACCCTAACTCTACATCTAACTCTATCCCCCTTACCCTAAGCCAAACCCTCAACCTAATGCTACCCTAGTTCTAACCATAATCCTTAGCCTACCTCAAACCCTATCTGTATTACTAGTCCTAACTCTAGCCCTCATTCTAGCTCTAACCCTAACTCTAACCCTGACCCTTATTCTGACCCTAACACTAACTCTAAGTGAAAACCTGACACCCTAAAACGAACCCTACTGCTACCCCTACCCCTACTGATAAACCTATACCTAAACCTAACAGTAACACTAGCACTAGACCAAACCTAATCTTAAATAAAGTCAAAAATCTAGCCTTAGCCCTAAACAAAAACCTAGCACTAGCCTTCACAATAACTGTTAACATAATGTAAAGACTAACTCTATCCCTAGACCCAACACTAGTCCTAAATCTGACCCTCACCCTAAACCTAATCCAAACTTGACAATGAGAGTTACCCTGAAAAAAAAAAAAACCTAGCTTTAAATCTTATCCTAACCCATATCCTAAATAGAACACTAGACTTATCCATATTCCTAACCCTAAACTAGCCATAACCATATCCATAGCTCTCAATTTATCCATAGCCCTAACGATAGCCATAAACCTCACACAAAACATTGACTCTATCCTAGCTCTAAATCTACCCTTATTGTAACCCTAACCATAAGCCTAGACCTAACCCCAACCCTAACCCTCGCCCTAAACCTAATTCTAGCTTAAACTCTAACCTTAATCTAAACATAACCCTAACCCTAACATTACCCCTCACTCTAAGAGTGAAGCTAGCCTAATCCTAGCTCAAACACTAACACTTACCCCAAAACTAACCCTGACATGAACCCTAGTCCTAAACTTAACCCTAGTCCTAATTCTAACCTTAACTCTAGGCCTAACCTTAGCTCTAACCCTATTCATTACCCTAAAGATAAGCCTAAACCAAATGCTAACCTTAGGCCTAACGCTAACACTATTGCCCTAGCCTTAAAACACTATTGCTAACACTAACACTATTCATTTCTCTAAACCTAACCTGAACCCTAAACCTAACCCTATCAATTGCCCTAACTTGTACCCTAACCCTAGTCCTAATTCTAACCTTAACTCTGGCCCTAAACTTAGCTCTAACCCTATCAATTACCCTAAAGATAAGCCTAACCCAAAGGCTAACCATAGGGCTAATACTAACAATATTGCTAACACTAACCCTATTCATTACCCTAAACCTTACCTGAACCCTAAACCTAACCCTATCAATTACCTTAACCCGGACCCGAACCCTATCACTTATGCTAATTCAAGCCTTAACCCTGAATCTTAACCTAAACCAAACCCTATAAGCCTGAATCTAAGCCTTAACCCTAGAAGTAAACCTAAACCTAAACGTAACCTTAGCCCTAACCCTAACCCTAAACCTAGCCCTATCCCTAGCTCTAACTCTATCACTTACCCTAAGCCAAACCCTATCCATAATGCTAAATTTAGTCGTAATCCTAATCCATAGCCTAATTCAAACACTAACCCTATTACTAGTCCTAACTCTAGCCCTCATTCTAGCTCTAAACCTAACTCAAATCATTACCCTAACACAAACTCTCAGTCTAAATCTGACCCTAACCCTGAACCAAACCCTAAAACTAGCCCTACAAGTAAACTTATACCTAAAGCTAACCCTAACCGTAGCCCTAGACCTAAGCCTAATCCTAAATACAGCCATAACTCTAGACCTAGACCTTAAAAACCCCTGAGCCCTAGCCCTAACATAATCCTTAACCTAAAGCAAACACTAACACTATGCCTAGAACTAACTCTAGTCCTAATTCTGCCTTTCACTTTAAACGTAACTCTAACCCGAACACTGACCCTAACACTAACACTAAACTGAGCTCTAAACCTAAACCTAACGCAAAACCTAAACTTAACACTAGACATAGCCATAACTCTAACCCTAAAACTAGCTATAATCAGAACCCTAGACCTTACATTACACATAGCATTAACCCTGGACCTAAACCTAACACAAATGCTTGCCCCAATCTGAGGCCTAATCCTACAATAAGCATAACCATAATCCTAAATGTCGCCCTTACCCTAACCCTTGCCTTACACATAACCCTTTCTCAAAGCCTAACCCTTAGCCTAAACATAACCCTAGCCCTATTCCTAAACCTAAACCTAACCTTAGACCTAATCCTAAACTTAACCCTAGTACTAACACTACGTCTAACCCTAACATTACCCTAAAACTACCCCTAACCCTAATAATAACCCTAGCCCTAAACCTAACCCTATCCCTAACCCTAATCATAAACCTAAAACTCGACCTAACCCTAAACCTAACCCTTGTCATAAACTTAACCATAACCCTTACCATAAATCAAAACAAAACCTATCCCTAAACCTAAATTTAACCATAACCTAAACTTAAACCTAAACCTAATCTTACATTTAATCTAATAAATTACTTTAAAACTAACCCTAACCCTAATGAAAACCTTAGCCCTAACCCCAACCATAGCCCTAACCCATTATCCTAACCCCAGACCTAACACTAAACCTAACACTTGCCCTAGCCCTAACCGTAGCTTAATCCCTAACCCTTACCCTAATACTAAAACTAGCCCTAGCCCTAACCATAACGCTAACTCTAGCCCCAACCCTAACACTAAACCTAGCCCTTATCCTAGCCCTAATTTAGCCCTATTCCAAACCCTAACCCTAACCCTA
This sequence comes from Marmota monax, assembly GCF_021218885.2. Taxonomy (NCBI): domain Eukaryota; kingdom Metazoa; phylum Chordata; class Mammalia; order Rodentia; family Sciuridae; genus Marmota; species Marmota monax. Next base: position 124,171 of record NW_026692274.1, read on the forward strand.
ACCCTAGAATTAAGACTAATGATAATTCTCACATATGACTTATACCGACTTCTAACCCTATCCATTATGGTAACCCTAACCCAAGCTCTAACCCTAATCATGACCCTTGCACTATCCTTAGCCCTAGTGCTAACTCTAGATCGAAACCTATCTTTAAAACTAACCCGAAACCGATGCCTCACCCTAACCCTGAAACTATCTCTAACCCTAATGCTAATCCTGAAATTAGCTCTAACCATAGCCCTTGCCCTAAAACAATATCGAGCCATACCCCTAACACTAGCACTTACCCTAGACCAAAACCTAACCCTACACCAGCCCTAACCCCAGCTCTAATTTGAAAACTAACCCTAACCCTAAACCTAACCATGACCCTGACTCATATCCAAACACTAAACCTAGCTCTAAATATCACCCTAACCTTCAAGCTAACCCTAATACTAGACCTAGCCCTAAACCTTAACCCTAAATCTAACCCTAATTGTAACCCTAGATCTTACAATAGCCATAAACATAACACTAGCCCTAACCCTAATATAAAAGTAGCCCTAATCCAAGCCCTAACATGAGCTTTAACCCTAAACCTAACTGTAATTCTGGTCCTAACCCTAGCTCTAACCCTATCCCTTGCCCTAAGCCAAACCCTCACCCTAATGCTAACTGTATTCTTATCACTAATCCTTAGCCTAACAAAAACACTAAGTCTATAACTATTCATAACCCTAGCCTTCATTCTAGATCTTACCATAATCCAAACCCTAACCTTATCCCTGACCATTGTTTTGACCTTAACATTAATTTTAGGTCTAAATCTAAACCTAACCCTAAACCGAAACCTAACACTAGCCCTACTGGTAACCTTATAAGTAAACCTAACACTAATATTAGACATAGACCTAAACCTAATCCTAAATCTAACCATAACTATACCTCTAGACCTAAAGACAGATTAGACATAGCCTTAACAATAACTCTTAACTAACCCAATCACTTACCCTACTTCTAGACCTAATCCTAGTCCTAATTCTGGCTTTAACCCTAACCATTACCCTACCCGAACATTGTCCCTGACACTAACACTAACCCTAGCTCTAAACTTCACCCTAACTCTAAAAATAACCGTAAGAATACACCTAGCCATAGCATTAACCATAAAACTAGTCCTAATCATTACAATAGTTCTTATGTTAGCCATAGCCTTAACCTATCACAAAAGCTAGCCCTAATCCAAGCACTACCTTAGCTTTAATACAAAACATAACCCTAGCCCTAAACATAACCCTAAGCCTAACCCTAGACCTAATCCTAACCATACCCCTAGCCCTAAATCTAGCTCTAACCCTATTCATTACGCTAAGATAACTATAATTCTTATGCTAACCCTAGAAAGAACCCTAATCCTTACACTAGCCTTAACCCTATCCATTAAACTACACTTAAACTGAACCCTAAACCTAACTGTGTCATTACTCAATCTCTAAACATAAGACTAATTAGAGCCCTAAACCTCAACCTTAACCTAACCCAAAACCCGAAATGACACTGACTCTAATACTACCCATACCCCTAAACCTGACCCTAAGAAGAAACTTAAACTTTACATTAGACCTAGCCTTAAACCTAACCCTAACCCTAACGTTAGCCCTAAACTTAACCCTAATTCTCACCCTAGTCCTGAAAGTAGCTATATTCCCATCCATTACCCTAAACCTAACCCTAACCCTAAACCTAACGCTAACCGTAGGCCTAACCCTAACACTAACCGTAGCCCTAATCCTAGCCCTAATTTAGCCCTATCTGAAACCCTAACCCTAGCCCTAAGACTAACTCTAATTCTCAAACTAGCCCTATACCTAGTTCTAACCCTATCCCTTACCATCACCATACACATAGCTCTAAACGTAGCCCTACCCTAGTCCTATACTTAACCCTATCTCAAAACCTAGATAAAAATCTAACTCTAAATTCAACCCTAACCCTAACACTAAATCTAAACATAACTATACTCTTATCCCTGATCCTTAACCTAAGCTTAAGTCTCACACTTACTTTAGCCCTAACACTAAGACTAATCTTAAAACTAGCCCTAAACGTACCCCTAGCCCTAAAACAAAACCGAGTCATAGCCCTAATCTTAAACCTAATCCGAAATCAAACCCTAACCCTACATCTAGCCCTAACGCTATCCCTAATAATTGTCTAGCCCTAACCTGAAAAATAACCCTGACCTTGACTCTGACCCTAACACAAACCGTGGCTCTAAACATCATCACCGTAAACCTAAACTTAATACTAGACCTAGACCTAACTCTAACTCTTTAACTAGCTGTAATCATAAACCTACTTCATATTTTAGTGGTAGCCTTAACCCTAGCCCTAAACTAACCAAAAACCTAACCTTAATCCGAGTCCTAAACCTAGCTTTAATCCTAAACTTAAACGTAACACTAACCCAAACACTAGCTTTAATTCTATACATAACCTTAGCCTTAACCTTAGGGCTAACCCTATCCATTACCCAAATGATAACTCTAACCCTTCTGATAACCCTAGGCCTAACCCTAACCCTATACATTACACTAAATGAAACCTAAACCCTAAACCTAACACTGTCATTACCCTAACCCTAAATCGAACAGTAATGCGAGCCCTGCACCTGAACGCTAACTTAACCAAAACCCTAATACCGAACCTGATTCTAAAACTAACCCTAGATCTAAACCTGACCATAACCAAAAACCTAACCCTTACACTGGACCAAGCCATAAACCTAAAACTAAAGCTATCCCTAACTGTAACCATAGACCTGACATTAGCCATAGCCCTAATACTATCCCTAACCCTAAAATAAATCCTAGTCCTCATCATGGCCCAAAACATAGCCTTAATCATAACCCTAACCCTAACCCTAGTTCTAACCCTAATACTAACTGTTGCATTGCCCTAAACCTAGGTATAACCACATTAATAGCCTAAACTGAACCGTAACTATAACCCTAACCCTAATGTAACCTTTGCCTTATTCTTAGCCGTAGCACTAACCCTAGATCTAAAACTAACCCTAAATCTAACCCTAACTGATGCCTAATCCTAATCCTAAAACTAACCCTAACCCTAGCCCTAACATAACCCTAGCCGTAACTTAGCCCTATCCCTAATTGTCACCCTTACCCTAGCCCTAAGACTAACTCTAACTCTCCAATTAGCCCTATCACTCGTTCTAATCCTGTCCCTTACCGTAACCCTAACCCTAGCCATAACTCTAGAACTAACCCTTGCCCTATCCTTATCCCTAGCACTAACCTTAGGCAAAACATAATCTATATCTATCCATAACCCAAAGCTTAAGCCTACCCCTAACACTAGCCCAAACCACAATACTAATTCTAAAACGAGCCCTAGCCCTAGTCCTAGCTCTATAACAAAACCGGGCCATAGCCCAAACCCTAAACATTAATCTAAACCAAGCCCTAACTTTACACCTAGACCTAACCCAAGCCCTAATTTGAGTTGGAAGCCAAACCATAAAACTAACACTGAACCTGACACTGACCCAAACACTTCTATCTCTAAACATCAGCCTAAACCTAAACCTAAACCTAAAACTAAACCTAGAACTAAAACCCTAAAACTAGCCCTAATAGTAAACCTAGTACTTACATTAGCTGAAATCCTAAGCCTCGCTCTAACATAACCAAAAACCTACCCCTATCCAAGCCCTAAACCTAGCTTTAAACCTAACCTAACCCTAAAACTATCCCTAATTGTAATCATAACTCTAGCCTTAAACTGGTCTCTAACTCTATCCATTACCATAACAATAACCATAAACATAATGATAACTCTAGTCATAAAACTAATCCTATAACGAATCCTAACATTTGCATTACCCTAAACCTAACTTGAATCCTAAACCTAACCCTATCATTACCCTAACCCTAATCATAAAACTAATTGAGGCCCAAACTTAAAACCGTAACCTATCCCAAACCTTAAACCATACCTTGACCCTAATAATACCCCTAGCTCTAAACTTGACCATAACTCAACACCTAACCCTTAGCCTAGACATAGCCATAAACCTAATCCTAAAACTTTCTTTAACCATAATTCTGGTCCTGAAATTAGATCTAACCGTAATCCTAGCCCTAACCCTAAAAACACACTTAACCCTCATCCTAGCCCTAAACCTAGTCTTAATCATAACCCTAAATCTAGCCATACACCTAACCCTAATTCTAACCTTCACCCTACCTCTAAACCTAGCTATAATGTCATCCTTTACCCTAAATTTAAACCTAACCCTAACTCTAACCCTATTCTTAAGCTAAACACAAAACCTTGCCTTGATCCTAGCCCTAATTTAGCTCTATCTCTAATCCTATCCTAACCCTAGCCCTAAGACTAACTCTAACTCATGCCCTAGCCCTATCCCTAGTTCTATCACCATCCACTACTGTAAATCTAACACTAGCCCTAACACGTGCCCTAAATTTGGTCCCAGCCCTAACCCTAACTCTAAATTTAACCTTAAACCTAAACCTAAGCCCCAAACTAACACTAGCCATAACACTAATGCTAATTGTAAAACTAGCCCTAACCATAATTCTAGCAATTAACCAAAACTGAATAATAGCCCTAACCCTAAATTTTAACTTAAACTAAACACTATCACAACACCTAGACCTAAATCTAGCCCTAATTCAAGTCCTAAGAATCAACATATAACTAATCCTGACCATGACTCATATTCTAAAAAGAGCCGTAGCTATAAATATTACCCTAACCTTAAACCTAACCCTACCACTCAACCTACCCCTACCCCTAACCCTAAAACTAACCCCAATGGTAACCCTAGTTCTTACAATAGCCTTTACCCTAATCCTAGCCCTAAACATAACACAAACTAGCCCTAAACTGAGCCCTAAACCTAGCTTTAACTCTAATTCTAACCCTAACCATAGCCCTAACCTTAGATCTAAATCTATCCCTTATCCTATGTGAAACCCTAAAACTAAGAGTAACCCTAGACCTATCCCTAGTTCTTAGACTAACCAAAACCATAACCCTGTTAATAGTTCTAATCCTGGCCTTTATTTTAGCTCTAACACTATCCCAAACACTAACCCTAACCCTGACCCTTATTCTGACCCTAACACTAAACCTAGATCTAACCCTACCCCCAACCCTAACCCTCAATTTACCAGAATCTTATCCCTAGACCTAACTCTGAACCTAACTCTCAGCCTAGCCCTAATTATAGCTCAGAACCTAACCCTTATGCTAAACATAACCCTAAACGTAATCCTAGTTCTAACCCTCACCTTAACCCTGACACAAGACCTTATTCTTGAACTGGGGAATGGCTCAAGCAGTTATGGCTCAAGCAGTTATGCACTTGCCTGGCATGCGTGCGGCCCGGGTTTGATCATCAGCACCACATAAAAATATGTTGTGCCCACCGAAAAATTTAAAAAAATAAATATTTATACATTCTCTCTCTCTCTCTCTCTCTCTCTCTCTCTCTCTCTCTCTCTCTCTCTCTCTCTCTCTCTTTTTTTTAAACAAAGACCTGATCCTAACCATAACCCTAGCCATAATCTTAACTCTACCTGTATCCATTACCCTAAAAATAACCCTTACCATAATGCTAACCCTAGGCTTAACCGTAACCCTATCACTTTCCCCAAACCTATCAATTACCCTAAACCTACCATGAACCCTAAACCTAACCCAATCATTACACTAACCCTAACCCTAATGCTAATTCGAGCTCTAAAATAACCTCAAACCTAAACCAAACCCTAACACTGACCGTGACTCTACTAATTCCCTTAGCTATAACCTGACTCTTACCCTACCTAACACTTACATTAGACCTAGTCATAAACCTATCCCTAAAACTATTCCTAAACTTAACCCTAGATCTGATATTAACCCTAGCTTTAATCCTAGCTGTAAACCTAACACAAATCCTAGCCCTTATCCTAGCCCTAAACATAGCCTTAATTTTATCCCTAACCCAAACCCCAGGCCTAACCCTAACAGTAACCCTAGCCCTAATCATAGCCCTAATTTAGCCATATCACAAACCATAACCTTAGCCCTAAGACTAAGTCTAATTCTCAAACTAGCCCTATACCTAGTTCTAACCCTATCCCTTACCATCACCATACACCTAGCTCTAAACATAGCCCTACCCTAGTCCTATACTTAGACTTATCTCAAAACCTAGATATAAATCTAACTCTAAATTCAACCCTAACCCTAAGATGAAATCTAACAATAACTCTACTCTTATCCCTGATCCTTAACCTAAGCTTAAGTCTCACAATTACACTAGCCCCAACACCAAGACTAATCTTAAAATTATCCCTAACCGTACCACTAGCCCTAAAACAAAACCGAGTCATAGCCCTAATCTTAAACCTAATCCTAAACCAAACCCTAACCCTACACCTAGCCCTAACTCTATCCCTAATAATAGTCTAACCCTAACCTGAAAAATAACCCTGACCTTGACTCTGACCCTAACACAAACTGTGGCTCTAAACATCATCACCATAAACCTAAACTTAATACTAGACCTAGACCTAACTCTAACTCTTTAACTAGCTGTAATCATAAACCTACTTCATATTTTAGTGGTAGCCTTAACCCTAGCCCTAAACTAACCAAAAACCTAACCTTAATCCGAGTCCTAACCTAGCTTTAATCCTAAACTTAAACCTAACACAAACCCAAACACTAGCTTTAATTCTATACATAACCTTAGCCTTAACCTTAGGGCTAACCCTATCCATTACCCAAATGATAACTCTAACCCTTCTGATAACCCTAGGCCTAACCCTAACCCTATACATTACACTAAATGAAACCTAAACCCTAAACCTAACACTGTCATTACCCTAACCCTAAATCGAACAGTAATGCGAGCCCTGCACCTGAACACTAACTTAACCAAAACCCTAATCCCGAACCTGATTCTAAAACTAACCCTAGATCCAAACCTGACCCTAACCAAAAACCTAACCCTTACACTGGACCAAGCCATAAACCTAAAACTAAAGCTCTCCCTAACTGTAACCCTAGACCTGACATTAGCCATAGCCCTAACACTATCCCTAACCCTAAAACAAATCCTAGTCCTCATCGTAGCCCAAAACATAGCGTTAATCATAACCCTAACCCTGACCCTAATACTAACCGTTGCATTGCCCTAAAGATAGGTATAACCACATTATTAGCCTAAACTGAACCCTAACTATAACCCTAACCCTAATGTAACTTTTGCCTTATTCTTAGCACTAGCACTAACCCTAGATCTAAAACTAACTCTAAATGTGACCCTAATTGATGCCTAATCCTAATCCTAAAACTAACCCTAACCCTAGCCCTAACATAACCCTTGCTGTAACTTAGACCTATCCCTAATCCTAACACTAACCCTAGCCCTAAGACTAACTCTAACTCTCCAATTAGCCCTATCACTCATTCTAATCCAGTCCCTTACCTTAACCCTAACCCTAGCCCTAACTCTAGTATTAACCCTTGCCCTATCCTTATCCCTAGCACTAACCTTAGGCAAAAAATAAATCTAAATCTATCCCTAACCCGAAGCTTAAGCCTACCCCTAACACTACCCCAAATCACAATACTAATTCTAAAACGAGCCCTAAACCTAATCCTAGCCCTATACCAAAACCGAGCCATAGCTCTAACCCTAAACATTAACCTAAATCAAGCCCTAAACTTACACCTATACCTAACCCAAGCCCTAATTTGAGTTGGAAGACAAACCCTAAAACTAACACTGAACCTGACACTGACCCAAACACTTCTATCTCTAAACATCAGCCTAAACCTAAACCTAACCCTAAAACTAAACCTAGAACTAAAACCCTAAAACCAGCCCTAATAGTAAACCTAGTACTTACATTAGCTGTAATCCTAAACCTAGCTCTAAGATAACCAAAAACCTACCCCTATCCAAGCCCTAAACCTAGCTTTAAACCTAACCTAGCTCTAACACTATCCATAATTGTAACCATAACTCTAGCCTTAAACTGATCTCTAACTCTATCCATTACCATAACAATTAACCATAAACATAATGATAACCCTAGTCATAAAACTAACCCTATCCTGAATCCTAACACTTACATTACCCTAAACCTAACCTGAATCCTAAACCTAACCCTATCATTACCCTAACCCTAATCATAAAACTAATTCAAGCCCAAACTTGAAACTGTAACCTATCCCAAACCCTAAACCTAACCTATCCCAAACCCTTGACCCTAATAATACCCCTAGCTCTAAACTTGACCATAACCCAACACCTAACCCTTAGCCTAGACGTAGCCATAAACCTAATCCTAAAACTTTCTTTAACCATAATTCCGGACCGGAAATTATATCTAGCCGTAATCCTAGCCCTAACCTAAAAACACACAAAGTCCTCATCCTAGCCCTAAACCTAGCCTTAATCATAACCTCAGCTCTAGCCATACACCTAACCCTAATTCTAACCTTCACCCTACCTCTAAACCTAGCTATAATGTCATCCTTTACCCTAAATTTAAACATAACCCTAAGCCTAACCCTAGGCTTAAGCTAAACACAAAAACCTAGCCTTGATCCTAGCCCTTATTTAGCTCTATCTAAAATCCTTTCATAACCCTAGCGCTAAGACAAACTCTAACACCTGCCCTAGCCCTATCCCTAGTTCTATTACTATCCATTACTGTAAACCTAACACTAGCCCTAACACTTGCCCTAAATTTGGTCCCAGCCCTAAACCTAACTCTAAATCTAACCGTAAACCTAAACCTAAGCCCCAAACTAACACTAGCCATAACACTAATGCTAATCGTAAAACTAGCCCTAACCATAATTCTAGCAGTTAACCAAAACTAAATAATAGCCCTAACCCTAAACTTTAACTTAAGCTAAACACTATCCCACACCTAGACCTAAACCTAGCCCTAATTCGAGTCCTAAGACTCACCTTAAATCTAATAGTGACCCTGAATCATATCCTAACAAGAACCGTAGCTATACATATTACCCTAAACTTAAACCTAACACGACGACTCAACCTACCCCTACCCCTAACCCTAAAACTAACCCTAATGGTAAACCTAGTTCTTACAATAGCCTTTACCCTAATCCAAGCCCTAAACATAACACAAAAACTAGCCCTAAACTGAGCCCTAAACCTAGCTTTAACTCTAATTCTAACCCTAAACATAGCCCTAACCTTAGATCTAAATCAATCCTTTACCCTATGTGAAACCCTAAAACTAAGAGTAACCCTAGACCTATCCCTAGGCCTTAGACTAACCAAAACCCTAACCCTATTAATAGTCCTAACCCTGGCCTTCATTTTAGATCTAACACTATCCCAAACCATAACCCTAACCCTGACCCTTATTCTGACCCTAACATTAAACCTAGGTATAACCCTAACCCCGACCCTAACCCACAATTTACCATATTCTTATCCCTAGACCTAACTCTGAACCTAACTCTCAGCCTAGCCCTAATTATAGCTCAGAACCTAAACCTTATGCTACACATAACCCTAAACGTAATCCTATTTCTAACCCTCACCTTAACCCTAACACAAGACTTAATCCTTGGGCTGGGGAATGGCTCAAACGGTAATGTGCTTGCCTGGCATGCGTGCGGCCCAGGTTTGATCCTCAGCACCATATACAAACAAAGATGTTGTGCCTGCTGAAAAATTAAAAAATAAATATTAAAAAAATTATCTCTCTCTTTCTGTCTCTCTCTCTCATTCTCTCTTTTTTAAAAAAAGACCTAATCCTAACCATAACCCTAGCCATAAACTTAACTCTACCTATATCCATTACCCTAAAAATAACCCTTACCATAATGCTAACCCTAGGCTTAACCCTAACCTGTTGCTTTCCCCAAACCTATCAATTACCCTAATCTACCCTGAACCCTAAACCTAACCCAATCATTATGCTAACCCTAACCCTAATGCTAATTCGAGCTCTAAACTTACCTCAAAACTAAACCAAACCTAACACTGACCGTGACTCTAATAATTCCCTTAGCTATAAACCTGACTCTTACCCTACCTAACACTTACACTAGACCTAGACATAAACCTATCCCTAAAACTATTCCTAACCTTAACCCTAGACTTGATATTTACCCTAGCCTTAATCCTAGCCCTAAACCTCACACAAATCCTAGCCCTAAACATAGCCTTAATTTTATCCCTAACCCAAACCCTAGGCCTAACCCTGACACTAACCCTAGCCCTAATCTTAGCCATAATTTAGTCCTGTCCCTAATCCTAACCCTAACTCTAGCCCAAAGACTATGGGTAGGGCTAGGGATAGGGCTAGGTGTAGAATTAGGTTTGGGTTTAGGTTAAGCTTTAAAGTTAGGGCTATTGCTCGGTTTTGTTTTAGAGCTAGGGCTATGGTTAGGGCTAGTTTTATGATTAGCATTAGGTTTAGGACTAGTGTTAGGGTTAGGTTTAGTCTTAGGTTTAGATTTAGAATTAGAGTTAGGATTAGATCCAGGGTTAGGTCTAAGTCTAAGGATATGGGTAGCATTAGTTTTATAGCTAGGATTGTGCAAATTTAACATTTTTAAGTGATAGAAATACTCTATAATTCTATATCTGATTTTTTTTTGTGGTAATTGACTGTAGATTACATAGAAATGTATTGTCATTGAATTATACCCCCAAACTTGCTGAATTTTAATTTCTATTAATTACACCTTGATGAAATTGATTTTTTCTAAAAAGTAACAAACCAAAAGTACTAAACACGTAATTACATGGAAAGAATGCTCACTCACTAAGGTGAGGTGGCTGGAGTTGTCTGGCATCGCGGCTCTGTACAGGGTCTTCTGAGTAGGGTCATGTGTTTACATTGTCCTGGCTCAATTACACAACCATGTCCTTGAATAACAATGACACATGTAATACCACACTTCTCATCAATATGAAAACTTTGGTATCAAAAGCACCCCTAATCTGATCATTTTATTCTACATCTGCTGACCTTACCACCTCTCACTGAAGAACATTCAGAGGACCTGCTCAATGATTCCTGTCTCCACCACTGTCCCAGTAGAATTCATCTTTAGAACTGTTACTTTAAGTTATAAGTTTGAGCCCTTTTTCAGCTCCAAATCTTTTAGCTATTGTGCATGCCCAGGAAGGTGGTGCAGATGGGGTCATGACAAGCCCATTTTGGCCCTTTATGTCACATGCACCTAGGGACAGGAGAACATCTGGAGCTGTTCAGTTATCCAAGGCCCCCTCAGCACATCTATATGGACAAGGAAGCACTGGGAATCTGCACATCCTCTCCTTGCTTGTCACCTTTTCAATCTACAAAACAAAAAGGTATTTTAAAGATGCTGATGTATAAGTTGAGAGCCATTTTATAAGTAAATGGAAATGTTGACCATATTGTGCAGCAGGAAGAGTTTCATTGTGTATGTAAGTAAGAATTTTTTAACAGTGCTACATGGGAGAAGCTTCAGTGCTAGGCTGAGACCTATACAGTTTCCTCCACAAAAATAGCCCTATCTGAAATGTCTTTACATATATACACATGGAAAAAGATATTTATGTAACACATATGAGAATACCTAAGCCATATTAATATGCATAACATTCATATGAGAAAAACCATTCTTATACATATGTAGCTCTACTTAGAAGTCTAGAGTGCTGTATCATAAGAAAAAGTAAACTCTGGCCTGGGGTTGTGGCTCAGTGGTATAGCACTAGCCTAGCACACATGAGGCACTGGGTTTGATCCTCGACATCTCATAAAAATAAAAAAAAATAAAGGTATTGTGTCCACCTACAACTAAAAATGAATATTAAAAAAGTCCAATGCAACTTTATGAAATGTATATGTAAAGATACCTTTAAAATTATATATATATATATATATATATATATATATATATATATATATATATATATATTCCTCAATTTATGTCAGGGGCCACTGGTCCCTCCAATGTATTAACAGGCTGAAACACTTATGGAAACACCATGGAATCTTTTTGGCAGAGCCCAAATAGGCTTTGTGATTGGAAAGCCCTGAAGGTAGGGCCTTTGCAGTGGAACTTGCACAACAGGCATCAGTGTCTCTGGGGAGACAGCATGATTTTGCACACTTTTCCATCAAGATGAAACCCTATATTTGACTACTCTAGTTAGTCTGATATTTGTGGGACTAAGGAAGAAGGGACTATCTGAGTTCAACTTCAACTGAGCTGTCAGATTGCACTGATGGCAGTGTGAATGTGCATGAGTTAGAAGGTCTCTGGCTGGAAGTTCAGTCCTGTTTGTTTAGCAGCAAGGCCCAGAAACTCTGCTACATATCCCTGAGGAATCCATATCTGGATATTCCTAGATGGAATAAGAATACCCTACATGACTTGTACACCTGAAAATGCTGTTGATACAAGGTACCTAGTGAACAAAGAGACTTTGAACTCTCCCAATTTTTTGAGAAGCCTATAACAAAAAGTGCTTCAGAAAGCCCTGCTGGTGCTACATTCTAATATCCATGGTTCAATAAAGAGTGGTGGACTAGCCTATTTAAGTACATTGATGGACTCTGTGTCTAATTCAGAGAAAATCCTGTTGTGGGAGGGGGATTTGACATACATGATATGACTGGGAGGTAAACCTCATATGCTCAAGGTAAGAACTGTGCAAGGCACAAGATCATAGTTCAGACAGAAGAATGAAGCAGGAGTAGGGGATGTTAGAGAATGTGTTTAGGGTTATCAATCCAAGTTTTATAATCTTCTTCCCACAAGTAGAAGAACTACTTGATAAGCATTTACCTATATTCTTTTTTTTTTTTTTTTTTTTATTGGTAGGTGGCCTTATGGCAAGAATCATATGGTGCTAAGGTCGTCTGTTATTGTCATTTCTTTTTTTTTTTTAATTTTTATTGTGGGTTGTTCAAAACATTACAGATTTCTTGACATATCATATTCCACACTTTGATTCAAGTGGGTTATGAACTCCCACCTTCACCCCATACACAGATTGCAGATTCACATCAGTTACACATCCATTGATTTACAAATTGCCATACTAGTGTCTGTTGTGCTCCGTTGCCTTTCCCATCATCCACCCTCCCCACTCCCCACCTCTCCCCTCCCCTCCCCTCCTCTCTCTCTACCCCTCCACTGTATAACCCTGAGGGTCTCCTTCCATTACCGTGCAATTTCCCTTCTCTCTCCCTTTCCCTCCCACCTCTCATCCCTGTTAAATGTTAATCTTCTTCTCCTGTTCTTCGTCCCTACTCTGTTCTTAGTTACTTTCCTTATATCAAAGAAGACATTTGGCATTTGTTTTTTTAGGGATTGGCTAGCTTCACTTAGCATAATCTGCTCTAATGCCATCCATTTCCCTGTAAATTCTATGATTTTGTCATTTTTTAATGCAGAATAATACTCCATTGTGTATAAATGCCACATTTTTTTTTTATCCATTCGTCTATTGAAGGGCATCTAGGTTGGTTCCACAGTCTTGCTATTGTGAACTGTGCTGCTATGAACATCGATGTAGCAGTGTCCCTGTAGCATGCTCTTTTTAGGTCTTTAGGGAATAGACCAAGAAGGGGAATAGCTGGGTCAAATGGTGGCTCCATTCCCAGCTTTCCAAGGAATCTCCATACTGCTTTCCAAATTGGCTGCACCAATCTGCAGTCCCACCATCAATGTACAAGTGTACCCTTTTCCCCACATCCTCGCCAGCACTTGTTGTTGTTTGACTTCCTAATGGCTGCCAATCTTACTGGAGTGAGATGGTATCTTAGGGTGGTTTTGATTTGCATTTCTCTGACAGCTAGAGATGTTGAGCATTTTTTCATGTACTTGTTGATTGATTGTATGTCCTCCTCTGAGAAGTGTCTGTTCAGGTCCTTGGCCCATTTGTGGATTGGGTTGTTTGTTCTCTTATTGTCTAATTTTTTGAGTTCTTTGTATACTCTGGATATTAGGGCTCTATCTGAAGTGTGAGGAGTAAAGATTTGTTCCCAGGATGTAGGCTCCCTATTTACCTCTCTTATTGTTTCTTTTGCTGAGAAAAAACTTTTTAGTGTGAGTAAGTCCCATTTGTTGATTCTAGTTATTAACTTTTGTGCTATGGGTGTCCTATTGAGGTATTTGGAGCCCGACCCCACCGAATGTAGATCGTAGCCAACTTTTTCTTCTATCAGACGGCACGTCTCTGATTTGATATCAAGCTCCTTGATCCATTTTGAATTCACTTTTGTGCATGGCGAGAGAAAGGGATTCAGTTTCATTTTGTTGCATATGGATTTCCAGTTTTCCCAGCACCATTTGTTGAAGATGCTATCCTTCCTCCATTGCATGCTTTTAGCCCCTTTATCAAATATAAGATAGTTGTAGTTTTGTGGATTGGTTTCTGTGTCCTCTATTCTGTACCATTGGTCCACCCGCCTGTTTTGGTACCAGTACCATGCTGTTTTTGTTACTATTGCTCTGTAGTATAGTTTGAAGTCTGGTATCGCTATACCGCCTGATTCACACTTCCTGGTTAGCATTGTTTTTGCTATTCTGGGTCTTTTATTTTTCCATATGAATTTCATGATTGCTTTCTCTATTTCTACAAGAAATGCCGTTGGGATTTTGATTGGCATTGCATTAAACCTATAGAGAACTTTTGGTAATATCGCCATTTTGATGATGTTAGTTCTGCCTATCCATGAACAGGGTATATTTTTCCATCTTCTAAGATCTTCTTCTATTTCTCTATTTAGGCTTCTGTAGTTTTCATTGTGTAAGTCTTTCACCTCTTTTGTTAGGTTGATTCCCAAGTATTTTATTTTTTTTGAAGATATTTTGAATGGAGTGGTTGTCCTCATTTCCATTTCAGAGGATTTGTCACTGATATACAGGAATGCCTTTGATTTATGCGTGTTGATTTTAAATCCTGCCATTTTGCTGAATTCATTTATTAGCTCTAATAGTTTCTTTGTAGAGCCTTTTGGGTCTGCTAGATATAGAATCATATCATCTGCAAATAGTGATAATTTAATTTCTTCTTTTCCTATTTTTATGCGTTTAATTTCTTTCTTCTGTCTAATTGCTCTGGCCAGTGTTTCGAGAACTATGTTGAAGAGAAGTGGAGAGAGAGGGCATCCCTGTGTTGTTCCAGATTTTAGAGGGAATGCCTTCAGTTTCTCTCCATTCAGAATGATGCTAGCCTGAGGCTTAGCATAGATTGCTTTTACAATATTGAGGTATGTTCCTGTTATCCCTAGTTTTTCTAGAGTTTTGAACATAAAGGGATGCTGTACTTTGTCGAATGCTTTTTCCGCATCTATCGAGATGATCATATGGTTCTAATTTTTAAGTCTATTGATGTGGTGAATAACATTTATTGATTTCCGTATATTGAACCAGCCTTCCATCCCAGGGATGAATCCTACTTGATCATGGTGTACAATTTTTTTGATATGTTTTTGTATCCGATTCGCCAGAATTTTATTGAGGATTTTTGCATCTAGGTTCATTAGAGATATTGGTCTGTAGTTTTCTTTCTTTGAAGTGTCTTTGTCTGGTTTAGGTATCAGGGTGATGTTGGCCTCATAGAATGAATTTGGAAGTTCTCCCTCTTTTTCTATTTCCTGAAGTAGCTTGAAAAGTATTGGTATTAGTTCTTCTTTAAAGGTTTTGTAAAATTCTGCTGCATACCCATCCGGACCTGGGCTTTTCTTAGTTGGTAGTCTTTTTATGGTTTCTTCTATTTCCTCAATTGATATTGGTCTGTTTAGGTTTTCTATATCCTCCTGACTCAATCTGGGCAGATCATATGACTTAAGAAATTTATCTATGCCTTCACTATCTTCTAATTTATTGGAGTATAAGGATTCAAAATAGTTTTTGATTATCTTCTGTATTTCTGAAGTGTCTGTTGTGATATTGCCTTTTTCATCCCGTATGTTAGTAATTTGAGTTCTCTCTCTTCTTCTCTTTGCTAGCATGGCTAAGGGTTTGTCGATTTTGTTTATTTTTTCAAAGAACCATCTTTTAGTTTTGTCAATTTTTTCAATTGTTTCTTTTGTTTCGATTTCATTATTTTCAGCTCTGATTTTCATTATTTCTTGCCTTCTACTTCTTTTGCTGTTGTTTTGCTCTTCTTTTTCTAGGATTTTGAGATGAAGTATGAGATCATTTATTTGTTGTTTTTTTTCTTTTTTTAAGGAATGAACTCCACGCAATGAATTTTCCTCTTAGAACTGCTTTCAGTGTGCCCCATAGATTCCGATATGTTGTGTCTGTGTTTTCATTTATCTCTAAGAATTTTTTAATTTCCTCCTTGATGTCTTCTATAACCCATTGTTCATTTAGTAACCTATTGTTCATTCTCCAAGTGATGTATGCTTTTTACTTCCTTCTTTTATCGTTGATTTTCAGTTTCATTTCATTATGGTCAGATAAGATGCATGGTATTATCTCTACTCCTTTATATTGTCTAAGAGTTGCCCTGTGACATAATATGTTATCTGTTTTTGAGAAGGATCCATGTGCTGCTGAGAAAAAAGTGTAACTGCTTGATGTTGGGTAGTATATTCTATATATGTCAATTAAGTCTAGGTTATTAATTGTGTTATTGAGTTCTATAGTTTCCTTATTCAACTTTTGTTTGGAAGATCTGTCCATTGGTGAGAGAGGTGTGTTGAAGTCTCCCATGATTATTGTATGTTGGTCTATTAGACTCTTGAACTTGAGAAGAGTTTGTTTGATGAACATAGCTGCACCATTGTTAGGGGCATATATATTTATGATTGTTATGTCTTGTTGGTGTATGGTTTCCCTTGAGCAGTATGTAGTGTCCCTCTTTATCCCTTTTGATTAACTTGGGCTTGAAATCTATTTTATTTGATATGAGTATGCACACTCCTGCTTGTTTCCGAAGTCCATATGAGTGATATGATTTTTCCCAACCTTTCACCTTCAGCCTATGTATGTCTTTTCCTATCAAATGTGTCTCCTGTAGGCAGCATATTGTTGGGTCTTGTTTTGTGATCCATTCTACTAGCCTGTGTCTCTTAATTGGTGAGTTTAAGTCATTAACATTTAGGGTTATTATTGAGATATGGGTTGTTCTTCCAGCCATATTTGTTTATTTATGTTACTAAACATGGTTTGTTTTCCTCTTTGATTATCCCCCCCCTTTACTGTCCTACCTCCCACTGTTGGTTTTCATTGCTATTTTCCATTTCCTCTTCCTGTAATGTTTTGCCAAGGATGTTTTGAAGAGATGGTTTTCTAGCTGCAAATTCTTTTAAATTTTGTTTCTCATGGAACGTTTTAATTTCATCTTCCATCCTGAAGCTTAATTTCGCTGGAAACACAATTCTTGGTTGGAACCCATTTTCTTTCAGTGTTTGAAATATGTTATTCCAGGATCTTCTAGCTTTCAGAGTCTGTGTTGAAAGATCAGCTGTTATCCTGATTGGCTTACCCCTAAATGTAATTTGCTTCCTTTCTCTTGTAGCTTTTAAAATTCTCTCCTTATTCTGTATGTTGGGCATCTTCATTATAATGTGTCTAGGTGTGGGTCTCTTATGATTTTGCACATTCGGCATCCTGTAGGCTTCTAGGATTTGGGATTCTGTCTCATTCTTCAAGTCTGGGAAGTTTTCTCGTATTATTTCATTGAATAGATTGCTCATTCCTTTGGTTTGAAACTCTGTCCCTTCCTGTATCCCAATGACTCTTAAATTTGGTCTCTTGATGTTATCCCATATTTCTTGGATGTTCTGCTCATGGTTTCTTAACAGTCTTGCTGAGCTGTCTATGTTCTTTTCAAGTTGAAATACTTTATCTTCATTTTCTGATGTTCTATCTTCTAAGTGTTCTACTCTGCTGGTAGTATTCTCAATTGAGTTTTTAAGTTGGTTTATTGCTTCCTGCATTTCTAGGATTTCTGTTTTTTTTTTTTTTTTTTTATAATCTCTATCTCCCTGTATAGTTGATCTTTAGCTTCTTGGATTTGTTTATGTAATTCAATGTTGAAGTGATCTTTCATTGTCTGATTTTGCTGTCTGATGTCTTCCTTGAGACTCCAGATCATCTGAAGCATGTATATCCTGAGTTCTTTATCTGACATTCCATCTGCTGTGGCTATTACCTCTTCTAACGTTGAGTTGACCTGCATTGCTTGTGGTCCTTTCTTTCCTTGTCTCTTCATACAGTATGCATTCCTTTCTACTTGGTGAAACTGTTGTGCTATTGAATTATCCCCCTATATATTTATATTGGTCTTATATATTTGCAAAGTCTCCCTCGCAGGCATGGGCAGTGGCTCTGCCCCTCCTCCAATTGGGGAAATGTGCCTACCATGCTGGCAGGCCGCTGGGCCTGCTCTGCCGGTCGGTAGCAGGTCCGCCTACCTTGCAGGTGCAGGTGGCAGCTCTGTCCCTCTGCGGGCTGCTAGGCTTGTTCTGTCGGTGGTTGCAATTCTGCCTACTTTGCAGGTGCAGGCAGCGGCACTGCCCCTCTGCAGGCCTCTGGGGCTGTTCTGCTGTTGGGTCGCAGGTCCGCCTACCTTGCAGGCACAGGGGGGGGGGCGGCTCTACCCTTCCTCAGGCCACTGGGCCTGTTCTGTCTGTCGGTTGCAGGTCTGGCCTGTTCTGTTGGTAGTCACAGTTCCGTCTACCTTGCAGGCGTGGGGGGAGCGGGTGGCTCTGCCTCTCAGCAGGCCACTGCTCCTATTCTGCCTGTGGGTCACAGGCCCGCCTACCTTGCAGGAGTGATTGGAAGCTCTGCCCCTCCACGGACCACTGGGCCTTTTCTGTCGGTGGTCACAGTTCTGCCTACCTGGCAGGTGCGGGGGGTGAGGGGCGGCTCTGCCCCTCAGCAGGCCGCTCGGCCTGTTCTGTGGATGGTCACAGTTCCATCTATCTTGCTGGCGTGGGGGGAGGGGGCGGCTCTTCCTCTCAGCAAGCCGCTGCTCCTGTTCTGCCGGTGGGTTGCTGGCCTGCCTACCTTGCAGGAGTGGTTGGAAGCTCTGCCCCTCCGCGGGCCACTGGGCCTTTTCTGTCGGTGGTCACAGTTCCACCTACCTGGCAGGCACGGGGGGTGGGGGGCGGGTCTGCCCCTCCGCAGGCTGCTGGGCCTGTTCTGTGGGTGGTCACAGTTCTGTCTACCTTGCCAGTGCAGGGGGAGGGGCCCTAGTCTTAACTCTAGCTCAAACCCTCACCCTTATCCTAAACATAACCATAGCCCAAACTCTAACCCAAATCCTAGCCCTAATCCTAACCATAACCATAGCCCAAACCCTAGTTCTAATTCTATCCATTACCCTAACCATAACCTAAACCTAATGCTAATCCTAGCCCTAACTCTTACCCTAACTCTATCCCTAGCCCTGATTCTAACCTGAACACTCAACCTAGCCCTAACCATTACTCAATACCTGACCCTTACCCTTAACCTAACCATAAGACTTACCCTAAACCTAACCCTAACCCTATCCCTAATCCTAAACTTAACCCTAGCCTTAACCCTAACTCTAACCTCAATCATTACCCTTACCCTAACTATAAAACTCATGATAACCATAGCCCTAACCCAAAACCTATTCTAATCCTAACCATAAACCTAACCCTAAACCTAACCTTAAACATAACCCTTGCCATAGTCCTAACCTTAGCTGAAACCCTAACCATAATCTAAATCTCACCCTAACCCTAGTCCTAAACCTAACCCTAACACTAACCCAACATCTTAACCTGTCCATTTCCGTAAACCTAATGATAACCCTAGAACTAAGTATAACATTAACCCTAACCCTAAACATAACCTTAACCCTAGTCCTAACCCTAAACCTAAACCTAGCCTTAGCCCTAACCCTAACATTAGCTGTAATCCTAAACATAACTCTATCCCTAACGCTAGCTCTAACACTATCAATTACCATAACAATAACCATAACCCTAATGCTAACCCTAGGCCTAACTCTAAACCTATCTATTACCCTAAACTTAATCTGAACCCTAAACCCCATCTGAAGCATAAACCTAACCCTATCCATTACCCTAACCCTAACTCTAACCATATCGCTAATTTGAGTCCTAACCCTAAACCTTAACCTACCCAAACCCCAAGCCTGACCCTGACCATTTTAATGCCATTAGCTCTAAACCTGAACCTTACCCTAAACCTAACTCTGACACTAGATCTAGCCATAAACCTTACCCTAAAATTATCCCTAACCATAACCCTAGACATGATATTAGCCCTACCCCTAATACTTGCCATAACCCTAACACAAATGCTAGCCCTCATCCTAGCCCTAAACCTAGCCTTATTCCTAACTTGTACCCTAACTTAGCCCCATCCCTAATTTTATCCCTCATCCTAGTTCTGAACCAAGCTATAACTCCATCACTTCACCTAAAACAAACACTAACTCTAACCCTACAACTAACCCTACAACTAACCCTAGACCTGTTCTTAGCCCTAATTTAGCCCTAATCCTAGCCATAACACTAGCACTAAGACTAATTCTACTCTCACCCTAGCACTATTCCTAGTTCTAACCCTATCCCTTATGATAACCCTAACACTTGCACTAACCTTAGCCCTAACCCTAGCCCTAGCCCTAACCCTAGATCTAACCTTAACTCTAAATGTAACCCTAAACCTAAACATAAAACTCACACTAACACTAGCCCTAACACTAACACTAATCTTAAAACTAGCCCTAACCTAGTCCTAGCCCTAAAAACAAAAGCGAGCCATATCCCTAACCCTAAACTTTAACCTAAACCAAAACTTAACCCAACACCTAGCCCTAACCCTAGCCCTAATTCCAGTCCTACCCTAACCCTAAAACTAACCTTGACCCTGACTCTGACGCTATAAATAACCCTACCTCTAACATCACCCTAAAAATAAACCTAACCCTAAAACTAGACAGAGTCCTAAGCCAAACACTAAAAGTAGTCCTAATCATAACCCTAGTTCTTACATTAGCTCTAGCCCTAACCCTAGCCCTAACCTAACCTAAACATAGCCTTAATCTGAGCCCTACACCTTGTTTTAAATTTAACCCTAACCCTGGCCCTAGAACCAAACATTACCCTAAACCTAACCCTAACCCTAAAACTTGTCCTAACCCTAAACCTAACCCTAGCCTTAATCCTAACCATAAACCTATACCTAACACCAGTTCTAACCCTATCCATTACCCTAACCATAACCCTAACTTTAATGCTAACTCTAGGATAACCCTAATCTATCTCTAACTCTAAATTTATCCATTACACTAAACCTAACCATATCTATTACCTTAACCTTAGCCCTAACCCTAACGCTAATTAGAGCCCTAACCCTTAACCTTAACCTAACACAAACCATAACCATTACTGTGTACCTAATAATAAACCTATCTCTAAAACTGACCCTAACCCTCAACCTAACACACTAGAACTAGCCATAAACCTTACCATAAAACTAACCCTAGCCATAAACCTATACCTGACATTAGCCCTAGCCCTAATCCTAGCCCTAACCCAACACAAAACCTAGCCCTAATACTAGCGCTTAACCTAGCCTAATCCTAACCATAACCCTAAACCTATCCCTAAAACTAGGTGTAGCCATATCACTAATCCTAGTGCTAATCCTATTACTAATTTTGACCTAACTGTAACCCTAACCCTAAGACTAACTCTAACTCTCACAGTAGTCCTATCCCTAGGTTTAAACCTATCCCTTAAAATAACAAAAAAAACTAGCCCTAAACCTAGCCTCAAACTTAGCCTTAACTTTTGCCCTAGCCCTAAACCTAGATTTATCTTAACTCTAAATCTAATTCTAAATCTAAGCCTAAACCTCACACTAACACTAACCCTACACCTAATGTTAATTGAAAAACTAGCCCTAACCCTAGCCCTAGTATTCAAATAAAACTGAGCCATAGGCTTAACCCTAAACCTTACCCTAAATCAAACCCTAACCCTATACCTAGCCCTAACCCTAGCATTAATTCGAGTCCTAATCCTAACTCTAGAACTTACACTGACCCTGACTCAGACCCTAACACTAATCCTAGCTCTAAACATCACCCTAGCCTAAACATCTCCCTAACCCTAAACCTAACTTTAAAAGTAACCCGAATTGGAACTCTAGTTCTTAAATTAGCCATGGCCCTACCCTAACAGAAAACCTAGCCCTAATCTGAGACCTAAACCTAGCTTTAAACCTAACCCTAACATTAACCCAGCCCTATACCTAACCCTAATACTATCCTAAACCTAGCTCTAACCCTGTCCCTTACCCTAAGCCAAACCCTCACCCTAATGCTGCCCTAGTCCTAACCCTAATCCTTAGCCTACCCCAAACCATAACTCTAATACTAATACTAACCCTAGCTCTCATTCTAGCTCTAACCCTAATCCAATTTCTAACCCTAACCCTGATCCTTATTCTGGCCCTAACTCTAACCCTAGGTTAAAACCTGACCTAATCCTAAACCAAACCCTAAAATTAGCCCTACAGGTAACTCTATACCTAAACCTAACCCTAACACCGGACCTAGAAAAAATCCTAATCCTAAATCTAGCCATAACTCTAGCACTAGCCCTAAAAAAAACCTAGCCATAGGCCTAACAATAACTGTTAACCTATCTCAAAAACTAACCCTACCCCAATACTTAAACCTAGCCCTAATTCTGGCCCTAATCTTAAACCTAACCCTAACTTGAACAATGACCCTAACCCTAACACAAACCTAGCTCTAAACTTTATGCTAACCCAAAATCTAGCCATAACCCGAACACTAGATCTAGCCATAACCCTAACCTTAGCTCTTTCACTACCCATAACCCTAATGCTAGCTCTAACCTTACACAAAACCTAGCCCTAATCCTAGCCCTAACCTTGGCCTTAAGCCTAACCCTAACCCTAACCCTAGACCTAAGCACAACCCTAAACCTCGCCCTAGCCCTAACCCTTTATCAAACCCTAATCCTTACCATAAACATAACCCTAGCCCTAACCCTAAACCTAGTGCAAATACTAGCTCTAATCCTAACCATAACCAAGGCCAAACCCTAGCTCTAAATCTATCCATTACCCTAAACATAAACATAAACCTACTTAGCATAAACTTAACCCTAATTCTAAACCTAGACCTGACACTAAACCTAACCCTCGCCCTAGCCTTAACTATATGTCAAACCCTAACACTTACCCTAAACCTAACCCTAACACTAACCCTAGGCCTAACCCTAACCCTAACCTTAATGATATACCTAATTCTAACCATAACCCTAGCCCTAAACCTTTCCATTACTCTAAACATAAGCCTAACCCAAATGCTAATCCTAGGCCTAACCCTAAACCTATCACTAACACTAACCCTATTCATTACCTAGACCTAACCTGAAAATTAAACCTAACCCTATCAATTACTCTAACCCTAAACCTAACCCTAACCTTATTTTGAGCCCTAAACCTAAACCATAACCCAAACCAAACTCTAAAGAAGACGCTGACTCTAATAATACACATAGCTCTAAACATGACCCTTACCCTAAACCGAACCCTTACACTAGACCTAGATATAAAACTATCCATGAAATGATCCCTAACCAAATCATAGACCTGACATTAGCAATTTACCTAATTCTTGCCCTAAACCTAAAACAAACCCTAGCCATCATCCTAGCCCTAAACCTAGCCTTAATCATAATCCAAACCCTAACCGTAGCCCAATACCTAATTTCAAACCTCGCCCTAGTTCTGAACCTAGGTATAACCACATCCCTTCCCCTAACCCTAACCCTAACCCTAACACTATCACTAGCCCTAACCCTAGCCCTAACACTAGGCCTAACCATAACAGTAACCCTAACTCTAATCCTAGTCCTAATTTATCTCTAAATGTAACCCTTACTCTAACCCTAGCCCTAAGACTAACTCTAACTCTCAAGCTAGACCGATTTCTAGTACTAACTTTATCCATTATCATAACCCTAATATTAGCCCTAACCTTAGCTCTAACCCTAGCCCTAATCCTAGCTCTAACCATAATTATAAATCCACCTCTTACCGTAAGTCTAAACCTCACCCTACCACTAGCCCTAACTGTATCACTAATCCAAAAACTAGCCCTAAGCCAAGCCCTACACCTAAAACAAAACTGAGCCATAGCCCTAATGCTAATCCTAACCTAACTGTAACCATATATCTGGCATTAGACCTAGCCCTAATTCTTGTTCTAACCCTAATGCAAAACTAACTCTACACCTACCCTTAACCCTAACTCTAATTCGAATGTTATCCTAACCCTAAAACTGACACTGACCCTGACTCTGACCCTATCACATAAGCTATCTCAAATCATCACCCTAAAACTAAACCTAATCCTAACACTAGACATATCCGTAACCTTAACCCTAAATTTAGCCCTAATTGGAATGCTAGTTCTTACATTAGCCAAAGCCCTACCTTAGCCCTAACCTAATCTAAAACCTAGCCCTAATCTGAGCCCTTACCCTAGCTTTAACCCTAACAGTTACCCTAAACCTAATCCTAACCCTAGCCTTAATCCTAACCATAACCCTAACCCTAACCCTAGCTCTAATCCTATCCATTACCTTAACCGTAACCCTAACCCTAATGCTAACCCTAGAATAACCCTAACCATATCCATAATTCTAACACTATCTATTACCTAAACCTAACCATATACATTACCCTAAACCTAACCGTATCCATTACCCTAACCCTAAACCTACCCCTAATACTAATTTGAGCCCTAACCCTAATCCTTAACCTAAACAAACACTAATCCTTTCTCTGACCCTAATAATACCCCTATCTAACACTGAACCTAATCTTTAACCTATCCCTTACACAATACCTAACCATAAACTTAACCCTAAAACTATCCCTAACCATAACACTAAAACTGACCTTAGCCCTAGTCCTAATGATAGACCTAACCCTAACAAAACCATAGCCCTAATCCTGGCCATAAAATTAGCCTTAATTCTATCCCTAACCCGAACACTAGCCCTAACCCTAAATTAAACCTTCACCCTAGACCTAAACATAGCTATAACATCATACCATACCCTAATCCTAATCCTAACCCTAGCCCTAAAAGAAAGCCTAGCCCTAATACTAACCCTAGTTCTAATCCTATCCCTAATTTAGCCCTAATCCTAAACCTAACCATATCCCTAGCCCTAAGACTAACTCTAACTCTCGCCCTAGCCCTATCCCTAGTTCTAAACTTATACCTTTCTATAAGCCAAAGCCTAGCCCTAACCCTTGCCCAAACCTAGCACTAAACCTAGGCCTAGCCATAAACCTAGATCTAACCCTAACTTTAAATCTAACCCTAACCCTAACACTAGACCTAACACTAGCCCTAACCCTAAAGCTAATTTGAAAATTTTCCCTAACCCTAGCCATAGCCCTCAAACAAAACTGAGCTATAGCCCTAATCTTAACCGTTAACCTAAACCAAATCCTAATGCTACACCCAGCCCTAACCCTAACTTACAACTAATATTGACCCTGACTCTGAATCTAAAACTAACGCTCTCTAAATATCATCCTAACCCTAAACCTAATCCAAACACTAGACCTAACCATAACCAGAAAACTAGCTCTAATCATAAAACCAGTTATTACATTAGCCATAGCCTAACCCCAACACAAAACCTAGTCCTAATCTGAGCCCTAACTCTAGCTTTAACCCTAGCCCTAACCCTAACCCTAACCCTAGATTTAAAGCTATCCCTTACCCTAAGACAAACCCTCAATGCTACCCTAGTTCTAACCCTAATCCTTAGCCTACCCCAAACCCTAAATCTATTACTAGTCCTAAACCTAGACCTCATTATATCTCTAACCCTAACCCAAATCCTAAGCTTAACCCTGACCCTTATTCTGACCCTAACATTAAACCTAGGACTAAGCCTGACTCTAACCCTAAACCAAACCCTAACACTAGCCCTACCGGTAAACCTATACCTAAACCCAACCATAACACTAGCACTAGACCTAAACTTAATCCTAAACATAGCCATAACTCTAGCCATAGCCCTATACAAAAACCTAGCCCTAGCCTTAACAATAACCATTAATCTAACACAAACACTAACCCTACCCCTAGACCTAACTCTAGTTCTAATTCTGGCCCTAAAACTAAATCCAATACTACCCTGAACACTGACCTAACATAAACTCTAGTTCTAAACCTCATCCTAACCCAAAACCTAACAATAACACAGGATTTATCCATAACCCTAACCCTCAAACTAGCCATAACCATAACACTACCTCTTAAATTACCCATAGCCATGATACTATCCATAAACCTCACATAAAACATGTTCCTAAACTTAGCCCTAAGCATAACCCTTGCATTAACCTGGCCCAAACCATACCCTAATGCTTGAAGTAGCCCTTATCCTAGCTCAAGCTCTAACCCTTATCCTAAGCATAACCATAGCCCTAACCCTAACCCTAATCCTAGCCCAAATCCTAACTGTAACCATAGCTCAATTCCTATATATAACTTTATTCATTACTTTAAACATAACCCTGACCCTAATGCTAAACCTAGCCCTAACCCTAACCATAGTTGTGACTCTAACCCTAACCCTCATTCTAGCCCTAACCCTAGCTCAAACCCTAATATTTACACTAAACCTAACCCTAACTCCAATCCTAAGCCTAATCCTAATCCTAGCCCTAATTCTAACCTTAACCCAAGTCCTAATACTAGCAGTAACCCTCTACATTACCCTAAACATAAGCCAAACCCAAATGTTAACACTAGGCCTAAACCTAACCTTATCCCTAACACATTACTCTAAACTAAACTGAACCCTAATTTAACCCTATCCATTATTCTAACCCAAACCCTAACCCTACTGCTAACTCGAGCCTTAACCATAAACCTTAACCCAAAACAACCCTAACACGGACTCTGACCCTAATAATACACCTAGCTCTAAACCTGACCCCTATGCTAAACCTAACCCTTACATTACACCTAGCCATAAATCAAACCCTAAAACTATCCCTAATTGTAACCCTAGACCTGATATTAGTCTTAGCCCTAATCTTAGCCCGAACCCTAACATAAAACCTAGCCCTCATCCTAGCCCTAAACCCAGCATTAATCCTAACCAGAACTCTCACCATAGCCCTATCCATAATTTTTACCCTTGCTCTAGCTCTGAACCAAGCTATATAACCCCATCCTTGCTCCTAAAACTAATCCTAACCCTATCCCTAAACATAGGCCTAAACCTAATACTAATCCTAGTGCTAATCCTAGCCCTAAACTTAAACCTACCCCTAACCCAAGCCCTAAGACTAACTCTAACTCTCAACCTATACCTATTTCTATTTCTAACCCTATCTGTTACTGTTACCCTCACACTAGCCCTCATCTTAGCCCTAACCCTAGCCATAGACAACCCTAGATCTAAACATAAAGCTAAATCTAACCCTAAGCTTAAGTCTAAACCTCACCATACCACTAGCCCTAACAATATTGCTAATCCTAAAACTAGCCGTAATCCTAGCCCTAGCCCTAAAACTAAACCGAGCCATTACTCTAACCCTAAACCTTACCATATACCAAACCAAACCACTACAACTAGCCATAACCCTAGCTCTAATTTGAGTCCTATGCCTAAAATTAACCCTGACCCAACTCTTATCCAAAGACTAATCTTAGCTCTATATATCACCCTAACCCTAAAGCTAATACTAACACAAGACCGAACCCAAACCCTAATCCTAAAACTAACCCTAATCATAACCCTAGTTTTTACATTGGAAATAGACCTAATCATAACGCAAAATAGCCCTAATCTGAGCCCTAACTGGATTTAATCCTAACCCTAACCCTAACCCTAGCCCTAAACCTAACCCTAAAAGTAGCCCTAACCCTAGCACTAACCCTATCCCTTACACTAAGCCAAACCCTATCCATAATGCTAAACCTACTCCTAATCCTAATCCGTAGCGTAAACCAAACACTAACCCTATTACTAGTCATAACCCTAGCCTTCATTCTAGCTCTAATCCTAATCAAAAACCTAACTCTAAACTTCACCCTTATTCTGACCCTAACACTAATTATAGGCCTAAACCTGACCCTAACCCTAAACCGAATCCTGAAACTAGCCGTACCAGTAACCTTATACCTAAACCTAACCCTTACACTAGTTCTAGACCTAAACCTAATCCTAAATCTAGTGATAACTCTAGCCCTAGACCTAAACAAAAACTTAGTCCTAGCCCTAACAATAACCATTAATCTAAAACAAACACTAACCCTACCCCTATACCTAACCCTAGTCCTAATTCTGGCTTTCACTTTAACCCTAACACTGGAACACTGACCCTGACACTAACACTAAACCTAGCTCTAAATCTGACCCTAAATCAAAATCTAAATTTAACAATATACCTAGCCATAGCCCTAACCCTAAAACTACCATAATTAGAACCCTAGATCTTAGATTAACCATAGCACTAACCCTAGGCCTAAACCTAACCCAAAACCTAGCCCTAATCCAAGGACTAAACCTACTCTAAGCATAATCCTCACCCTAATCCTATCCCTAACTCTAACCCTAATCGTCACCTTAGTCCGAAACCTAGCTCAAAGCCTAACCCTTAACCTAAACATAACCCTAGCACTATCCCTAACCATAACCCTAACCCTAGCCCTAATCCTAAAGTTAACACTAGCCCTAAACCTAGCTCTAACCCTAGCTGAAACCCTAACACTTACCCTAAACCTAACCCTAAGCCTAAACCTAACCCTAATGAATACCCTAGCCCTAACCCTAATCAAAACCCTAACACAAACCATAAATCTAACCCTAGACCTATCCCTAAACCTTACCTTAGCTGTAGCCCTAATCCTAACTCAAACCCTAATCCTTACCCTAAACCCAACAGTAAACCTAGTACTAAAACTAAACTTAACTCTAAATCTAACCATAACACTAAAGGTAACCTTATATCTAACCCAATTTATTACCCTAAACCTAACCCTAACCCTAATGAAAACCCTAGCCCTAACCCTAAACCTAAACCTGACTGTAACCATAACCCTACTGCTAGACCTAACACTAAACCTAACCGTCACCATGGACTAACCCTAGTTCAAAACCTAACATTTACCCTAAACTTAACCCTAACCCTACCCTAAGCTAGGGTTACTAGCCCTAACCCAAACCGTAACCCTAACTCTAGACCTAATATTAACAATATCCTTAGCCCTAACCCTAGCTCTAACCCTATGCGTTATCCTTATGATAATCCTAATCGTAATGCTAACCCTAGGCCTAACACTAACCGTTTTGCTAACCTGAAACTTCATTACCCTAAACCTACCCTAACCCTAAACCTAACCCTATCCATTACTCTAACCCTAACGCTAATGCTCATTTGAGCCCTATCCTTAGACATTAAGCTAA
Source organism: Marmota monax (assembly GCF_021218885.2). Classification (NCBI taxonomy): domain Eukaryota; kingdom Metazoa; phylum Chordata; class Mammalia; order Rodentia; family Sciuridae; genus Marmota; species Marmota monax. The sequence goes on from NW_026692274.1 coordinate 153,708, forward strand.
AACAAACCCCAACCCTGATCCTGACCATAAAAATACATCTACCTGTAAATCTGACCCTTACCCTAAGCCTAACACTTACACTAGACCTAGACACAAACCTAACCATAAATCTACCTCTAACTGTAACACTAGACCTGACATTAGCCCTAGCACTAATTCTAGAACTAAACCTACAATAAACCTTGGCACTCATTCCAGCCCTAAACCTAGCCTTAATCATATCCCTAATCCTATCCCTAGCCCTAACCCTAATTCTAACCCTCACCCTACCTCTAAACCTAGCTATAACGCCATCCCTTACCCTAAAGATAACCATAACACTAGTCCTAAGGGTAGGCCTAAGCTGAACACTAACCCTAGCACTAATCCTAGCCCTAATTTATCCCTATCCCTAAAACTAACCATAACACTAGCTCTAAGACTAACTCTAACTCTCGTCCTAGCCCTATCCCTGTTTCTAAACCTATCTGATACCATAATCCTAACCCTAGCACTAACCCTTGCCCTATCCTTAGACCTAGTCCAAACCCTAGATCTAATGCTAACTCCAAATCTAACCCTAATCCTAAGCATAGCCTAACACTAACACTAGTCCTAACCCTAATGCAAATCATATAACTAGTGCCAACTCTAAACCTAAGACTAAAACCAACCTGAGCAATACCCCTAACCCTAAACCTTAACTTAAATCAAATCCTAACACTACACCTAGACCTAACCCTAGCCCTAATTCGAGTCCTAAACCTAACCTTAAAACTTACCCTGACCCTTACTCATATCCTAATAGTCACCCAAGCCCTAAACACCATGCTAACCTTAAATGAAACCCTAACAGTAACCCTAGCCCTAATTCATGTCACAACCCTAACTTAAAACTAACCCTGACCCTGACTCATATCCTAACAGTCATCCTAGCTCTAAACACCACCCTTATCTTAAAGCGAACCCTAACAGTAACCCTAGCCCTTATTTGAGTCCTAACCATAACCCTAAAAGTAACTCTGATTCTTACTCATATCCTAACAATAACCCTAACTCTAAATATTACCCTAATCTTAAACCTAACACTTACACTACACCTATGCCTAACCCTAACCCTAAAAAAAAAACCCTACTTGTAACCCTAGTTTTTACATTAGCCATTGACTTAACTTGAACATGAAAACTAGCCCTAATCTGAGTCCAAAAACTAAATGTAACCCTAACCCTCATACTAACCCTATCCCTAACCCTAGCTCTAAGGCTATCACTTACCCTAAGCCAAACACTAACTCTAATGTTAATCCTAGACCTATCCCTAATCTTTAGGCTAACCAAAAACATAACCCTATTAATAGTCCTAAACCTATCCATCACTCTAGCTCTAACCCTGTCCCAAACCCTAGTACTAACCCTGATCCTTATTCTGGCCCTAACACTAACCCTAGGTCTAAACCTGACCCTAACCCTTAAACTACATGTAGTCATAAACCTAACACTAAAAATATCTTTAACCATAATCCAAGACCTGATATTATCCCTAGCCCTAATCCTAGCCCTAAACTTAAAACAAACCCTAGCCCTCATCCTAGCCCTAAACCTAGCCCTAATCATAACCGTAACCTTAACCATAGACCTAACCTAATTCTAACCCTCACCTTCCCACTAAACATACCTATAACACAATCCCTTACCCTAAACTTAATCCTAACACTAACCCTAATGCTAGACCTAAGCTGAACACTAAACCGAGCCCTAATCCTAGCCATAATTTAACCCTATCCCTAATTCTAACACTAACCATAGCCCTAAGACTAACTCTAACTCTCACACTAGTCCTATCCTTAGTCCTAACCCTATCTCTTGCCTTAACAATAACCCTAGCCCTAAACATAGCCATAACCCTAGCCATAATACTTGCCTAATCTTTATTCCTAGCCCTAACCCTAGATCTAACTCTAACTCTAACACTAACCCTAAGCCTAACTTTAACACTAGCCCTAACCCTAACACTAATCATCAATCTAGACCTAACTCTAACCCTAGCAGTAAAACAAAACCGAGCAATAGCCCTAACACTGAACCTTAACTTAAACCAAACCCTAGCACTACACCTAGACCTAACCCTAGCCTTAATTCGAGTCCTAACCTTAACTTTAATACTAACCCTGACTCTGACTCGTATCTTAACACTCACCCTAGCTGTAAACACCACCATAACCTTAAACCAATTTCTTACAGTAATCCTAGCCTTATTTTGAGTCCTAACCCTAACCCTAAAACTAACCCTGACCCTGACTATTAACATAACACTAAGACTAGCTTTAAATATCACTCTAACCTTAAACATAATTATAAGTTTAAACTTAACCATATTAAAAAATTTACCCTAATTGTAACCCTAGTTCTAACATTAGCCATTGCTCTAAGACTAGCCCTAACCCTAACACAAAAATTAGTCCTAATATGAGCCCTAAACCTATGTTTAACCCTAACTCTTGCCCAAACCCTAGTCATAACCCTATCTCTAACCCTATCCCTTACTGTAAGCCATACACTAACCCTAATACTTAACCTAACACAAACACTTACCTTACTATTCCTAACCCTAGCCCTCATTCTAGCTCTAACCATAACTCAAACCCTGAGCCTAAACCTAACCCTGACCCTTACTCTGACCCTAACACTAATCATAGGTCTAAACCTGAACCTAATCCTAAACCGAACCCTAACAGTAGCCCTTCCAGTAAACTTACACCTAAACCTAACAGTAACACTAGCCCTATACCTAAACCTAATCCTAAATCTAGCCATAACTCTAACCCTAGATCTAAAGAAAAACCTAGCCCTAGCCCTAACAATAACCCTTAGCCTAAGCCAAACACTAACTCTTTCCCTAGACCTAACACTAGTCCTAATTCTGGCTTTAATTCAAATGATAACCCAAACCTGAACACTCACCCTGACAGTAACACTAGCTCTAAACATCACCCCAACCCTAAACCTAATCCTAAAACTATACCTAGCCCTAACATTAACCCTAAAACTAGCCTGAATCATAACAAGTTCTTACATTAGCTGTAGCCCTAACCTATCGCAAAACTTAGCCCTAATCCAAGGCTTACCCTAGCTTTAACCCTACAGCTAATCCTAATCCTAACCATATCCCTAACCCTAACACTAAGCATAACCCTAGACCTAAATCTTAGCATAAACCTCACCCTAACCATCACTCTAACCTACCCATTACTCTAATGATAACCCTAACACTTATGCTAACCCTAGGCCAAACCCTAATCCTATCCCTAATCTCAACCCTATCCATTACCTTACACTTAACTTGAACCCTAAACCGAAAACTATCATTACCCTATCCTTAACAATAATGCTAATTCAAACCCTAAACCTAAACCTTAACCTAACAAAACCCTAAACCTGACCCTAACCCCAATAATACCCCTAGCTCTAAACCTGAACCTAACCTTAAACCTAATTTTTAAAATAGACCTAGCTATAAACCTAATCCTACTAACCCTATCCCTAATCCCATAATTTAGCCATATCCCTAACCCTAATCCTAGCCCTTGACTAAGACTAACTCTAACTCTATATCCTAGCCCTATTCCAAGTTGTAAACCAATCCCTTACCATCACCCTAAACCTAGCCCTAAACTTAGCTCTAACCTTAGCCATATCCTTAGCCCTAGATCAAACCCTAGATCTAAACCTAACTCTAAATCTAACCCTAAATCTAAGCTTAAACCTTACACTAACACTAGCCCTAACCCTAATACTAATCATAAAACTAGCCCTAACCCTACCCCTAGCCCTAAAACAAAATGGACTCATAGCCCTAAACCTATCCCTTAACATAAACCAAACCCTAACCTTACAACCTAGCCCTAAATCTATCTCTAATTCTAGTCCTAAATCTAACCTGAAAAGTAGTCCGGATGCTTACTCTGACCCTAACACTAACTCTAGCTCTAAATGTCATCATAACCATAAACCTAACCCTACCACTAGACCTAACCCTAACCCTAACCCTATAACTAGCGCTAATCATAACCCTACTTTGTACGTTACCCATAGCCTTATCCCTAGCCCTAACCTAACCCAAAACCTAGCCTTAATCTGAGTCCTAATCCTACCTTTAACCCTAAACTTGAACCAAACCCTAACCAAAACAAAAGCCCTAATCCTACACATAACCCTACCATTAATCTTAGGTTTAACCCTATCCATTACCCTAATGATAACCCTAACACTTATGCTAAACATTAGGCCTAACCTTAACCCTATTCATTACACTAAATCAAATCTAAACCCTAAACCTAACTCTGTCATTAACCTAACCCTAAACCTAATGCTAATTCGAGCATTATGCTAAACCTTACCTTTAACCTAAACCAAATCCTAACCTTGAACCTGGCTCTAATAATAACCCTAGCTCTAAACCTGACCCAGACCCGAAACTTAACCATTACACTGGACCAAGCCATAAATATAACACTAAATCTATCCCTAACTGTAACCCTAGACCTGGCATTAGACCTAACCCTAATACTAGCCCTAACCCTAACACAAACACTAGCCCTAAGCCTAGCCTTAATCATAACCCTAAACCTAACCCTAGCCCTAATCCTAATACTAACCCTCACCCTAGTCCTCAACCTAGCTATAACCCACCCCCCTTACCCTACATGTAATCCTAACTCTAACCCTAACCTGAGGTCTAAACCTAACACTAACTCCAGCCCTAATTTAGCCATATCCCTAACCATAACCCTAGCTCTATCCCTAAGACTAACTCTATCTCTCACACTATCTCTATCACTAGTTCTAACCCTATCCCTTACGATAACCCTAACCCTAGTCCTAATCCTTGCCCTATCTTAGTTCTAGCCCTAAGCATAGATCAAATCCTAACTCTAAATCTAACCCTAACCTGAAGCCTAAGCCTAACCATTATAAATACATTTATATTTAGACTCTATGTCTACAGACGTTGGCTTCAATTATTATTTAGAATATAGTCATTAGTTTCATAAAAGGCATACCATTTCTGGTGGTACATAGAGAACTGATGGTCAGGGGTAGGATGCTATGTTAAGGGGGAAAGGAGTGATGGTCTGAAATTAGTCTATCTTAGCAAATTGGAGGAGAACTGTCATGAATAGACAGGCATAATTTATTAAATAATATATAAATTCAAATTTCTTAACTGTTTTCATAAAATTACCCTATGTATAAACAGTAAAAGTTAGGAGGTTGGAAGTAAGATAGAGGGAGGAAGAAAAAGAAAGAAAAACATAACAAGGAAAGAAAGAAAGAGAGGGAGAATGAAAATAAGATAAAATAAAGGGGGAGTGTGATGGTCCTATGAAATTCCTCTATATTATACTATTCTGGTGATTCAGTTCTTAAAGTCCAATTTCTTACAAAGTTCTTGGTTTCACATATGTTATGATTGTGAGGGCCAGAGGGGCAAGGGTAGAGGAGAATGGATGAGAAGAGCGAGAATAGAAAAGTCTCTCAGAACATTGTTTTCTTGCAGTAGGTGGAGTTGTCTATTCCTAGCTTGAATATCTGTGCTAAGGGTGGTGGAGGTAGCCAGTTTTAGAGGGCTTGAGCTTCTACCTCTATCCTCCCTACTCTTAGTCTCTGAGTTGGAAACCAGGTACCTGTACAGGTTCTGTTCTGCATTGATAGCTATGCCCTCCAAACGGTTGTGAGAAAAATCTTGAGTTCTCACAAATGAAGGTAGGGGAGTTGGAAACCAGGTACCTGAGTAGCTGCAGAACTGAGCTGGTAGCCAGGGCCACCGATAGATGTTGAGCAAAGTTTTCCAAGATGGATTCCATCTGTTACTTGTGTAGGGTGTTTGGTGACATGGGTGGTTCTGGGGTGACCTTTGGCCATGTCCAGAGCTTAGTCTGGTGACCCACAAGCAAAGCCTCTGTGTTCTGTGCACCTACACTCCATGTATAGATGAGACTTCCATGTGAGCTGAGAGAGAACCCGTAGCCAAGACTTCCCTCTGTGCCAAGAGCTCATGCACGGTGGAGACTTCTGTCTGAGCCGAGAGCAACCACACAGCTGAGCCTTCCATCTGCACAGAGAGCTCCAGCGTGGCACTATTTTTTTTTTCAAATCTCAATAATATTTGGCAAGATTCATCTTTTACTTAGCGTTACTATGCTCCACAGGTTTGGGCCTTCTCTGTTCTATGGTTCACTGTCAAGAACAGTTTGTATTTTAAGATTTTCCTTCATTATGGTTTATTGAGGTGAATGAAAATTGAGCTGGAAATCAAACAGGGTTGGTATGAGGTGCTTGAAACTTCACACAATCAGTTCTCAATAGGCACTCTCTGGTTTCTTTCTTTTGAATGTAGGCCAAAGATGAAGCATGCAAAAGCAACTGTATCTGAGAGCCCTTAAAAATAAAACAGAGAAATATGTATGTATTGAAATAAATCTCCCAATGATTTGATCAGACTTATTTGATATTGTTCAGTATTCATCTTTAACTTTCCCCACTAGGCTCCCCAAGTTTTGGACATATAGGATCAATGGTTTTCAATACAGGTAAGTGTTAGGGTTATGGTTAGGATTACGGTTAGGTTTAGAGCTAGTGTTAGAGATATTTTTGTTCAAATTTCTTTGATACTGGACTGGATTCATCTTTTACCTACCCTTACTATTCTCCCCAGGTTTGTCCCTCTGGGTTCAGTGGTTCGCTGTCAGGAACAGTTTGTATTTTAAGGTTTCACTTCATTTTGACCTATATGGGTAAATGGAAATAAAGCTTGAAATCAAACAGAGTTGGTTTGAAAGTTTGCTTGAAACTTCACACACTCAATCAGTTCTCAGTGTGCATTCTTTGGTTTGTTTCTTGTGGAAGTATCACTATGCTGAAATAGAAAGAAACAGATTCATCAGTGAGTGTTTTAGGAGCAAGCTTCAATATTTTTTGGTCAAATTACTTTGATATGTACAGGATTCATCCTTTACCTAACCTTAGTAGGATCCCCAATTGGGGGCCTTTAAGTTCAACTGTGCACTGTCAGGAACAATTTGAATTTTTAGGTGTCACTTTATTATGGCCTATAGGTGTGAATGACAATGAAGCTTGAAATCAAACAGGGTTGGTACTAGATGCTTGATACATCACACACTCAATTAGTTCTCTGCAAGCACTCTCTGCTTTCTTTCTATTGAATATAGATCAAAGGAGAAGCATGCCAAAACAACTTTATCTGATAGCACTTTAGGAGACAACAGGGAAATAAGCATGAAATGAACTACCTCTCACAATTATTTGGTCTGATATCTATGATACTGTGTATTTTTCATCTCTTAGCTTGCCCCACTAGGCTTCACAACTTTGCGACTTCTATGATCAAAGGTTATCTAAACAGGTTAGGGTTAATATTACAGTTAGGGTTAGGGCTATGTTCAGACCTAGTGTTAGGTTTAGTTAGTTTTGTTCAAATTTTCTTGATACTGGGCAGGATTCATCTTTTACCTAGCCTTACTATGTTGCCCAGGTTTGGGCCTTCTCAGTTCAATGGTTCACTGACAGTAACAGTTTGTACTTTGAGGTTTCACTTAACTCTGACATGTGTGGTAAAGGGAAATGGAGCTCGAAAACAAAGAAGGTTGGTGCTAGCTGATTAACACATCTCACACTCAATCCATTCTCTGTGTGCACTCTTTGGTTTGTTCCTTGTGAATGTAGTCCTAAGCTGAAGCATGCAAAGCAACTTTATCTGAGCATACTTTAGAGGAAAACAAGAAAATAGGCATGTACTGAACTATCTCCCCCAATTATTTGGTCAGATTTCTTAGATGCTGCACAGGATTAATCTATTAGCTTGCCTCAGTAAGCTCCCCATGTTTGGGACATCTAGGATCAATGATTTTCTAAACAGGTTAGGGTTAGTTTTAGGATTAGGGTTAGGGCTACCTTTAGAGCTAGTATTAGGGTTAGAGTTTGTTTTGTTTAAATTTCTTTGATATTGGGAAGGATTCATCTTTTACCTAGCCTTATTATGTGCCCAAGTTTTGGGCCTTCTTTGTTCAATGGTTCACTGTCGGGAAGAGTTTTTTTTTTTTTTTTTTTTTTTTTTTTTTTTTTTTTTTTTTTTTTTAATGTCTCACTTCATTTTGACCTATATGGGTAAGTGCAAATGGAGCTAGATATCAGAGGGTTGGTGCTAGCTGGTTGAAACTTCACATACTCAATCAGTTGTCTTTGGGCACTCTGGTTTCTTCCTTGTAAAAGTAGCTGTAAGATGAAGCATGCAAAACAAATTTATCCAAGATCACTGGGAGAAAACAGGGCAATATGCATGTAGTGAAATACCACCCCCAATTATTTGGTCAGATATCTTTGATACTTTGCAGAATTCATGTGTAAGCTTGCCCCACTAGTCTCCACAAGTTTGAAACTTTTATGATCAAATGTTCTCTTAACAGGTTATGGTTATGGTTATGTTTAGAGTTAGGGCAAGGGTTAGAGCTAGTGTTAGGATTAGAGTTAGTTTTTTTCAATATTTTTGATATTGGGATGGATTCATCTTTTTCCTATTCTTAGTATACTCCCCGTGTTTGGGCCTCCTGGGTAAAAGGAGTTGCTCTCAGGAGCAGTTTTAATTTTCATGTTTCACTTCATTTTGCCCTATAGGAGTGAAAGGAAATGGAGCTGGAACTCAAAGAGAGTTTGTGCTAGCTGTTTGAGACTTCACACACTCAATCAGTTCTCAGTGTGCATTCTCTCATTTGTTTATTGTGAAAGTAGCCCAAAGCTGAAGTAGAAAGAAACAGCTTTATCTCAGAGTGCTTTAGGATCAAGCAGAATACCCATGTACTGAAAGATCTTCAATTTTGTTTGGTTGGATTACTTTGATACTGTACAGGATTCATCTTTGACCTAGTCTTAGTAGGCTCCCCAAGTTTGGGCCTTCAAGGTTTGATGATTCAGTGATAGGAACAGTTTGAATTTTTAGGTTTCACTTTCTTATGGTCTTTAGGTGTGAGTAGAAATGGAGTTGTAAATCAAACAGGATTGGTGCTAGATGCTTGAAAGTTCACACACTCAATCACTTCTCTGTGGGCATGCTCTGCTTTGTTCCTTGTGAAAGTACCTTAAGCTGAAATATGAAAGAACAATTTATCCAAGAGCACTTTAAGAGAAAAAAGGGAAATATAAATGTACTGAAATACCTCCCCCAATTACTTGGTCAGATTTATTTGATACTGTGCAGGATTCATTTGTTAGTTTGCCCCACTATGCTCCTTTATTTGGGGACTACTATGATCAACGGTTCTCTAAACAGGTTAGGTTAGGTTTAGTATTAGGTTAGGGCTAGGGTAACAGCTAGTGTTTTGTTAGATTTAATTTTGTTCAAATTTCCTTGATACTAGGCAGGATTCAGTTTTTACATACCCTTACTGTATTCATTAGTTTGGGCCTCTTGGGTAAAGTGTTCACTGTCCAGAACAGTTTGTATTTTAGTTTTTCACTTCATTTTGACTTATGTGGGTAAATGGAAATGGAGGTGGAAATCAAACTGGGTTGGTGTTTGCTACTTCAAACCTCACACACTCAATCATTTCTCTATGGGCATTCTCTGCTTTATTCTTTGTGAAATTAGCCCTGAGCTGAAGCATGCAAAGCAACTTTATGTGAGAGCACTTTAGGAGAAAACAGGGAAATATGCATGTACTGACCTAACTCCCCTAATTATTTGGTCAGATTTTTTTGTATACTGTGAAAGATTCATCTGTTAGCCTGCCCCACTTGGCTCCACAATTGTGGGACTTCTAGGATCAAAGGGACTATAAACAGGTTAAAGTTAGTGTTAGGGTTAGTGTTAGGACTAGGATTAGACCTAGTGTTAGGGTTAGAGTTAGTTTTGTTTTCAAATTTCTATGACACTGTGCAGGATTCTTCTTTTTTTCCTATTTTGAGTATACTCCAAATATTCGGACCTCCTACATAAAGGGGTTGCTTTCATTAACAGTTTCAATTTTCATATTTCTCTTCATTTTGCCCTATAGGGGTGAATGGAAATGAAGATAGAAGTTAAACAGGGTTTGGGCTAGGTGCTTGAAACTTTACACACTCCATCAATTTTCAGTGAGCATAATCTGGTTGTTCCTGTTGAAGTAGTCCTAAGCTGAAGTAGAAAGAAACAGCTTTATCTCAGAGTGCTTTAGGAGCAAGCAGAATACCCATGTACTGAAAGATCTTCAAATTTGTTTGGTTGGATTACTTTGATACTGTACAAGATTCATCTTTGACCTAGTCTTAGTAGCCTCCCCAAGTTTGGGCCTTCAAGGTTCAATAGTTCAGTGACAGGAACAGTTTGAATTTTTAGGTTTCACTTTCTTATGGCCTTTAGGTGTGAATAGAAATGGAGTTGGAAATCAAACAGGATTGGTGCTAGATGCTTGAAAGTTCACACACTCAATCACTTCTCTGTGGGCATGCTCCACTTTGTTCCTTGTGAAAGTACCTTAAGCTGAAGCATGAAAGAACAGTTTATCCAAGAGCACTTTAAGAGAAAACAGGGAAATATGAATGTACTGAAATACCTCCCCCAATTATTTCATCAGATTTCTTTGATACTGCACAAAATTCATCTATTAACTTGTGCCCCGAGGCTCCTCAATTTGTGACTTCTATGATCATATGTACTCTAAAGAGTTTAGAATTAGGTTAGGGCTAAGGTTAGATCCAGTGTTAGAGTAAGTTTTGTTCAAATTCATTTGAAACTTGGCAGAATTCGTCTTTTACCTAGCCTTACTATTTTACACAGGGTTGGGCCTTCTCTCTTCAATGGTACACTGTCAGGAACAGTTTGTGTTTTAAGGTTTCCTTCACTTTGACCTATATGTGTAAATGGAAATGGACCTCGAAATCAAACAGGGTTGGTGCTCACTGCTTGCAACTGCACACACTCAATCAGTTCTGTGTGGGCACTCTCTGATTTCGTCCATGTGAAAATTTCCCAAAGCTGATGCATGAAGAAACAATTTTATCATGGAGCACTGTAGGAGACAACACATATATACATGTACCGAAATACCTCCCCGAATTATTTCATCAGATTTCTTTGATACTGCACAAGATTCATCTCTTAGCTTGCCCCATTAGGCTCCCTTAGTTTGGGACTTTTATGATGAAAGGTTCTCTAAACAGATTAGGGTTAGGTTTATGGTTAGTTTAGGGATAGTTTTAAACCTGGTGTTAAGGTTAAAGTCAGTTTTGTTTATATATCTTTGATACTGGGCAGAATTCATCATTTACCTAGCCTTACAATGTTCCCTGGATTGGGCTTTCTCGGTTCAATTGTTCACTGTCAGGAACAAGTGTATTTTAAGGTTTCACTTCATTTTGGACTATTTTGGTGAAGAGAAATAGAGGTAAAATAAAACAGTGTTTGTGATAGTTGCTTCAAACTTCAAGAAGTTCTCTGTGGACACTTTTGTTTATTTTTTCCTTGTGAAAGTATTCCAAAGATGAAGCATGCAAAAACAACTCTTTGCAAGAAAAATTTAGGAGACAACAGGAAAATATGCATGTACTGAACTACCTCCCCGAATCATTTGGTCAGATTCCTTTGATGCTGTGTAGGATTCATCTGTTACCTTGCCCCACTAGGCTCCACAACTTCGAGACTTCTATGATCAAAGGTTCTCTAAACAGGTTAGTTTTAGGCTTATGGCTAGAATTAGGGCTAGGATTAGACCTAGTGTTATGGTTAGAGTTTGTCTTGTTCAAATTTCTTTGATACTGGGCAGGATACATTTTTACTTAGCCTTACTATGTTCCCCAGGTTTTGGCCTTCTTGGTTCAATGCTTTGCTATCAGCAACAATATGTATTTTATGGATTCACTTCATTTTGACCTACATGGGTAAATGGACATGGAGCTGGAAATCAAACAGAGTTGGTGCTAACTGCTTGAATCTTCACACACTCAATCAGTTCTCTGTGAGCACTCTCTGATTTGTTCCTTGTTTAATTAGTCATAAACTGAAGCATGCAATAGAAATATATCTGAGAAAACAGGAAATATGCATGTATTAAAATACCTCCCCCAATTATTCTGTCAGATTTCTTTGAAACTGCCCATGATTCAACTGTAAGCTTGGTTCACTAGGCTCCCCAATTTCGAAACTTCTATGATCACAGGTTTTCTAAACAGATCAGTGTTAGGGTTAGAGTTAATAATAGGACTAGGGTTAGACCTAGTGTTACGGTTAGAGGATTTTTTTTTAATTATATGATACTCTTTTCCTATTTTGACTACACTCCAAATGTTTGGGCCTCCTATGTAAAAGGGTTTGCTCTCAGGAACAGTTTCAATTTTCATGTTTCTCTTCTTTTTGCCCTATAGGGGTGAATGGAAATGAAGCTGGAAATCAAACAGGGTTTGTGCTAGCTGCTTGAATCTTAAAACACTCAATCAGTTCTCAGTGAGGATTCTGTGGTTTGTTTGCTATGGAAATAGCCCTAAGCTGAAGTAGAAAGAAATAGCTTTAGCTCTGATTACTTTAGGATCAAGCAGAATACTCATATATGTACTGAAAGAACTTCGATTTTTTTTCTCATCAGATTACTTTGATACTGTACCGGATTCATCCTTGACCTAGCCTTAGTAGGCTTCCCAAGTTTGGGCCTTCAAGATTCAATGGTTCACTTTCAGGAACAGTTTCTATTTTTAGGCTTCACTTTATTTTGACCTACATAGGTAAATGGAATTGGAGCTAGAAATCAAACAGGGTTTGTGCTAGCTCCTTCAAACTTCAAACACTCAAATCAGTTCTCTGTGGGCACCCTCTGGTTTGTTCCTTGTTAATATAGTCCTAAGCTGAAGCATGCAAAGCAAGTTTATCTGAGAGCACTTTAGGAGAAAAGAGGTAAATATAAATATATTAAAATACCTTTCCCAATTATTTGGTCATATTCCTTTGATATTATGCAGGATTCATCTACTAACTTGTCCCCCTAGGATCCCCAATTTTGGGACTTCTATGATCGTAGGTTCTCTAAACAGCTTAGTGTTAGGGTTGGGGATAGAGTCAAATCTAGCATTAGAGTTACAGTTAGATTCATTCAAATTTATTTGATACTGGGCAGTATTCATATTTTCCTTACCCTTGTTAAGTTCCCCAGTTTTGAACCTTCTCAGTTCAAGTGTTCACTGTCAGGAACAGTGTATATTTTAAGGGTTCACTTCATTTTGATCTCTATGTTTAAATGGAAATTGAGATTGAAATCAAACAGTGTTGGTGCTAGCTGCTTGAAACTTCACATACTCAATCAATTCCCTGTTGGTACTCTCTGATTTCTTCCTTGTGAAAGTATCCCAAAGCTGAAGCATGCCAAAAAAAAAAAAAAAAAAAAAAAAAAAAACTGTATCTGAGAGCACTTTGGGAGACAACAGGAAAATATGCATGTACTGAACTACCTTCCCCAATCATTTGGTCAGATTTCTTTGATACTGCACAGGATTCATCTGTTAGCTTTCCTCACTAGTCTCCACAAGTTTGGAACTTCTATGATCAAGGTTCTCTAAACAGGTTAGAGTTAGTTTTAGTGTTAGTTTTATGGCTAGTGTTAGAGCGAGTGTTAGGATCAGAATTAGTTTTGTTCAAATTTCTTTGATATTGGGAAGGAGTCATTTTTTACCTAGCCTTACTATGTTCACCAGTTTTGGGCCTTCTTGGTTCAAGGTTTGCTGTCAGGAACAGTTTGAGTTTGAAGGTTTCACTTCATTTGAACCTATATGGGTAAATAGAAATGGAGCTAGAAATCAAACAGGGTTTGTTCTAGCTGCTTGAAACTTCACACACTCAATCTGTCCTCTGTGGGCATTCTGTGGTTTCTTTCTTGTGAAAGTAGCTCTAAGCACAAGCATGCAAAAGCAACTTTATCCAAGAGCACTTTATGAAAAATCATGGAAATATGCATGTCCTGAACTACCTCTCCCAAACTCTTTGGTCAGATTTATTTGATACTGCACAGGATTCATCTGCTAGCTTGCTGCCCTGGGTTTCCCAAGATTGGGACTTGTATGATCAAAGCTCTATAAACAGGATAGGTTTAGCTTTAGTGTTAGAGTTAGGACTAGAGTTAGAACTAGTGTTAGGATTAGAGTTATTTTTGTTCAAATTTCTTTGATACTTGGCAGGATTTCTCTTTTACCTAGCCTTATTATATTCCCCAGTTTTGGGCCTTCTAGTTTCAATTGTTCACTGTAAGGAACATTTTGTATTTTAAAGTTTTACTTCAATTTGTCCTATATGGGTAAATGGAAATGGAACTGGTAATCAAACAGGGTTGGTGCTGTTTGAAATTTCACACACTCAATCATTTCTCTGCGGGCACTCTCTGGTTTCTTCCTAGTGAAATTTTTCCAAAGCTATGACAATGAAAAGAACATTATCCAAGAGCACTTTAGGAAAAAACAGGGGAAATAGGCATTTACTGAAACACCTCCCCCAAATATTTTGTCAGATTATTTTTGATACTGGGCAGGATTCATCTGTTACCTTGCCCTACTAGGCACCCCATGTTTGAGTCTTCTATGATCAAAGGTTCTCTAAACAGGTTAGGGTTAGGTTTAGGCTTAGGTTTAGGGCTAAGTTTAGAATTAGTGTTGGAGTTATAGTTAGTTTTTTTTTTTTTTTTTCAAATTTCTTTGATACCAGGGAGGACTCATATTTTACCTAGTCTTACTATGTTTCCCAGGTTTGGACCTTCTCAGTTCATTTTTCACAGTCAGGAACAGTTTGTGTTTTAAGATTTCACTTCATCTTGACTTATATGTGTAGTTGGAAATGGAGTTGGATAACAAACAGGGTTGGTGTTAGCTGCTTGAAACTTTACACACTCAAACAGTTCTCTGTGGGCACTCTCTAGTTTGTTCCTTGTGAATGTAGCCCTATGCTGAAACATGCAAAGCATAGGTTTAGGGTGAGGTTGATGTATAGGACTAGATTTAGTTTTAGGGTCAGAGTCAGGGTAAGGGTTAGTTTTAGTGTTAGGGTTAGGACTCGAATTAGTGCTAAAGTTAGGGCTAGGTGTACGGTTAGGTTTTGCTTTAAGTTAATTTTAGGGTTAGGGATATGGCTTAGTTTTGTTTTAGGTCTAGGGCTAATGTTAGGGCTAGATTTTGGATTAGTGTTAGAGTTAGGGCTAGAGTTAGGATGAGGTTTAGGATTAGGGTTAGGGTTAGATTTAGATTTACGGTTAAATCTAGGAGTAGGGTTAGGACTAGGGTTAGGTTTCCAGTAAGGGATAGGGTTAGAACTAGGAATACAGCTAGAAAAAGAGTTAGTTTTAGACTTAGTACAAGGCTTAGGTTAGGGTTAGGGTTACAGCTAAATTAGGGCTAGGATTAGGGCTATGGTTAGTGTTGGGATTAGGCCTAGGGGTTAGGGCTAGGGTTAGGGTTATCATTGGGGTCAAGGTTATGTTTTGGGCAGTGGGTGGTTTTATGTCTTGGTTTAGGTCTAGGATGAGGGTTAGATTTAGGATTAGGGCTAGGGTTAGTGTTCAGGGTAGGATTAAGGTAGGTTTAGAGATAGAATGATGGCTAGGGTTTCTGTTAGGTTTAGGGCTAGGACTAGGGCTAGGACTAATGTCAGGTCTAGGGTTATGGTTAGGGTTAGCTTTAGGGTTATGTTATGCCTAGTTGTAGTGTAAGAGTTACATGTAGTGTAAGGGTCAGGTTTAGATCTAGGGGTTCTAGTAGGGTTAGAGTCAGGATTAACATTTGGTTTAGGTTAAAGTTTATGGCTAAGGCTTGAGTTAGTGGTAGGTTTAGGTTTAGGGTTAAGGTAATGGATATGGTTAGGTTTAGGTTTAAGTTAAGGTTTAGGGTAAAGAATGGGTTAGTTTTATTGATATTGTTAGGGTTAGCATAAGGGTTAGGGTTATGTTTAGTGTAATGGATAAGGTTAGAGCGCTGATTAGGGCTAGGTTATGGTTTGGATTAAGTCTAGGATTAGTGTTAGGTTTAGGGCTAGGCTTATGGTTAGGTTAGGGTAAAGGTTAGTGTTTGAGCTAGGGTTAGAGCTAGGGCGAGGATTAGGTTTAAGTTTAAGTCTATGATTATGTTTAAGGTTATGGTTTTGTTTAGCGTTAGGGTTCTGCCTAGGGTTTTAATTAGAGTTAGGGTTAAGGAGGGTAATAGATAATATTAGAAGTAGGGTTAGGGTTAGGGTTAGGGTATGGTTTAGGGCTAGTGTTAGGATTAGGTTTAGTGTAAGGCCTAATGTTTCAGCTAAGGTTAGGGCTATTGCAAGGGTTAGGTTTTGTGTTAGGTCTATGGTTATATTTATGTTTGAGGTTAGGTTTAGGGTAACAGATATGGTTATAATTAGGGTTAGGGTTAGAATTAGGGTAATGGATAGGCTTAGAGCTAAAGTTTGGGCTAGGATTAAAGTTCGGATTAGAGCTAGGATTAAGGTTAAGCTTTAGGATGGGGCTAGGTTTATGTTTACTCTAAGGATTTTTCTTAAGCTAGGGTTAGGTTTAAGGCATGAGTTAGGGTTAGGGTTAGTGTTAGGGCTATGATTAGTGTTAGGGTTTTGCTTAGGACTAAGTTTAAGCCTAGGATAAGAATAAATTTTATGTTAGGTTTAGGGCTAGTGTTAGAACTATGGGTAATGTAAGAACTATGGGTATGTTTAGGCCTATTTTTAGGGTAGGTTTATGGCTAGGTCTAGTGTTAGGTATAGGTTTTGGGTTAGGGTCAGGTTTAGAGCTAGGTTTAGTTTTAGGGTCAGGGTCAGTGTACAGGATAGGGTTAGGGTTAGGGTTATAGCCAAAATTCGGACTAGGTTTAGGTCTAGGCATAGGGTTAGTGTTTGGATTTGGTTAAGGTTTATTGTGAGGGTTATGGCTAGGTTTTTGTTTAGGTCTATGGCTAGAGTTATAGCTATATTTAGGATTAGCTTTAGGTATAGGGCTAGTGTTAGGATTAAGTATAGATTTAGGGTTACCGGTAGGGCTAGTGTTAGGGTTTGTTTTAGGGCTAGGTCAAGTTTAGACCAGAGTTAGTGTTAGGGTCAGAATAAGGGTCAGGGTTAGGGTTAGAGCTAGAATGAGCACTAGGGTTAGGACTACTAATATGGTTAGAGTTGAAGTTGGGCTAAGGATTAGGGTTAGGACTAGGGTTAGCATTTGTGTTAGGGTTTGGCTTTGGATAAGGGAAAGCATAATAGCAAGAGTTAGGGCTAGGTTTAGGGTTAGGGATAGTGTGAGGGTTAAGATTTAGGTTAAAGCTAGGGTTAGTGCTTAGATTATGCGTAGGATTTGTGTTAGGGTTAGGGATAGGGTTAGAACAATGACTAATGTATGAACTAATATTATGATTAGGGCTAGTTTTATGGTTAGGGTTAAAACTAGGTCTAGTGCTAGGTATATTTAAGGTTAGGGTGATGTTTAGAGCTAGGATTAGTGTTTTGGTCAGCGTCAGGTTAAGGGTTAGTTTTAGAGTTAGGGTTAGGGCTAGGTGTAAGGTTAGAGTTTGATTTAGGATAAGGTTGAGTGTTAGGGCGATGGCTTAGTTTTGTTTTATGACTGGGGATAGGTGTAGTTTAAGTTTTAGGATTAGTATTATTGTTAGGGCTAAGTTAGAGTTGGGTTTAGGCTTATGGTTATGTTAAATTTAGAATTAGGTTTAGATTAAGAGTTAGGATTAGGGCTAGGACTAAGAATAGAACCAGGGATAGGGCTAGGGCAAGAGTTAGACTTAGGGCTAAGGTTAAGTTTTGGATAGGACTAAATTAGGGCTAGGATTAGTGCTAGGCTTAGTTTTATTGTTAGGCCTAGAGGTAGGGTGATGGGTTAGGCTTAGGTTTAGGGTTATGGTTAGGTTTAGGGTAAGGGATGGGGTTATAATTAGGTTTAGGGCTAGGGCGAGGGTTAATTAGGGTTAAAATTCGGGTTATGGTTTGAGTCAGGGCTAGGGCTAATATCAGGTCCAGAATTAAGGTTATAGATTGTTTATGGGTTAGGTTTATGTAATGGTAAGTTTAAGTTTAGGGTCAGTTTTAGAGCTAAGGGTATTATTAGGGACAGGGTCATTATTAGTTTTTGGGATGGTTAAATTTTAAAGTTAGGGTTCGAATTAGCACTAGGGTTAACATTAGCGTAATTATAGGGTTAGGTTTAGGTTTCAGGTTAGGTTTAGGGTAATGAAAAAGGTTACGATTAGGGATAGGGTTAGGTTTAGGCCTAGGGTTAGCATTAGCATTATGGTTATGGTTAGGGTAATGGATAGGGTTAGAGCTAAGGTTACGGTAGGGTTATGGTTATGATTAGTGCTAGGGTTAGATTTAAGGTTAGGGTTAGGGTTAAAGCTAGGGTTAGGGCAGAGATTTGGGCTAGGTTTTGGGTTAAGTAAAGGCTAGAGTTAGGGTTATGGCTAATATAAGTACTAGGGTTATGATTAAGGCTAGTTTTATGGTTAGGGTTAGGGCTAATTCCAGTGTTAGATTAGGGTTAGAGTTAGGGTTACTGTTAGGTCAGGTTCAGAGTTAGTTTTGGGGTTTGGCTTAAAACTAAAATTAGGGCTAGGGTTAGGGCTAGGTGTAGGGTAAAGGTTTGGTTTAGGTTAAGGGTTAGGGTTAAGGCTATGGCTCAGTTTTGTATTTGGGCTATGGCTAGTGTTAGGGCTAGTTTTAGGATTAGCATTGGGGTTAGGGTTAGGGCTACTATTAGGTTTAGATTTATGCTTAGGGTTAGGGTTAGATTTAGATTTAAGGTTAGATGTACAATTAGGGCTAGGGCTAAGAAAAGGTCTAGGGTTAGGCCTATGGTTAGAGCTAGGATTAAGGTTCCAGTAAGGGATAGGATTATAACTAGTTTTAGGGAAAAGGTGAGCATCTTAGGGCTACATTAAGATTAGGGTTAGGGATACAGCTAAATTAGGGCTAAGATTTGGGCTAGGGTTAGTGTTAGGGTTAGGCCTAGGGTTAGGGTTAGGGTTATGATTAAGGCTATGTTTAGGGATAGGATAAGGGCTATGGTTTGTGTTAGGGTTAGGGCTAGGATTATGGCTAGGGCTAATGTTAGGTCTAGGTTAAAGGTTAGGTATATTTTTAGGATTAGGTTTTTGGCTAGGTCTAGTGTAAGGGTTAGGTTTAGGGTAAGGTTCATGTTTAGAGCTAGGGGAATTATTAGGGTCATTTTAAGTTAGGGTTTGGTTCAGGTTTGAGTTTAGGTTTAGAATTTGAATTTGCATTAGGCTTAGGTTTATGGTAATGATAGGGTTAGATTTAGGGTTCAGGTTAGGTTTAGGGTAATTGTCACGTTTGGGGTTAGTGATAGGGTTAGGATTAGGGTAAGTTTTATGTTTAGGGTAATAGACACAGTTAGAGTTAAGTTTAGGGATAGGGTTATGGTTAGGATTAGCTCTTTATTTATGGTTAGGGTGAGGGTTAGAACTAGGGTTATGGTTAGGGTTATGTTTAGTATAACGGTTAGGTTATGAATTATTTTTAGGGCTAGAGCGAGTTAGGGTTAGAGTTAGGGTAATCATTAGAGTTAGGGTTAGGTTTAGTGTAATGGATGTGATTAGATTTAGGTTTAGGTTTAGGGTTATATTTAAGTTTAGGGTTAAGGTTAGGGCTATGGTTATGGTTATGGTTAAGGCTAGGGTTACCAATATGTTTAGGGTTAGGGCTAAGGCTAGGGTTAGGTTAGGATTAGGGCTAGGGTTAGGGTTAGGGTTATGCTTAGGGCTAGGCTAAGGCCTAGAATTAGCTCTAGGTTTTGTGTTAGGTTTATGCATAGGGTTAAGGCTGTGGGAAATGTAAGAATTAGGGTTCTGAATAGGGCTAGTATTAGGGTTAGGGTTATGGCCAAGTGTAGGGTTAGATTTATATTTTTGGTTAGCTCAGGTTTAGAGGTAGGTTTACTCTTAAATGGTGGTCAGTTTTGGGGTTAGAGTTAGAGTTAGGGTTATGGCCAGAATTAGGACTATGTTTATGTCTAGGGGTAGGGGTATTGTTTGGGTTATGGTAAGGGTTATTGTTAGAGCTAGGATTAGGTTTTTGTTTATGTCTAGGGCTAGAATTAAGGCTACATTTAGATTAGGTTTAGGTCTAAGGCTAGTGGTAGAGTTAGGTTTAGGAATAAGGTTATCAGTTGTGCCAATTTTAGAGTTTGGTCTAGGGTTAGGGTCACGTTTAGACCTAAGTATAGTGTTAGGGTCAGAATAAGGGTCAGGGTTAGCATTAGAGTTTGGGATATGATTAGAGCTAGAATGAGGGCTAGGATCATAACTATTAATGGGGTTACGATTTTGGTTAACCTAAGGATTAGGGATAGGTCTAGGGTTACCATTAGGGTTAGGGTTTCGCTTAGTGTAAGGGATAGGGTTAGAACTAGGGTTAGGGTTAGAGTTAGGGTTATGGTTAAAGCTAGGTTTAGAGCTTGGATTAAGGCTTGTTTTTGTGTTAGGGTTAGGGCTAGGTTAAGGCAATGGCTAATCTAAGAACCAGGGTTACAATTAGGAATAGTTTTAGGATTAGGGTTAGGGGGAGGTCTAGTGTTAGGGTTAGGTTTAAGGTTAGGGTGATATTTACAGCTAGGGTTAGTGTTAGGATATGAGTCAGGGTCAGGCTTAGGGTTCAGACTCGAATTAGTGATGGGGTTACTGTTAGGTTTTTTTTTTTTTTTTAAGGTTATGATGACATTTAGAGCTAGGGTGAGTTTTAGGATATGAGTCAGTTTCAGGGTTAGTTTTAAGGTTAGGATTAGGAGTCAAATTATGGCTAGGGTTAGGTCTAGATGTATTTTTAGAGTGGTTTAAGTTAAGGTTTAGGGTTAGGGCCATTGCTCAGTATTGTTTTACTGGTAGGATTAGGGTTAGGGCTAGTTTTATGATTAACATTAGAGTTAGGGCTAATGTTAGTGTTAGGCTTAGGCTCAGGGTTAGATTTAGAGTTAGGGTTAGATCTAGATTTAGGGCAAGGACTAAATATAGGGCAAGCATTAGTGCTAGGTTAAGGACTAGGTTTTGGGTTATGGTAAGGGATAGAGTTAGTACTAGGGATAGGGCTAGTGTGAGAGTTACAGTTAGTCTTAGGACTATGGTTAGGGTTAGGTTTACTTATGATGTTACCGGTAGGGCCAGTGATAGGGTTTGCTCTATGCTTAGGTTCAGGTTTGGACCTAGGGTTATTATTTGGGTCAGAATAAGGGCCAGAGTTAGCGTTAGGGTTTGGGATAAGATTAGAGCTGGAATGAGGGCTAGGGTCAGGACTATTAATAGGGTTTGGATTTTGGTTAGCCTAAGGATTAGTAGTAGGTCTAGGGTTACCATTAGGGTTGGAGTTTTGCTTAGGGTAAGGGATAGGGATAGAGCTAGGGTAGGGTTAGGGTTAAAGCTATGTTTAGAGCTTGGATTAGGGCACGTTTTTCTGTTAGGGTTAGGGCTAGGGTTAGGGCAATGGCTAATGTAAGAACTAGGGTTATAATTAGGGTTAGTTTTAGGGTTAGGGGTAGGGGTAGGTTTAGTTTTAGGGTTAGGTTTAAGGTTAGGGTGACATTTAGAGCTAAGATTAGTGTTAGGATATGAGTCAGGGTCAGGGATAGGGTTCAGACTCGAATTAGTGATAGGGTTACTGTTAGTTTTTTTTTTTTTTTTTTTTTTTTTTTTTTTTTTTTTTTAAGGTTAGGATGATGTTTAGAGCTAGGGTGAGTTTTAGGATATGAGTCAGTGTAAGGGTTAGTTTTAAGGTTAGGGTTAGGAGTCGAATTAGGGCTAGGGTTAGTTCTAGATGTAGTATTAGGGTGGTTTACGTTAAGGTTTAGGGTTAGGGCTATTGCTTGGTTTTGTTTTACTGCTAGGGTTAGGGTTATTGCTAATTTTATGATTAGTGTAATGGTTAGGGCTAGTGTTAGTGTTAGGCTTAAGCTTAGGTTTAGGGTTAGATTTAGATTTAGGGTTTGGGCTGGGGATGTGGATTAAGTGGTAGTGCACTTGCCTGGCAAACGTGCAGCCCGGGTTCAATCCTCAGCACCACATACAAACAAAGATGTTGTGTCCACCAAAAACTGAAACATAAATATTTAAATTCTGTCTCTCTCTCTCTCTCTCTCTCTCTCTCTCTCTCTCTCTCTCTCTCTCTCTCCTCTCTTTCTCTCTCTCTCTCTATCATCTCTCTCTCTCTCTCTTTAAAAATATTTTAAAAAATAAAATTAAAAAAAATAAAAAAAATAGATTTAGGGTTAGATCTAGGTTTAGTGTTAGGACTGAGGATATGGCAAGAGTTAGGGCTAGGGTTAGTGTTATGGTATATGATAGGATTAGAATTAGGAATAGGTCTAGTGTGAGAGTTAGAGTTAGTCTTAGGGTTAGGGAAAGAGCCAAATTAGGGCTAGGATTAGGGCTATGGTTAGTGTTCTGCTTAAATATAAAGTAGGGTTAGAGTTAGGATTAAATTTAGGGTAAGGGATGATGTTATAGCTAGGTTTAGAGGTAGGGTGATATTTAGTATTTGGTTTAGGGCTTTGGTTAGGATTAAGGTTATGATTAAGGCTAGATTTAGGGCTAGTGTTTGTTAGGGTTATGGCTAGGATTTGGGGTATGGTTAATTTCAGGTCAATAATTATGTTTAAAGATGATTTTATGTTTAGGATTATGGCTACGTCTAGTTTAAGGGTTAGGTTTAGGGGTAGGGTCACGTTTAGGGCTAGGGGTATTATTATGGACAAGTTCTGGGTTAAGGTTTGGGATAGGTTAAGGTTTAAAGCTAGGGATTAAATTAGCATTAGGTTACTGTTAGAGTAATGATAGGGTTAATATTAGGGTCCAGGTTAGGTTTAGGTTTATGGATAGAAATAGGATTAGAGATAGCATTAGGTTTAGTCCTAGGGTTAGCATTAGGGTTAGGGTTATGTTTCTGGTAATGGAAAGGGTAAGACTCGGGTTAGACTCAGTTTAGAGCTAGGGTTATGGTTATGATTAGGGCAAGGGTTACTGTTAGGGCTTGGGTTAGGTTTAAAGCTCGGGATAGGGTTCAGATTATGGCTAGGTTTTTGGTTAAGTTAGTTCTAGGGTTACAGTTATGGCTAGTGTAAGTACTAGGGTTACATTTAGGGCTAATTTTAGGGCTAATTTTAGGGTTAAGTTTAGGGCTAGGTTGAGTGTTAGGGTTAGGTTTAGGGTTAGGGTGATGTTTAGAGCTAGGATTAATGTTAGTGTCAAAGTCACGGTCAGAGCTAGTTTTAGGGTTATGGTTAGGGTTATGTTTAGTATAAGGATTAGTGTTAGAGCTATGGCTAAGTTTTGTTTTAGGCTAGGGCTAGGGTTAGGGCTAGTTTTAGGATTAGGGTTAGGCTTAGGGCTAGTGTTAGGGTTATGCTTAGGCTTCAGGGTAGGGTTAGATTTAGAGATAGGTGTTGATCTAAGGTAAGTGCAGGGCTAAGGATAGGGCAAGGGTTTGGACAACAGTTAGGGCTAGGATTAGGGTTATGTTTAGGAATAGGGTTAGAACTAGTGATAGGGATAGTGTGAGAAATAGTGTTCATTTTATGGCTAGGTTTAGGGTTATGGTTAGGGATAGGGCTAAATTAGGCCTAGGGTTAGTGTTAGGTTTAGGCCTATGTTTAGGGTTAGAGTCAGGGATATGTTTAGTTTAAAGGAATGTTTAGTTTCTAGCAAGATTGAGGGCTTGGCAAAGGTTAGTATTAGGGTTAGGTCTAGAGTTAGGGTTAGGGTTATGATTAAGGCTAGGGTTTAGGGATAGGATGAGGGCTAGTGTTTGTATTAGGTTTAGGGCTAGTATAAGGTTTAGGGATAATGTCAGGTTTAGGGTTACAGTCAGGGATAGATTTAGTGGTAGGTTTATGGCTTGGTCCAGTGTAAGAGTTAGGTTTATGGTAAGGGTCAGGTTTAGAGCTAGTGTTATTATTAGGGTCAGAATCAAGATTAGGGTTTGGGTTAATTTAGAGTTTAAGTGTAGGGCTCGAATTAGCATTAGGTTTAGTGTTAGGGTAATGACAGGTTTAGGTTTAGGGTTTAGGTGTGGTTTAGTGTAATGGATAGGGTTATGGTTAGGCTTAGGGTTAGCATAAGGATTAGAGTTATTATTAGGGTAATTGATAGAGTTAGACATAAGGTTAGGGCTATGGTTATGTATAGGACAAGGGCTTTAGTTTGGGTTAGTGTTAGGTTTAAGTTAAGGGTTAAAGTTAGGTTTGGGATTCTGATTAATGCTGGGTTAGGTTAGGGATAGGGTTGCGACTATGGCTAGTGTACAAAGTAAGGTTTGGATTAGTGCTAGTTACAGGGTTAGGGTTAAGGCTAGGTCTAGTGTTATGGTTAGATTTATGGTTATGATGATTTTAGAGCTGGGTTTAGTGTTAGGGTTAGAGTCAGGGTCAGGGTTAGTTTTCAGGTTAGGGTGAGGACTAGAATTAGAGATAGGTATAGGGATAGGGTTAGGGTTAGGATTAGGGTTAGGGTTTGGTTTAGGTTAAGGGTTAGGATTTGGGCTATGACTCGGTTTTTTATTTTATTTTATTTTATTTTATGTTTTAGGACTAGGGATAGATCTAGGGATTAGATTAGGGCTAGGTTTAGGGTGATGGTAACAGAAAAGTTTAGAACTATGTATAGGGCTAAGGCAAGAGTTATAGTTAGTCTTAGGGCTAGGGTTATGTTTAGTGTTAGGGATAGGGCTAAATTAGATATGGGATTAGGGCAAGTGTTAGTGTTAGATTTAGGCCTAGGATTAGAGCTAGGTTTAATGTTAGGGTTTGGGTTAGGGTTAGGTTTAGGTAAGGGACAAGATTATACCTAGTTTTAGGAATAGGGTGAGGGTTAGAATTAGGGTTAGGGTTAGGGTTAGGGGTATGATTAGGCGAGGATTATGTCTAGGATTTGGGTTGTGGTTTTTGTTAGGGTTAGGACTAGGATTAGAGCTATGGCTAATGTCAGGTCTAGGGTTAGAATTAGGGATAATATTAGGGTTAGGTTTATATCTAGGTCTATTGTAAGGATTAGGTTTATGGTTAGGATCAGGATTAGATCTAGGAGTATTTTTAGGGTCAGGGTTAGTGTTTAGGTTAGGTTAAGGTTTAGGGTTGGGGCACAAATTAGCATTAGGTTTAGTGATAGTTTCTAATGGTAGGTTTAGGTTTAGGATTCAAGTTAGGTGTAGGGCAATGGATAATGTTAAGGATCGGGATAGGATTAGGGTTTTGCTTAGGGTTAGCATAAGGGTTAGGGTTATGGTTAGGGTAAAGGATAGGGTTATAGCTAGGGTTAGGGATAGGGTTATGCTTAGGATTGGGTTTAGGGTTAGGCTTAGGCTAAGGGTTAGGGCTATGGTTAGGGTTAGGGTTAGCTTTAGGGTTAAAGATAGGGTAGGGCTTGGATTTGGGGTAGGTTTTGCAATAGGTTAGGGCTATGACTAAATTAAGAATTTGTTATGATTAGGGCTAGTTTTAGGGTTAATGTTAGGGCTAGATATAGTTTCAGGGTTAGGGTGATGTTTAGAACTAGGGTTAGTGTCAGGGTCAGTATTCAGGTTAGGATTATGGTTAGGGTTAAATCCAGAATTAAAGTCCTAATTAGAGTACTAGGGTTAAGTCTAGAGGAAGAGTTAGTGTTTGGTTTAGGCTAAGGGTTATTATTAGGGCTATGTCTAGGTTTTTCTTTAGGTCTAGGGATAGACTTAAGGCTAGATTTAGGATTAGGTTTAGATCTAGGGCTAGTGTTAGGGTTAGGTTTAGGTATAAGGTTACTGGTAGGGCTATGTTAGAATTTGGTTTAGGGTTAGGTTCAGGTTTAGACCTACCATTAGTTTTAGGGTCGGAATAAGGGTCAGAGTTAGGATTAGGGTTTGGGTTATGGTTAGAGCTAGAATGACAGCTGGGGTTAGGACTAGTAATATGGTTAGTGTTTGGATTAGGTTAAGGATTAGGGTTAGAATTAAGGTTAGCATTAGTGTTATGGTTTGGCTTAGGGTAAGGGATATGGTTAAAACTAGGGTTAGGGCTATGGTTAGGGTTAAAGCTAGTTTTAGAGCTCAGATTAGGGCTAGTTTTTGTGTTAAAATTAGGGTTAGGGTTAGAGCAATGGCTAATGTAAGAACTAGGGTTACAATTAGGGTTAGTTTTAGGGTTATGGCTAGGGGTTAGAACTCTAGTTTGGGGATAAGGTTTAGGGTTAGGGTGATATTTAAAGCTAGTGTTAGTTTTAGGTTAATAGTCAGGGTCAGGGTTAGTTTTAAGGTTAGGGTTTAGACTCGAATTATGGCTAGGGTTACTTTAAATGTTTGGTTTAAGGTTAGCATGGTTTTTAGAGCTAGGGTGAGTGTTAGGATATGAGTCAGCATCAGGGTTAGAATTAAGGTTAAGGTTAGGACTCAAATTAGTCTAGAGTTAGGTCTAGGTGTAATGTTAGGATTTGGTTTATGTTAAGGTTTAGTGTTAGGGCTATTGCTCGGTTTTGATTTACTGCTAGGGTTAGGGTGAGGGCTAGTTTTATGAGTAGTGTTAGGGTTAGAGCTAGTATTAATGTTAGGCTAAGGCTTAGGGTTAGGGTTAGATTTAGAGTTAGGGTTAGATCTAGGGTTATTTCTAGGAATAAGGATAGGGCAAGGTTTATGATTAGGGGTAGAGCTAGGGTTAGGGTTACAGTAAGGGATAGGGATAGATCTAGGCATAAGGCTAGTGTAAAAGTTAGAGTTAGTCTTAGGGCTAGGGTTAGGTTTAGAGATAGGGTTAAATTAGGGCTAGAATTAGGGCTAGGGTTATTGTTCAGCTTAGTCCTAGCGTTAGGGTTAGGGTTAGGGTTAAGTTTAGAGTAAAGATTGGCATTATAGCTATGTTCAGAAGTAGAGTGAGGGTTAGAATTAGGGTTAGGTCTATGGTTAGGGTTAGGGTTATGATTAAGGCTGGTATTAGGGCTAGGATGAGGGCTAGGATTTGTTTTACCTTAGGGCTAGGATTAGGGCTAGGGCTAATATCAGGTGTAGGGTTATGGTTAAAGATTGTTTTAGAGTTAGGTTATGGATACAGGTAGCGTAAGAGTTTTGTTTAGGTTTAGGGTCCGATTTAGAGCTAGGGATATTATTAGGGTCAGGGTCTGGGTTAGGGTTTGGGATAGTTAATTTTTAAATTTAAGGCTCAAATTAGTTTTAAGGTTAGGGTTGGGGTAATGATAGGGTGTGGTTTAGGGTTTAGGTTTGGTTTAGGGTAATGGATAGGGTTAGGATTAGGGATAGAGTTAGGTTTAGGCCTAGGGTTAGCATTAGTGTTAGGGTAATGGTTATGGCAATAGATAGGGTTAGAGCTAATGTTAGGGCTATGGTTATAGTTATGATTAGGGCTAGGGTTAGGGTTAATGTTAGGATTAAAGCTCGGTTTAGGACTTAAATTAGGGCTAGGTTTTGTGTTAAGTTAGTGCTAAGTTTAGGGATATGGCTAATGTAAGTACCAGGGTTATAATTAGGGCTAAATTTAGGTTTAGGGTTGGGGGTAGGTCTAGTGCTAGGTTTAGGTTTAGGGTTAGAGTGATGTTTAGAGGTAGGGTTAGTGTTATGGTCAGATTCAGGGTCAAGGTTAATTTGAGGGTTTAGCTTAAAACTAGAATTAAGACTAAGCTTAAAGTTAGGCTTTGGGTTTGGTTTACATTAAGGGTTAGGGTTAGGGCTATATCTCAGCTTTGTTATAAGGCTAGAGCTAGGATTAGGGCTAGTTTTAGGATTAGCATTAGGATTAGGTCTAGGGTTTGGTTTAGGTTTAGGCTTATGGTTAAAGTTAGATTTAGAGTTAGAGTTAGATCTAGGTTAGGGCTAGGGCTAAGGATAGGGCTAGGTTTAGGGCTAGGATTATTTTTCCAGTAAGGGTTAGTGTTAGAACTAGAGATGGAGCTAGGGTGACACTTAGAGTTAGACTTAGGTCTAGGGTTAGGGCTGGGGTTAGGGATAGGCCTAAATTAGGGCTAAGATTAGGGCTAGGATTAGTGTTAGGGTTAGGCCTAAGGTTAGGGCTAGAGTTAGGATTAAGGCTAGGATTAGGGCTGGGATAAGGACTGGGGTTTGTGTTAGGGTTAGAGCTAGGATTAGGGCTAGCGCTAATGTCATGTCTAGGGTTATAGTTGGGGATAGATTTAGAATGTTTTATGGCTAGGTCTAGTGTAAAGATTATGTTTAGGGTAAGGGTCAGGTTTAGAGCTATGGGAATTATTAGGATAAGATTTAGGGTTAGAGTTTTTTTGAGGTTAGGGTGTAGAGTTAGGGCTCTAATTAGCTTTAGGGTCAGGGTTAAGGTAATGATAGGTTTGTGTTTAGGGTTCAGTTTAGGTTTAGGGTAATTGATAGTGTTAGAGTTAGCGATAGGCTTAGGGTTAGGTTTAGAGTTAGCATTAGGGTAAGGGTTACTGTTAGGATAATGGATAGGGTTAGAGCTAAGGTTAGGGCTAGGTTTATGGTTATAAAGTGGTGTTGAGTTAGGGTTAGGGTTAGAGTTAGATCCAGTGTTAGGGTTAGGGTTATGTTTAGTGTAAGCATTGGGTTTTGAGCTAGGTTTAGGGCTAGGGCGAGGGTTAGGTTTAGGGTTAGTTGCCGAAGTCTGGCTGGGCACAATTCAGGAGCCACTTTTGAAAAGAAACTAACTTTATTTTTAGAACCACACACGCTAAACAAAACAGCTCCTCAGTAAAAACCTTCAGAGCCCAACTGCCACCACTGGCTTCCCACAAGCCTCTCAACCTCCCCTACTCCTCCTGCTCCTGAGGCCGATTGGCTGGGTCGTGTGGGCAGAGCCAAAAAAGTCCCCCAATGAGCAGCTCCATGGTCTGAAAGGGCAGGGAAACAGCGCAATGAGCATCACCACAGAGGAGCCAATCAGCTAGAAGTTGCTGGGGCTGCTGTGAGCCAATCATCACCTGGCAGTCTGAAACTTTGCTCGGGCCCCTTCGGCTGTGGCTCTCAACAGTTAGGTCTAGGGATAAGATTACAGTACTGTTAGGGTTAGGGTTAGGATTAGGGCTAATATCATCATTAGGTGTAGGGTTAGGTTTAGGGTTATGGAAATGAATATGATTAGATATCAGTTTAGGTTATGTTTAGAGTTAGATTGAGGTTTAGGCTTAAGGGGGTGCTCTGGTTATGGTTAGGTTTATGGTAAGTGTTAAGGCTTGAAGTAGGGTTAGGTCTATGGTGAGGTTGAGGTTTAGGGTTAGGTCTAGGGTTAGTTTTCTGGTTAGGTGTTGGGTTAGGGTTAGGCCTAGGGTTTTCAATAGAGTTAGGGTTATGTGTAGGGTAATGGGTATCTTTAGAGCTAGGTTTAGTGCTAGAGTTAAGGTTAGGATTAGGGAGAGTTTCAGGGTTAGATTTATGAATAGGTGTAGGTTTATATTTAGGGTAAGGGTTAGGTTTTGAGCTAGGATTAGGACTAAGACGAGGATTAGGTTAGGGTTAGGGCTACAGTTAGTGTTAGGGTTACTCCTAAGGCTAGGTTTAGGCCTAGGATAAGATCTAGGTTTTGTGTTAGGTTTAGGCCTAGGGTAAGAGCTATGGGCAATATAAGAGCTAGGGTTATGATTAGGGCTAGTTTTAGGGTTAGGGTTATGGCTAGGTCCAGTGTTAGGTTTAGATGTTGGTTAGGCTCAGGTTTCGAGATTGGTTTACTGTTAAAGGCAGGATCAGTGTTCATGTTAGAGATAGGGTTAGGGTAAAAGCCAGAATTAGGACAAGGTTAGGTTTATGGGTAGTGTTAGTGTTTGTTTTAGGTTAAGGGTTATTGTTAGGGCTAGGATTAAGTTTTTGTTTAGGTCTAGGGCTAGAGTTATCATTTGATTAAGGATTTGGTTTAGGTTTAGGGCTAGTATTAGGGTTAGGTTTAGGTATAAGGTTACTATAGGGCTTGTTTCAGGGTTTGGTTTAGGGTTAGGTTCAGGTTTAGACCTATAATTAGCATTAGTATCAGAATAAGGGTGAAGATTGGGGTTAGGTTTTTGGTATGGTTAGAGCTAGAATGAGTGCTAAAATTAGGACTAGTAATAGAGTTAGTGTTTGGTTTAGGGTAAGAATTAGGATTAGGACTAGGGTTAGCATTATGGATAGGGTTTGGCTTAGGGTAAGGGATATGTTAAGGGCTAGAGTTAGGGTTAGGTTTAGGACTAGGGTTAAGGTTAGGGTTAAATCTAGTGTTAGGACTCGGATTAGGGCTATTTTTATGTTAGCGTTAAGACTAGCATTAGGGCTACAGCCAATGTAAGAACTAGGGTTATGATTAAGGTTAATTTTAGGGTTAAGATTTGGGTTGGTCTAGTGTTAGTGTTAGCTTTAGGGTTAGGGTGATATTTAGAAATAGGGTTAGTTTTAGGCCTAGGAGTTGAATTAGAGCTAGGGTTATGGTATTTTGTAGCATTAGGGTTTGGTTTAGGTTAAGGTTTAGTGTTAGAGAAATGGCTCAGTTTTCTTTTAGGGCTAGGGCTAGGGTTAGGGCTAGTTTTAGGATTAGAAATAGTGTTATGACTAGTTGTAGGGTGAGGTTTAGGTTTAATGTTTAATATTAGGATTAGATTTAAAGTTGTGGTTAGATCTAGAGTTAGGGCTATGGCTAGGATGAGGGCTAATATTAGGGCTACAGTAACAGATAGGGTTAGAAGTAGAAATAGGTCGATTGTGAGAGTGAGTTAGTCTTAGGGCTTGGGTTATGGGTAGGGTTAGAGTTAGGGCTAAATTAGCGCTAGAATTAGTGCTACGATTAGTATTAGGGTTAGGCCTATGGTTAAGGCTAGGGTTCAGGTTTGTGTAATTGTTAGGGTTAGGGTTAGTTTTAGGGGAAGTGATGGGGTTATAGCTAGGTTCAGGACTAGGTCGAGGGTTAAAATAAGGGATAAGGCCAGGGGGAGGGTTTGCATTAGGATTAAGGCTAGGTTTATGGCTAAGATGAGGGCTAGGTTTTGTGTTAGGGTAAGGGCTAGAATTAAGCCTAGGACTAATGTCAGGTCTAGGGTTATGGTTAGGGTTAGGTTTATGGCTAGGTCTAGTGTAAGGGGTAGGTTTAGGGTAAGAATCAGGTTTAGAGCTGGGTGTATTATTAGGCTCAGAGTCCAGGATAGGGTTTGCTTTAGGATAAGGTTTAGGGTTAGGGCTCAAATTAACATTAGGGTTAGGGTTAGTGTAATGGATAGGGTTAGTGTAATGGATAGGGTTAGGTTTAGTCTTCAGGTAAGGTATAGAGTAATGTATCAAGTTAGTTTTAGGGATAGTGTTAGGTTTAGGCCTAGGGTTAGCATTTGGGATAAGCTTATGTGTAGGTAATGGATAGAATTAGTGCTACTCTTAGGGATTGGGTTAAGGTTAGGATTATGACTAGGGTTAGGGTTAGTCCTAGGGTTGGTGTTAGGGTTAGGTTTATGTTAAGTGTTTATGGTTATTGCTAGGGCAAGGTTTAGGCTTACAGTTAGAGCTATGGTTAGAATTAGGGTTACAGTTAGGGCTAGGGTTAGCATTAGTGTTAGGGTTATATTTAAGGTAATGGATAGAATTTGAAGTAGGATTTGTGCTATGGTTACAGTTAGGATTAGGGCAAGGGTTAGGGTTAGGGTTATGTTTAGGAAAACAGAGTTTGAGCTAGGGTTAGGGCTAGGGCAAGTGTGAGGGTTAGGCTAGGACTAAGGTTAGGGTTATGGTTATGCTTACAGCTAGTTTTAGTGCTACGTTTAGGGCAAGGTTTTGTGTGAGGTTTATGGCTAGTGTTAGGAGTATGGGTAATGTAAGAGCTAGGATTATGGTTATGGCTAGTTTTCAGGTTAGGGGTATGTATAGGTCTAGTGTTAGGGATAGGGTTTGGGTTAAGATAAGGTTTAGAGCTAGGGTTTGTGTTAGGGTAAGGGTCAGTGTTCAGGTTAGCATTGGATTTAGGGTTAGGGCCACAATTTACTAGGGTTAGTTCTAGGGTATTGTTAGTCTTTGTGTTAGGCTAATGGTTATTGTTAGTGCTAGAGCTAGGTTGCTGTTTAGGGCTAGGACTAGAGTTATGACTATATTTAGGATTAAGTTTAGGTATAGTGCTAATGTTATGGTTAGCTTTAGGTATAGGTTTACCAATAGGGCTAGTGTTAGTGTTTGGTTTATGGTTAGGGTCAGGCTTAGAACTAGGTTTAGTGTTAGGGTCAGAATAAGGGTCAGGGATAGGCTTAGGGTTTGTGTTAAGGTCAGAATAAGGTCAGGGATAGGCTTAGGGTATGTGTTAAGGTCAGAATAAGGTCAGGGATAGGCTTAGGGTTTGGGTTAGGGCTAGAGATAGAATGAGGCCTAGGGTTAAGACTAGTAATAGAGTTAGGGTTTGGGGTAGGCTAAGGATTAGGGTTAGGACTAGGGTACATTAGAGTTTGTGTTTGGCTTTGGGTAAGGGATAGGGTTAGAGCTTGGATTAGGGTTAGTGTTAGGGTTAGCGTTAGGGTTAAAGCTAGGGATAGGGTTCAGATTAAGTCTAGGTTTTGTGTTAGGGTTAGGGCTATTGCTAATGTAAGAACTGGCATTAAAATTAGGGATAGTTTTATAATTAGGGTTAGGGTTAGTTTTAGTGTTTGTGTTAGGTTTAGGGTTAGGGTGATGTTTAGAGCTAAGGTTAGTTTTAGGATCAGAGTCAGGGTCATTATTAGTTGTATGATTAGGTTTAGGACTCAAATTAGGGTTC
Source organism: Marmota monax (assembly GCF_021218885.2). NCBI lineage: Eukaryota > Metazoa > Chordata > Mammalia > Rodentia > Sciuridae > Marmota > Marmota monax. The sequence goes on from NW_026692274.1 coordinate 186,389, forward strand.
CAGTAATCACTAGGCATAGCGTTAGGGTTTGGTTTAGGTTAAGGTTTAGGATTAGAGCTGTAGCTCAGTTTTGCTTGAATGCTATATGTATGGTTAGGGATAATTTTCAAATTAGCATTAGGGTTAGGGCTAGTGTTAGGGTGAGTTTTAGGTTTAAGGTTAGGTTTAGATTTAGAGTTAGGGTTAGATCTAGGATTAGGGCTAGGGCTAAGTTTGGGGCTAGTGTTAGGGCTAGGCTTTGGGTTATGGCAAGGGATAGGATTAGACCTAGAGATAAGGCTAGGGCGAGAGTTAGAGTTAGTCTTAGGGCTAGGGATATGATTAGATTTAGAGTTAGGGCTAAATTAGGTGTAGGATTAGAGCTAGGGTTAATATTAGGGCTAGGCCTTGGTTTAGGGCTAAGGTTAAAATTAGGGTTAGGCAACAGTATGATATTATAGCTAGCTTAATATCTAGGGCGAGGGTTCACTTTAGGATTAGGCCTACATAGTGTTAGGGTTAGGGTTCAGATTAAGGCTAGGTTTAGGGCCAGGATTAGGGCTATGATTTTTTCAGCATAATGGTTAGCATTAGGGATATGGTTAATGTCAGGTCTAGGGTTATGGTTAGGGAGAATTTCAGGGTTAGGTTTATGGCTATGTATAGTGTTAGGGTTAGGTTTAGGGTTAGGTCATTTTTAGAGATAGGGGTATTATTAGGGTCAGAGTCACAGTTAGGTTTTGTTTAGGTTAAGGTTTAGGGTTACGGTTCAAATTATCATTAGGATTATGTTTAGGGTTAGGATAATGGATATGGTTAGGTTTAGGGTTCAGGTAGGATTAGGGTAATGGATAGGGTTAGGGTTATGGATAGAGTTAGAGTTATCCTAGGATTAGTATTAGGGTTAGGGTTAGGGTTAAGGTCATGGATAGGATTAGAGCTAGAGTTAGGGCTAGTGTTATGGTTAGCATTAAGGCTAGGGTTAGGATCAGGTTTAGAGTTAGGTTTAGGGTTAAAGCTAGTGTTAGGGTTAGGGTTAGGGCTAGGTTTTAGATTAGGTTAGAGCTATGGTAAAGCTATGGCTGATATAAGAACTAGGGTTACGATTAGGGTTGGTTTTACGGTTAGGTTTAGGGCTGAGTCTAGTGTTAGGGTTAGGTTATGATTAGGATGATGATTTGAAATAGGGTTAGTGTTAGGGTCAGAGTCAGGGTCAGTGTTAGTTTTAGGGTTAGGGTTAACACCCAATATAAGGCTAGAGTTATGGGTAGGTGTAGGGTTAGGTTTTGTGTTAGGGCTAGGGCAAGAATTAGGGCTAGATCTAATGTCAGGTGTGAGGTTACAGTTAGGTAAGTATTACGGTTAGGGCTATGGCTCAGTTTGGTTTTAGAACTATGACTAGATTTAGACCTAGTTTTAGGATTAGTGATAGTGTTAGGGCTAGTGGTAGGGTGAGGTTTAGGCTTAGGGTTAGGGTTATATTTAGAGTTATGTTTAGATCTAGGGTTAGGACTTGGGATAGGTTTGGGGGTTAGGTTAGGGCTAGTGTTAGGGTTATTGTAACAGATAGTTAGTACTAGAAATAGGTCTAGGGCAAGAGTTAGAGTTAGTCTTAGTGGTAGGTTTAGAGTTATGTTTATGGTTAGCACTAAATTAGGGCTAGGATTAGAGCCATGGTTAGTGTTAGGGTTAGGCCTAAAGTCAGTGCTAGGGTTAGCATTAGTGTTATTGTTAGGATTAGGGTTAGGTTTAGGGTTAGGGGAACAGATGTGGTTATACCTAGGTTCAGAACTAGAGCTGGGGTTGAAATTAGGGATTGGGCTAGGGTTAGGGTTCATGTTAGGATTAAGTCTAGTTTTAGGGCTAAGATGAGGGCTCAGGTTTGTGTTAGGTTTAGGGCTAGAATTAGGTCTATGGCTAATGTCAATTAGGGTTACATTTAAGGATAATGTTAAGGTTAGGTTTATGGCTAGGTATCTTTTAAGGATTAGGTTTCAGGAAAGACTCTGGTTTAAAGGTAGATGTATTATTAGGGTACGTGTCTTGTTTAAGGTTTGCTTTAGGTTATGGTTTAGGTTTAGGGCTCAATTTAACATTAGGGTTAGGAATTGGGTTAGAGTAATTAATAAGTTTAGGTTTACTGTTCAGGTTAGTTTTAGGTAATGGATAGGGTTAGTGTTAGAGAAAGGTTTAGAGATAGGCCTAGGATAAGCATTTGGATTAGGCTTATGTTTAGGGTAATGGATAGGTTTAAGGCTAGGGTTATGGTTATGATTAGGGCTAGAGTTAGGTTTAGGGATAGGGTTAAGCCTAGGGTTAGTGTTAGGGTTAGGTTTAGGGTAAGTGTTAGGGTTTGAGCTATGTTTAGGGTTAAGGCGATGGTTAAGGTTAGTGTGACATCTAAGTTTAGGGTTAGGGTTAAATTTAGAGCTAGGGTTAGCATTAGGTTTAGGGTTAGGGTAATGGATAGAGTTAGAGGTAGGGTTTGGCCTTGGTTATGGTTAGGATTAGGATTAGGGTTAGGGTTAGGTTTAGGGTTAGGTCTAGAATTATGTTTTTGGTAAGGGTTAGTGTTTGAGATAGGGTTGGGGTTAAAGCAAGGGTTAGGGTAAGGGTTAGGTAAGGGTTAAGGTAATGGTTAGTGTTTGAGCTAGGGTTAGGGTTAAGGCAAGGGTTAGGGTAAGGGTAACCCTAACTCTAGGTCTTACATTACATATAGCCCTAACGTTAGCCCTAAACCTCACACAAAACCTAGCCCTAAGCGTAACCCTAGGTTTAGGGCTAACGTTAGGGCTATAGATAATGTAAGACCTAGAGTTAGGGTTATGGCTAGTTCTAGTGTTAGGGTTATGGCTAGATTTTGGGTTAGCATAAAGTTTAGAGCTAGGATTTGTGTTACAGGAAGGGTCAGTGTTTGGGTTAGGGTTATGGCCAGAATTAGGACTAGGTTTAGGTCTAGGTGTAGAGGTAATGTTTGCCTTAGGTTAAGTGTTGTTGTGAGGGCTAAGGCTAGGTTTTTGTTTAGGGCTAATGCTAGATTTAGGATTAGGTTTTTGTCTAGGTCGAGTGTTAGGGTTAGATTTTGTTATAGGGTTACACATAGGGCTAGTGTTTGGGTTCAGTTTAGGGTTAGGGTCAGGTTTAAACCTAGGGTTAGAGCTAAGGTCAGAATAAGGGTCAGGGTTAGGGTTACAATTTGGATTAGGGTTAGAGCTAGAATGAGGGCTAGGTTTAAAACTAGTAATAGAGTTATGGTTTGGAGTAGGCTAAATATTAGGGTTAGTACTAGGGTAGCATTAGGGTTAGGGTTTGGCTTAGAGTAAGGGATAGGGTTAGACCTAGGGTAAGGGCTAGTTTTGGGGATAGGGACAGGTCTAGGTTAAGGTTAGGGTTAGGTTTAAATCTAGGTTTAGGTCTCGGATTAGAGCTAGCTTTTCTGTTAACACAGGGCTATTGCAAATGTAAGAACTGGCATTACGATTAGGGCTAGTTTTAGGGTTAGTGTTAGGGCTAGGTATAGTGTTCTGTTTAATTTTAGTGTTAGGACTAGTTTTCCAATTAGCATTAGGGTTAGGGCTAGTGTTAGGGTGAGGTTTAGGCTTAGGATTATGGTTCAAGTTAGGGTTAGGTTTAGGTCTAGGTTTAGGGCTAGGGCAAAAGTAGGAATGGGTTTGGGGCTAGGTTTAGGTTTAGGGTGTGTGTTATGGTAAGGGATAGATTTAGAACTAGGGTTAGTGGTAGAATGATAGTTAGGGTTAGGGTTACAGTTAGGGTTAGGTTAAAGACTAAATTTGTGCTAGGATTAGTGCTAGGGTTAGTGTTAGGGCTAGGCCTATGTTTAGGGCTAGGGTTAGGTTTAGGATAAATGTAAGGTATGATGTTATAGCTAGGTTTAGGGCAAGGGTCAAAATAGGGTTAGGGCTAGGGTTAGGGTTATGGTTAGGATGAAGGCTAGGTTAAGGGCTAGGATTAGGGCTAGGTTTTGTGTTAGGGTTAGGGTTAGAATTAGTGTTAGGGCTACTGTCAGGTCTAGATTTATGGTTAGGGTAAGTTTTAGGGTTAGGTTTATGGCTAGTTCTAGTGTAAGGGTTAGGTTGAGGATTAAGGTCATGTTTAGAGATAGGGTTATTATTAAGGTCATGGTCATGGTTAAGGTTTGAGTTAGGTTAAGGTTTAGGATCAGGGCTTTCATTAGTGTTAGGTTTAGGGTTTATGGTTAGGGTAACGTTTATGTTTATGTTTAAGTTTCAGGTTAGGTTTAGGGTAATGGATGAAGTTAGGGTTAGAGATAGGGTTAAGGTTATCCTAAGGTTAGCATTAGGGTTAGGGTTAAGGTTAAGATAATGGATAAGGTTAGAACTAGGGTTAGGGATAGGATTATGGTTAGGATTAAGGCTAGGGTTAGGTTTAGGATTAGGGCAAGTTTTAGTGTTAGGATTAGGTCTAGGGTAATGGTTAGGGCTCTGGTTAGGGTTAAGGTTTAAACAAGGTGTAGGGTTCAGATTAGGGCTAGGTTTTGGGTTAGGTTAGGGCTAGGATTAGGTCTATGGCTAATGTAAGAACTACAGTTATGATTAGGGCTACTTTTAGGGTTAGGGGTAGGGGTAGGTGTAGTTTTAGGGTTAGGTGTATTTTTAGGGTGATCTGAGTGTTAGAGTTAGTGTTAGGGTCAGAGTCATGGTCAAAGTTAGTTTTAGGGTTAGGGTAGGACTGGAATTAGGGCTAGGATTAGGGCTAGGTATAGTGTTAGGTTTAGGTAGGATAAGGGTTAAAGTTAGGGCTATGGCTCAGTTTTGTTTTAGGGTTAGGACTAGGTTAGGGCTAGTTTTAGGATTAGCATTAGTGTTATGGCTAGATTTAGTGTGGGGTTTAGGCTTAGGGTTGGGGTTAGATTTACAGTGCTGGTTAGATCTAGGGTTAGTGGTAGGGCTAGGGTTAGGGCTAAGTTTAGAGCAAGTGCTATGGTTATGGTAAGGGATTGGGTTAGAACTAGGAATAGGGCTAGGGTGACAGAGTTAGTATTAGTGCTAGTTTTAGGGCTAGGGTTAGGGCTAAATTAGGGCTAGGATCAGGTCTAGGATTAGTGTAAGGGTTAAATCTAGGGTTTTAGTTAGGGTTAGATTTAGGGGAAAAGATGGTATTATATCTACTTTCAGATATAGGGAAAGGGTTAAAATTAGGTATAGGGCTAGAGTTAGGTTTCCCATTAGGATCAAGGCTAGGTTTAGGGCTAGAATGAGGGCTAGCATTTGTGTTAGGGTTATGGCAAGAATTAGGGCTATGGCTAATATCAGGTCTAGGGTTACGGTTAGGGATAATTTTAGGGTAAGGTTTATGGCTAGGTCTAGTTTCAGACTTAGGTTTAGGTTAAGGTTCAGGTTTAGATTTAGGGGTATTACAATGGTCAGGTCAGTTTTAGGTTTGGGTTAGGGTGAGTTTTATGGTTAGCACTCAAATTAGCGTTAGGGTTAGTGTAATGGATAGGGTTTGGTTTAGGCTTCAGGTTAGGTTTAGGGTTCAGTTTAGGTTTAGGTTAATGGATAGGGCTAGGGTTAGTCCTAGGATTAGCATTAGATTTATGGTTATTGTTAGGGTAATGGATAGATTTAGAGCTTTGGTTAAGGCTAGGTTTATGTTTAGGATTAGGGCTAGAGTTAGGGTTAGGGTTAGGGTTAAGGCTAGGGTTAGGGTTAGGATTAAGTTTAGGATATGGGTTAGGGTTTAAGCTAGGGTTAGTGCTAAGGCTAGAGTTAGGTTTAGGGTTAGATCAAGGGTCAGGGTTAGTATTAGGGTTATGGATAGTGTTACGGTTAGTGTTAGGCTTAGGGTTTTCTTACGGTTAGGTTAAGGGTAAGGTTCATGTATTTAGTAAGTGTTAGGGCTACGTTGAGGGTTCAGGTTAGAATCAGAGCTAGGGATATAGGTAGTGTTAGGGTTAGTGCTAGGATTAGCATTAGGTTTAGGGTTATGATTAGAGTAATGGATAGAGTTAGAGCTAGGGTTTGGGCTATGGTTAACGTTAGGATTAGGGCTAGGATTAGGGTTAGAGTTTGGGCTAGGGTTTGTTTATGATAAGGATTAGGGTTTGGGCTAGATTTAGGGCTATGGCTAAGTTTTGGGTTAGGTTCAGCATTAGGTCTAGAGATAGGATTATGGTAGGTTTAGGGTTAGGGTTAGGGTTAGGGCTAGGGTTATCATTAGTGTTAGAATAGGTAATGGATATGGTTAGATGTAAGTTTAGGTTTAGGTTTAGGGTTAAATTTAGTTTTATGGTTAAGGTTAAGGCATGGTTAGTTTTAGGTTTCTGGTATGGGTTATGGTTAGAGCTACAGTTAGGGTTGGGAAAGTATTAGGTTTAGGGTTAGGTCTAGGGTTAGTTTTCCGGTTAGAGCTGGGGTTAATGTTACAGTTATGGCTAGGGTTATCAATAGGTTTAGGGTTAGGTTTAGGGTAATGGGTATGTTCAGAACTAGGTTTAGGGATCAGTTTAAGTTTAGAGTTAGGGCTAGGGTTAGGGTTAGAGTTAGCGATAAGTCTAAGTTTATATTTAGGGCAAGTGTTAGGCATTGAGTAAAGTTTAGGACTAAGGCTACAGTTAGGGTTAGGATTAGGGCTAGGGTTAATGTTAGGGTTATGCTTAGGGCTAGGTTTAGGCCTAAGATTCAGTTTAGGTTTTGTGTTAGGTTAAGGCGTAGGGTTAGGGCTATGGGTAATGTAAGATCTAGGATTATGATTAGGACTAGTTGTAGGGTTAGGGTTATGGCTGATTCTAGTTTTAGGTTTAGATTTTCAGTTAGGGTCAGCTTTAGAGATAGCTTAGTGTTAAATACAGGGTCCATGTTCAGGTTAGTGTTAGGGTTAAGGTTAATGCCAGAATTAGGACTAGGTTTATGTCTAGGCGTAGGGTTAGTCTTTGCATTAGGTTAAGGTTTATTGTTAGGGCTAGGGCAAGGTTTTTTATGTCTAGGGTTAGAGTTAAGGCTAGATTTAGGATTAGGTTTACGTCTAGGGCTAGTGGTAGAGTCAGGTTTAATATAAGGTTACTGGTAGGGCTAGGGTTAGGGTCAGGTTTAGAACTAAGGTTAGTGTTCTGATCAGAATAAGGGTCAGGTTTAGGGTTAGGACTTTGGATATGTTAGATCTAGAATGAGGGCTGGGTTTAGGACTATTAATAGGGTTAGTGTTTTGATTAGCCTAAGGATTAGGGATAGATCTAGGGTTACCATTAGGGTTAGGGTTTTGCTTAGGTTTAGGGATAGAGTTAGAGCTAGTGTTAGGGGTAGGGCTAGGGTTAGAGTTAGTGTTAAATCTAGGTTTAGGGCTCCAATTAGGGCTAGATTTTGTGTTAGAGTTAGGGCTAGGATTAGGGCAATGAGTAATGTAAGAATCAGGGTTACACATAGCATTAGCTTTAGGATTAGTGTTAGGGGTAGTTCTAGTGTTAGAGTTACGTTTAAGGTTAGGATGAATTTAGAGCTAGGGTTATTGTTAAGATAGGAGTCAGGGACAGGGTTAGTTTTAGGGTTAGGTTTAGGACTCAAATTAGGTCTAGGTTTACTGTTAGGGTTTGGTTTAAGTTTAGAGTGGTGTTTTAGAGCTAGGGTGAATGTTAGGGTATATGTCAGGGTCAGAGTTAATTTTAAGTTTAGGTTTAGGACTCAAATTAGGGCTAGGATTAGTTCTAGGTGTAATTGCGGGTTTGGTTTAAGTTAAGGTTTAGGGTTAGGTCTATTGTTAGGTTTTGTTTTATCCCAGGGTTAGGGTTAACACTAGTTTTATGATTTGTATTAGAGTTAGGTCTAGTGTTAGGCTTAGGCTTATGGTTACGGTTACATTTAGAGTTAGGCTTAGATCTAGGGTTAGGGTAATACTAAGGCTAGGGCAAGGGTTAGGGCTAGGGTTAGGGCTAGGTTTAGGTTCAGAGATTGTGTTAGAACTAGTAATAGGTCTACTGTGAGTGTTAGAGTTTGTATTAGGGCTAGGGTTACGGTTAGGGTTTCGGCTAGGGTTTTTTATGGTAAGGATTAGGGTTTGAGCTAGAGTTCGGGCTAGGGCTAAGTTGAAGGTTAGGTTCAGCATTAGGTCTAGGGATAGGTTTATGATAAATTTAGGGTTAGGGTTAGGGTTAGAGTTAGGGCTAGGTTTATTACTAGGGTCAGGATAAGGGTTAGGGTAATGGATATGGTTAGATGTAAGTTTAGGTTTAGGTTTAGGGTTAAGGTTAAGTTATGGTTAGCTTTAGGTTTCTGGTGCTAGTTAGGGTTTGAGTTAGGGTTAGGACTATGGCAAGTGTTAGGATAAGGGTTAGGTCTAGGGTTAGTTTTCTGGTTAGGTTTAAGGTAAGGGTTTGGTTAATGGGTATGTTCAGAGCTAGGTTTAGTGATAGGGTTAAGTTTAGGATTAGGGCTAGCGTTAGGGTTAGAGTTAGGGATAGGTCTAAGTTTATATTTAGGGCAAGGGTTAGGCATTCAGTAAGGTTTAGAACTAAGGATACAGTTAGGGTTAGGATTAGGGCTAGGGTCAGGTTTAGGGTTACACTTAGGGCTAGGTTTAGGCATAGGATTCACTCTAGGTTTTGTGTTAGGTTAAGGCATAGGGTTAGGGCTATGGGTAGTGTAAGAGCTAGGATTGTGATTAGGGCTAGTTGTAGGTTAGGGATTATGGCTAGGTCTAGTGTTAGTTTTAGATTTTTGGTTAGGGTCAGTTTTAGAGATAGCTTAGTGTTAAGTGCAGGGTCCATGTTCAGGTTAGTGTTAGGGTTAAGGTTAAAGCCAGAATTAGGACTAGGTTTATGTCTAGGGGTAGGGTTAGTCTTTGTGTTAGGTTAAGGGTTATTGTTAGGGCTAGGTTTTTGTTTATATTTAGGGTTAGAGTTAAGGCTAGATTTAGTATTAGGTTTAGGTTTAGGGCTAGTGGTAGAGTCAGGTTTAGTATAAGGTTACTGGTAAGGCTAGTGTTAAGGTTTGGTCTAGAATTAGAGTCATGTTTAGACCTAGGGTTAGTGTTATAGTCAGAATAAGGGTCAGGGTTAGGGTTAGGGTTTGGGATAGGTTAGAGCTATAATGAGGACTAGGTTTAGGACTATTAATAGGATTAGGGTTTTGATTAATCTAAGGATTAGGGATAGGTCTAGGGTTACCATTTGGGTTAAGGTTTTGCTTAGTTTTAGGGCTAGAGTTAGAGCTAGTGTTAGTGGTGTTTTAGAGCTAGGGTGAGTGTTAGGGTATAAACCAGGGTCAGGGTTAGTTTATGGTTAGATTTAGGACTCGAATTAGGGCTACGATTAGTTCTAGGTGTAACTGTGGGTTTGTTTTAAGTTAAGGTTTTGGTTTAGGTCTATTGCTCATTTTTGTTTTGGTTCCAGGCTTAGGGTTAGCACTAGTTTTATGATTAGTATTAGGGTTAGGTCTAGTGTTAGTGTTGGGCTTAGGCTTTTGGTTTGAGTTATATTTAGAGTTAGGCTTAGATATAGGGTTAGGGTAGGACTGAGGATAGGGCAAGGGTTAGGGCTAGGGTTAGAGGTACGGTAAGGGATAGGGTTAGAACTAGGAATATACCTAGTGTGAGAGTTAGAGTTTGTATTAGGGCTAGGATTAGGTTTGGAGTTTGGATAAGGGTTAAATTAAGGACAAAATTAGGGCTAGGGTTAGTGTTCAGTTTAGGCCTAGTGATAGGGTTATGGTTAGGATTATGTTTAGGATAAGGGATGGCATTATAGCTAGTTTTAGAGGTAGTCTTAGGGTTAGAGTAGGGTTAGGGCTAGGCGTAAATTTAGGGTTATGATTAAGGCTAGGTTTAGGACTAGGATAAGGGCAAGTGTTTTTTTTTTTTTTTTTTTTTTTTTTTTTTTTAGGTTTAGGGCTAGGATAAGGGCTAGGGCTAATATCAGGTCTAGGGTTATGTTTAAAGATAGTTTTAGGGTTAGGTTTAGGGCTACATCTAGTGTATGGGTTAGGCTTAGGGTAAGGATCAGGTTTAGAGCTGGGGAAGTATTAAGGTTAGCATCAAGGTTAAGGTTTGTTTTAAGTTATGATTTAGGTTTACGGTTCGAATTAGCATTAGGTTTAGAGTTAGGGTAATGATAGGGTTTGGTTTAGGGTACAGGATAGGTTTAGGGTAATTGATAGGGTTAGCGTTAGCAATAGGGTTAGGGTTAGGCTTAGGATTAGCATTAGGGTAAGGGTTATAATTATGGTAGTGTATCGGATTAGAGCTTAGATTAGAACTAGGTTTATGGTTAGGAATAGGTCTTGAGTTATGGTTAGGGTTAGATTTAGAACTAGGGTTAGGTTTAGGGTTATGGTTAGTGTAAGGGTTAGGTTTGGAGGTAGGGTTAGGGCCAGGGAGAGAGTGTTTTAGGGTTATGTCTAGGTATAGGATTATGGTAGAGTTAGCGTTAGGTTTAGGTTTAGGGTTAGGGTTATCATTAAGGTTAGTTTTAGGGTTAGGGTAATATATAGAGTTAGATATAGGTTTAGGGTTAGGGTTAGATTTTGTTTTAGGTTAGGGATTAGGGCTGTTTATGTTTAGATTTATGGTTAGGTTTAGGGTTTGAGTTAGGGTTAGGGGTATGCCGAGTATTAAATTTAGGATTATGCCTACGGTCAGTTTTCTGTTTAGGGTTAGGTTTAGAGTTAGTGTTCGAGCTAGGATTATGAATAAGTTTAGGGTTAGAGTAATGGGTAGGTTTAGAGCTAGGTTTAGGACTAGGGATGAGTTTAGGTTTAGGGCTAGGGTTAGGGTTAGAGTTTGTGATAAGTCTAGGTTTATATTTAGGCTAAGGTTTAAGCTTTGCGCTAAGGTTATGACTAAGGTGAGGACTAGGTTTAGGTTAGGGCTACGGCTATGTTAGGGCCAGGGTTAGGGTTAGTGTTACATTTAGGTCTGGGTTTAGGCCTTGGATTAGCTCTATGTTAAGTGTTATGTTTAGGCCTAGGGTTAGGCCTATGGGTAATGTAAGAGCCAGAGTTATGATTAGGGATTGTTTTAGTGTTAGAGTTATGGCGGGGTCTAGAATTAGGTTTAGGTTTTGATTAGAGTCAGGTTTAGAGGTACGTTTAGTGTTAAAGGTAGGGTCAGTGTTCGTGTTACAGTTAAAGTTCGGGTTAAAGCCAGAATTAGGACTAGATTTTGGTCTAGGGGTGGGGTTAGTGTTTGGGTTACGTTAAGGGTTATTGTTAGGGCTATGGCAAGGTTTATCTTTAGGTCTAGAGCTAGAGTTAAGGCTAGATTTAAAATTAGGTTTAGGTCTAGGGCTAATGGTAGTGTTTGGTTTAGGTATAAGTTTGCCAGTAGGGCTAGGGTTAGGGTTTGGTTTAGGGTTAGGGTCAGGTTTAGATCTCAGATTTGTGTTATGGTCAGAATGAAGATCAGGGTTAGGGTTAGGGTTTGGGATAGGGTTAGAGTTAGAATGAGATCTAGGGTTAGGACTATTAATACGGTTAATTATTTGGTTAGATTAAGGATTAGGGATAGGTATAGGGTTACCATTAGGGTTAGGGTTTTGCTTAGGTTAAGGGATAGGGTTAGAGATAGGTTTAGTGCCAGGGTTGGGGTTATGTTTAGGGTTAAAGCTAGGTTTAGGGCTCAGATTAGGGCTAGATTTTGTGTGAGGTTTAAGGATTGAGGGGAATTCGTGAGGTTATAGCTAGGTTTAGGTGTAGGGTTAGTGTTAGGGTTAGGCCCAGGGTTGGTCTAGGGTTAGGGTTAACATTGGGGTTAGGGTTATCTTTAGGTGAATTGGTGGGGTTATAGATAGGTTTAAGGCTAGGGTGAGGGTTAAAATTAGGATTAGGTTTAGGGTTATGGTTCAGTTTAGGATTAAGAGTAGGATTAGGGCTAGGATAAGGGGTAGGTTTTCTGATAGGGTTAGGGCTAGTACTCAGACTAGGGCTAATATCAGGTCTAGAGTTACTGTTAAGGATAGTTTTAGTGTTAGATTATAGCTAGGTCTATTGTAAGGTTTAGTTTCAGGGTAAAGGTCAGCTTTAGAGCCAGCGGTTATTATTAGGATAAGGATCAGGGTCAGGGTTAGCATTTGGTTTAGGTTAAGGTTTAGGGTTAGGGCTCAAATTAGCATTAGGGTTAGGTTTAGAGCTAGGGTAGTGGATAGGGTTTAGTTTAGGTTTCAGTTAAGGTTTAGGGTAATGTATGGGTTAGGTTTATTGAATGGGTTAGGGTAAGCATTAGGGTTAGGGTTATGTTTAGTGTAATGGATAGGTTTAGAGCTAGGGTTAGGGCTAGGTTATGGTTTGAATAAAGTCTAGGATTAGTGTTAGGTTTAGGGATATGGCTAGGGTTTAGTTTAGGGTAAGTATTAGGGTTAGGGTAAGTGTTAGGTTTAGGTCTAGGGTTATGGTTATCTTAAGATAAAGTTTAGTGTTTGAAATAGTTTTAGGGGTAGGGAGAGTGTTAGGTTTAGGTTTAGGTCTAGGTTTACATTTATGGTTAGAATTATGTTTAGTGTTAGAGATAGGGTTTTAATCAGGGTTAGTGTTAGGGTTAGGGTAATTTATATGGTTAGTGCTAAAGTTCGTGCTAGAGTTAATGTTAGGATTAGGGCTAGGGTTAGGAATAGGGTTTAGGATAGGAGTAGGGTTATGTTTAGTGTAAGGGTTAGGCTTTGAGCTAGGGTTATGTCTAAGGCGAGGGGTTAGGGTTAGGATTAGGGTTAGGGCTAGGGTTAGGCTTAGGTTTATGCTTAGAGCTAAGTTTAGGCCTAGTATTAGGGATAGGTTTTGGGCTAGGGTTAGTACTATGGGTAATATAAGAGCTAGGGTTGTGTTTAGAACTAGTTTTAGAGTTAGAGTTATGTCTAGGTCTGGTTTTAAGTTTGGCTTAGTGTTAGAATCAGGTTTAAATCAGTGTTAGTCAGGTTTGAAGTTAGGTTTAGATTTAGAATCAGGGTCAGTCTTTGGGATAGGGTTAGGGTTAGAGTTAGAGCCAGAATTAGGACTAGGTTGAGGTCTAGGGGTAGTGTGTTTGGTTTAGGTTAAGGGTTATTTTTAGGGATAGTGCTTGATTTTGTTTAGGTCTAGGGCTAGATTTGTAGCTCTATTTAGGATTAGCTTTGTGTCTAGGTCTAGTGTCAGGCTTAGGTATAGGTATAGGGTTACTGGTAGGTCTAATGTTACAGTTTGGTTTAGGTATAGGGTCAGGTTTAGACCTAGGGTTACTGTTACAATCAGATGAGTGTCAAGATTAGGGTTAGAGCTGGAATGAGGGCTAGGGTTAATACTAGTGATACAGTTAGAGTTTAAGTTAGGCTAAGGATTAGGGTTAGGACTAGGGTTAGCATTTGGGTTAGAGTTTGGCTTAGGGTAAGGGTCAGGGTTAGAGTTAGGGTTAGGGTTATTGTTAGGGCTAGTGTTAGGGTTAAGATTTGGGTTAAAGCTAGGGTTACAGCTTGAATTTGGTGTAGGATTTGTGTTAGAGTTAGGGCTAGGGTTAGGACAACTACTAATGTACTAACTACGGTTATGAGTAAGGCTAGTTTTAATATTAGGGTTAAGGCTAGGTCTAGTATTAGAGTTAATTTTATGTTAGAGTGATGTTTAGAGATAGGATTAGTGTTAATGTCAGATTCAGAGTCAGGGTTAATTTTAGAGGTAGGATTAGGGCTATGTGTAGGGTTAAGGTTTGGTTTAGGTTAAGGGTTAGAATTAGGGCTCTGGCTTGATTTTGTTTTATGTCTAGATCTAGGTGTAGGGCAAGTTTTAGGATTAGTATTATGGTTAAGGGTAGTGTTAGGGTTTAGTTTCGGCTTATGTTTCCATTTAAATTAAGAGTTAGGTTTAGAATTAGAGTTAGGTTTAGATATAGGGTCATGGTCACAGCTAAGTTTTGGGTTAGGTTAAAGTTAAGGGTTGTAAGGTTAGGGTAATGGATATGGTTAGGTTTAGGGTTCAGGTTAGGTTTAGGGTAATGGATAAGTTAAAGTTAGAGATAGGGTTAGATGTATCCTAGTTTTAGCATTAGGGTTAGGGTTATGATTAGGGTAATGGATATGTTTAGAGCTAGGGTTAGGTCTAGGATTTTTGTTAGAATTAAGGCTAGGGTTAGGTTTAGAATTAGGGCAAGTTTTAGTGTTTGGGTTAGGTTTAGGGTAATGGTTAGGGCTAGGGTTAGGGTTAGCATTAAAATGAGGCATAGGGCTCAAATTGAGGCTAGGTTTTGGGTTAGGTTAGGGCTAGGATTAGGGATAAACTAATGTAAGAATTAGGATTATGATTAGGGGTACTTTTAACGTTAGGGTTAGGGCTAGGTCTAGTTTTAGGGTTAGGTATATTTTTAGGGTGATGTTAGAGCTAGAGTTATTGTTAAGGTCAGAGTCAGTGTCAAGGTTAGTTTTAGGGTTAAGGTATGACTGGAATTAGAGCTAGTGTTAGCGCTAGGTGTAGGGTTAGGTTTTCATTTAGGTTAAGAGTTACAGTTAGGGCTGTGGCTTAGTTTTGATTAGGGCTAGGTCTAGGATAGGGCTAGTTTTAGGATTAGCATTAGTGTTAGGGCTAGTTTCAGTGGGAGGTTTACACTTAGGGTTAGGGTTAGATTTAGAGTTGTGGTTATATGTAGGGTTAGTGGTAGGGTTAGGTTTAGGGCTAAGTGTTAAGGTTATGGTTAGAGATAGGGTTAGAACTAGGAATAGGGCTAGGGAGACAGAGTTAGTGTTAGTGCTAATGTTAGGGTTAGGGCTAATTTAGGGCTAAAATTAGATCTAGGATTAGTATAAGGGTTAAGTCTAGGGTTAGGTTTAGGGTTAGATTTAGGGGAAGGGTTAGGGTTATATCTAGGTTCAGAAATAGGGCAAAGGATAAAATTAGGGAAAGGGCTAATTTAGGGTTTGGGTTAGAATCAAGGCTAGGTTTAGAGCTAGGATGAGGGCTAGCATTTGTGTTAGGGTTATGGCAAAAAATAGGGCTAGGGCTAATATCAGGTCTAGGGTTATGGTTAGGAATATTTTGGGGGTAAGGTTTATGGCTACGTCTAGTGTCAGACTTAGGTTTAGAGTAAGGTTCATGAATAGACCTAGGGGTATTATAATGGTCAGGGTCAGGTTTAAAGTTAGGGTTAACATTATCATTAGGGTTATAGTTAGGGTTAGAGTAATGGATAGGGTTAGTTTTAGGCTTCAGGTTAATTTTAGCATTCTGGTTAGGTTTAGGTTAAAAAAACAGGGTTAGAGTTAGGCCTAGGGTCAGCATTAAGTTTATGGTTATCATTAGGGTAATGGATAGGTTTAGAGCTAGAGTTAGGGCTAAGGTTATGTTTAGGATTAGGGTTAGAGTTAGGGTTATGGTTAGGGTTAAGTCTAGGGTTAGGGTACTGGTTAGGATTTGAGCTACGATTAGTGCTAAGTCTAGGGTTAGGTTTAGGGTTATGTCTAAGGTTAGTGTTAGTATTAGGGTTAGGGCTAGGTTTATCATTAGGTTTAGTGTAATCGACAGGTTTAGATGTTGGATTAGGTTAGTCTTTTCAGGAACACTTTGAATTTTTAGATTTCACTTTGTTTTCCCTTATAGGGATACATGCATTTTAAGCTCTAAATAAAACAGGGTTTGTGCGAGCTGCTTGAAACTTGACTCACTAAATTAGTTCTCAGAGCACTCTCTATGCTTTGTTCCCAGTTGAAGAAGCCCTAACCATAGGCAAGAAATATATACTTTCATTGGAAAGCATTTGAAAGCTTCCACAAATCTCCGAGTTTACTGGAATATCAGCAAATATTTTTTCAACTGATCTTGTTGATCCTTGCAGGGAATGATTGGTACTCCATTTGCACTTGGTCCAAAATTTCATTCTCTTAAGTTGAATCATTCGTTTTCAGGAATACTTTGAATTTTTAGGTTTTACTTTGTTTTCCCCTATATGCATACATTCATTTGGAACTCTAAATCAAATAGGGTTTGTGCTAGCTGCTTGAAACTTGAATCACTCTATTAGTCTTCAGTGCCCTCTCTAAGCTTTGTTCCCTGTTCGAGTAGCCCTAAGCAGAGGCAAGGAAAACACACTTTCATTGGAAACCGTTTGCAAAGCTTTCACAGAACTCTGAGTTTAGTGGAATATCAGCAAATACTTTTTCACCCGATCTTGTTGATACTTGGAGAGTATGATCATTATTCCATTCACACTTAGTCCCCCAATTTTCAATCTTCTAATTTGAAGTGGTCATTTGCAGGAACACTTTGAGTTTTTAGGTTTTACTTAATTTTCCCCTAAAGCAATACATGCAGTTGGAACACTTAATCAAACAGGGTTTGTGCTAGCTGCTTGAAACTTGACTCACTAAATTTGTCCTCTGTGTGCTCTATATGATTTGTTCCCTGTTGAAGTAGCATTAAGCACATATGAGGAAAATACACTTTCATTGGAAAGCCTTTGAAATGCTTCCACAGAACTCCGAGTTTACTGGAATCTCAGCAAACACTTTTTCACCCGATCTTCTTGATACTTGGAGGGAATGATTGGTACTCCATTCACACTTGGTGCCCTAAATTTCATTCTTCTAGGTTGAAGCATTCAATGACAGGAATACTTTGAATTTTTATGTTTCATTTCGTTTTCCCTTATACATCAAACAGGGTTTGAACTAGCTGCTTGAAACTTGACTCACTCAAATAGTTTTCAGTGTGCTCTCTATCCTTTGTTCCCTATTGAAGTAGACCTAGGCAGCAGTAAAGAAAATACACTTTCATTTCAAAGCGTCTGAAAGGCTTCCACAGAACTTTGATTATACTGGAATCTCAGCAAATATATATATATATATTTTCAATCGATCTTGTTGATACTTGTAGGGAATGATGTGTAATCCATTCGCAATTGGTCTCCCAAATTTTGTTCTTCTAGGATGAAGCGTTTGTTTGCAGGAACACTTTGAATTTTTAGATTTCACTTCATTTTCCCCTATAGGGATACATGCATTTAAATCTCTAAATCAAATAGGTTTTGTTCTAGCTGCTTGAAATTTGACTGACTAAATCAGTCCTCAGTGCACTCTCTATGCTTTATTCCCAGTTGAAGAAGCCCTAACCGTAGGCAAGGAATATATACTTTCATTGTAAAGCATTTGCAAAGCTTCCACAAAACTTTGAGTTTACTGGAATATCAGCAAATATTTTTTCAACCAATCTTGTTGATCCTTGGAGGGAATGATTGGCACTCCATTCTCATTTGGTCCCCCAAATTTCATTCTCTTAGGTTGAAGCGTTCATTTTCAGGAATACTTTGAATTTTTAGGTTTTATTTTTCCCCCTATATGCATACATGCATTTGGAACTCTAAATCAAACAGGGTTTGTTCGAGCAACTTCAATCTTGACTCACTAAATTAGTTCTCAGTGTGCTCTCTATGCTTTGTTCCCTGTTGAAGTAGCCCTAAGCAGAGGCAGGAAAATACACTTTCATAGGAAAGCATTTGCAAAGCTTCCACAAAACTCCGAGTTTAATGGAATATCAGCCAATATTTTTTTTTTACCTGATCTTGTTGATACTTGGAGGGAATGATTGGTACTTCATTCACACTTGGTGCCCTAAATTTCATTCTTCTCGGTTGAAGCATTCGATTGCAGGAATACTTTGAATTTTTATGTTTCACTTCGTTTTCCCTTGTACATGAATTTGGAACTCTATATCAAACAGGGCTTGTACTAGCTGCTTGAAACTTGACTCACTCAAATAGTTTTCAGTGTGCTCTCTATCCTTTGTTCCCTGTTGAAGTAGACATAGGCAGCGATAAGAAAAATACACTTTCATTTTATAGCGTTTGAAAGGCTTCCACATAACTTTGAGTTTACTAGAATCTCAGCAAATATTTTTGCAATCAATCTTGTTGATACTTATAGGAATGATGTGTAATTCATTCATAAATTTCGTTCTTCTAGGTTGAAGCATTTTTTTGCAGGAACACTTTGAATTTTTAGATTTCACTTCATTTTCCCCTATAGGGACACATGCTTTTAAAACTCTAAATCAAACAGGGTTTGTGCTAGCTGCATGAAACTTGACTCACTCTATTAGTTGTCAGTGCCCTCACTATGATTTGTTCCTTGTTGAGGTAGCCCTAAGCAGAGGCAAGGAAAATAAACTTTCATTAAAAAGCATTTGCAAATCTTCCACAGAATTCTGAGTTTACTGGAATCTCTGCAAGTATTTTTCACAAGAACTTATTATATTAGAAGGAAACAATCAGTACTCCATTCACACTTGTTCCCTCATATTTCATTCTTCTATGTTGAAGAGATTGATTGCAAGAACACCTTGAATTTTTAGGTTTCACTTCATTTTCCCATATAGGGATACATGCATTTGGAAACTAGATCAAACACGGTATGTGCTAGCTGCTTGAAACTTGACTCACTGAACTAGTGCTCAGTGAGATTTTTATGCTTTGTTCCCTATTGAAGTAACACTAAGCAGAGGCAATGAAAATGCTCTTTCATTGGAAAGCGTTTCCAAACTTCCACAGAACTCCCAGTTTACTAGAATATCAGGAAATATTTTTTCACCCAATCTTGTTGATACTTGGAGGGCATGATAGGTAGTCAATTCGCACTTGGTACCCAAAATTTCATTCTTCTAACATGAAGTGTACATCTGCAGAAACACTTTGAAATTTTAAGTTTCACTTCATTATCCCCTATAGAGATACATGCATTTGGAACTTCAAATAAAACACGGTTTGTGCTAACTGCTTGAAACTTGACTCACTCAATTAGTTCTCAGGGAGCTCTTTATGGTTTGTTCCATTTTGAATTATCCCTAAGCAGAGGCAAGGAAAACACACTTTCCTTGGAAAGCATTTGCAAAGCTTCCAGAGAAAACCGAGTTTACTTGAATCTCAGAAAATATATTTTCACCCGAACTTGTTGATACTTAGAAGAATAATCTGTACTCCATTCGCACTTGGTCCCCCAAGTTACATTGTTCTAAGTTAAAGCATTCTTCTGCAGGAACACTTTGAATTTATAGGTTTCACTTTGTTTCCCCTAAAGGGATACATGCATTTGGAACTCTAAATCAAACAGGGTTTCTGCTAATTGATTGAAACTGTACTCACTGAATTAGTTCTTAGTGCGCTCTCTATGCTTTTTTCCCTGCTGAAGTAGCCCTAAGCAGAGGCAAGGCAAATACACTTTCATCTGAAAGCGTTTGAAAACCTTCAACAGATATCTGAGTTTATGCAATATCAGCAAATATTTTTTCACCTAATCTTGTTGATACGTGGAGAAAATGGTCAGTACTCCATTCACACTTGGTCCCCCAATTTTGTTCTTCTAGGTTGAAGCATTCATTTGCAGGAACACTTTGAATTTTGGGATTCACTTTATTTTACACTACAAAGATACATGCATTTGGAACTCTAAATCAAACAGGGTTTGTTGTAGCTAATTGTAACTTGACTCACTCAATTAGTATGCATTGCACTCTCTATGATTTGTTCCATGTTGAAGTAGCCCTAAGCAGAGGTAAGGAAAATACACTTTTATTGGAAAGCATTTGCCATGATTCCTCAGAGCTCCAAGTTTACTGGAATTTCAGGCAATATTTCTTCACACGATCTCTTGATAGTGAGAGGAAATGATCGGTACTCCATTCATACTTGGTCACTCACATTTAATTCTTATAAGTTGAAGCATTAGTCTGCAGGAACACTTTAAATTTTTAGGTTTTAATTTGTTTCCCCTATATTGATACATGCATTTGGAACTCTAAATCAAATGGGGTTTGTCCTACCTGCTTGAAACTTGAATCACTGAATTAGTTCTCATTGGGATCTCTATGCTTTGTTCTCTCTTGAAGTAGCCCTAAGCAGAGGCAAGAAAATACACTTTCATTGGAAATAGTTTGCAAATCTTCCACAGATCTCTGAGTTTACTGGAATATCAGGAAATATTTTTTTCACCGAACTTGTTGATACTTGGAGGCAATGATCAGTACTCAATTTGCACTTGGTCACCCAAATTTCGTTCTTCTAGGTTGAAGCGTTTGTTTGCAGGAACACTTTGACTTTTTAGGTTTCACTTCATTTTACCCTATAAAGATTCATGTATTTGGAACATCAAATCAAACAGGGTTTGTTCTGGCTACTTGTAACTTGACTGACTCAATTAGTTCTCAGTGTACTCTCTATGTTTGTTCCATGATGAAGTACCCACAAGTAGAGGTAAGGAAAATAAACTTTCAGAGGAAAGCATTTGCAAAGCATCCACAGAATTCTGAGTTTACTGGAATTTCAGCAAATTTTCTTCACCTGGTCTTGTTAATACTCTGAAAGAATGATCAGTACTCCATTCGTATTTGGTCCCCCAAACACTGCTGTTCTATGTTGAAGAGTTTGTCTGAAGGAACACATTGAATTTTTAGGTTTCCCTTCATTTTCCCCTATAGGGATACATGCATTTGGAACTCTAAGTCAAACAGGGTTTTTGCTAGCTGCTTGAATCTTGACTCACTCAATTAGTTCTCAGTGCACTCTCTATGCTTTATTCTTTTGAAGTAGCCTTAAGCAGAGGCAAGAAAAATAGACTTTGATTGGAAAGCTTTTGCAAAACTTCCACAGAACTCTGAATTTATTGGAATTAGATCAATATTTTTTCACCAGACCTTGTTGATGCTTGGAGGGAATCATCGGTACTCCATTGCCACTTGGTCCTCCAGATTCCATTCTTCCATGTTGAAGAATTCATTTGCTGGAACACTTTGAAATTTTGGGTTTTACTTTGTTTTCCCCTATAGGGATACATGCATTTGGAACTTTAAATCAAGTAGGGTTTGTGCTAGCTGTTTGAAACGTGACTCACTCAATTAGGTCTCAGTGGGCTCTCTATGCTTTGTTCCCTGTTAAAGTAACCCTAAGCAGAGGCAAGGAAATACACATTCATTGGATAGCATTTACAAGCTTCCACTGATCTCCAAGTTTATTGGAATCTCAGCAAATATTTTTATTCACCTGATCCCGTTGACACATGGAGGAAATTATCAGTACTCCATTCACACTTGGTCCCCCAAATATTGCTCTTCTAGGTTGAAGCATTCTTCTGCAGGAACACTTTGAATTTTTAGGTTTTGCTTCATTTCCCCATTTAGGGATGCATGCATTTGGAACTCAAATCAAACACAGTTTGTGCTAGCTGCTTGAAAATTGATGCACTCATTTAGATCTCTGTGCACACACTATGCTTTTTTCCCTGTTTACATATCCCTAAGCAGGGGCAAGGAAAACACACTTTCATTAGAAAGCATTTCCAAGGCTTCCAAAGAACTCCAAGTTTACTGGAATCTCAGCAAATATTTTTTCACCCGATGTTCTTGATACTTGGAGAGAATTATCTTTACTCCATTTTAACTTGGTCCTCCAAATTTCATTCTTCTAGGTTGAAGCATTCTTTATGCAGGAACACTTTGACTTTTTAGGTTTCACATCCTTTGCCCCTTTATGGATAAAAGCATTTGGAACTCTATATTAAACATGGTTTGTTCTAGATGCTTGAAACTTGACTCACTCTATTAGTTATCATGGTGCTCTCAATGCTTGGTTCTCTGTTGAAGTCCTCCTAAGCAGAGGCAAGGAAAATACACATTCATCGGAAAGCATTTGCAAAGCTTCCATAAAACTCCAAGTTTACTGGAATCTCAGAAAATATTTTTTCACCTGATCTTGATGACAATTGGTGGGAATGATAGGTACTCTTTTCACACTTGGTCGCCCAAATTTCTTTCTTGCTGGTTGAAGCGTTAATTTTCAGGAACACTTTCTTTTTTCTTTTTTTTTTTACGTTGCACTTTGTTTTCCCCTTTAGGAATACATATATTTGGACGTCTTAATCAAATATGGTTTGTGCTAGCTGATTGAAACTTGACTCACTCAATTAGTTCTCAGTGAGCACTTACACTAAGTTCCCTGTTGAAGTAGCCCTATGCAGAGGCATGGCATATACACTTACATTGGAACGCGTTTGCAAAGCTTCCAGAGATCTCCAAGTTTACTGTAATTTCAGCAATTATTTCTTCACCTGATCTTGTTGATACTGGAGGGAATGATCAGTACTCCATTTGCACATGGTCCCCCAATTTTTATTCTTCAAAGTTTAAAGATTTGTTTTCATGAACACCTTAAATTTTTAGGTTTCACTTCTTTTTCCCCTATAGTGATACACACAATTGCAAAAATCAAACAGAGTTTGTGCTAGCTGCTTGAAACTTGACTCATTTAATCATTTCTCAATGCACTCTCTATGCTTTGTCCCTTGATGAAGTATCCCTAATCATAGGCAAGGAAAATACACTTTCATTGGAAAGCATTTTTAAACCTTCCAAAGAACTCCAAGTTTACTGGAATGTCAGCAAATACTTTTTCACCCGATCTTGTTTATACTTGGATGGAATGATTGGTACTCCACTTGCACTTGGTCCCCCAAATTTCATTCTTCTATGATGAAGGATTTGTATGCAGGAATACTTTGGATTTTAGGTGTGATTTCATTTTCCCCTTTAAGGATACATGGATTTGAAATGCTAAATCAAGCAGGGTGTGTGCTAGCTGCTTGAAACTTGACTCACTCCATTAGTTCTCAGTGTGCTCTCTATGTTTTGTTCCCTGTTGCAGTAGCCTTCGAAGAGGCAGGAAAATACACTTTCATTGGAAGTCATTGCAAATCTTCCCTACATATCCGAGTTTACTGGTTCTCAGGAAATATTTTTTCACCCGATATTGTTGATATTTGAATGGAATAATCAATACACATTTTGCACTTTGTCTGCCAAATTGCATTCTTCTAGGGTGAGGGGTTCAACTGTGGGAACATTTTGAATTTTTAGGTTTCAATTCCTTTTTACCCTTTTGGGATTCATGCATTTGAAACTCTAAATCAAACACGGTTTACGCTAATTGCTTGAAACTTGACTCACTCAATTAGTTCACAGTGCAGTCTCTATGCTTTGTTCCCTGGTGAAGTAGCCCTAAGCAAATTCAAGGAATATATACTTTAATTGGAAATCATTTGGAAAGCTTCCACAGATCTCCGAGTTTACTGGAATGTCACCAATATTTTTTCACCCAAACTTGTTGATACTTGGAAGGAATGATCAGTACTCCATTTACACTTGTACCACCAAATTTCATTCTTCTAGGTTTCAGGTTTTATTTTGAAGAACACTTTGAATTTTTAGGTTTCACTTCATTTTCCCCTACTGGGATACATACATTTGGAACTCCAAATCAAACAGGGTTTGTGCTAGCTGCTTGAAACATGACTCACTCAGTTAGTTCTCAGTGTGCTCTCTATGCTTTGCTTCCTGTTGAAGTAGCCCTAAGGAGAGGCAAGGAATATATACTTTCATTGGAAAGTGTTTACAAGACTTCCAAATTTCACCGAGTTTACTGGATTCTCAGCAAATATATTTTCACTGGATCTTGTTGATACTTGGAGAGAATGATCCTTACTCAATTTGCACTTGGTACCCCAAATTTTGTTCATCCAGGTTTAATAGTTAGTTAGCAAAAATACTTTTTATTTTTAGGTTTTGCTTCATTATCCCATATTGGCATATATGCATTTGAAACTCTAAATCAAACAAAGATTGTGCTAGGTGCTTGAAATTTGACTCACTAAATTAAATCTAAGTTCACTCTCTATGCTTTGTTCCCTGTTGAAGTAGCTCTAAGCAGAGGCAAGGAAATACACTCTCATTAGAAAGCATTTGCAAAGATTCCACAGAACTCCAAGTTTACTGGAATCTCAGCAATTTTTTTTCACCCGATCTTATTGATATTTGGAGGGAAGGATTGGTACTCCATTCACCCTTGGTTCACTAAACTTCTTTCTTCTAGGTTTAAGTTTTCATTTGAAGAAACACTTTGAAATTTTAGGTTTCACTTCATTTTCCCCTGTAGGGATACATGTTTTTGGAACTCTAAATCAAACAGGGTTTGTACTAGCTGCTTGAATCTTGACTCACTCAATTTATTCTCAGTGAACTCTCTATGCTTTGTTCTTTTGAAGTAGCCTTAAGCAGAGGCAAGGAAAATAGACTTTGATTGGAAAACTTTTGCAAAGCTTCCACAGAACTTCGAGTTTACTGGAGTTAGATCAATATTTTTTCACCAGACCTTGTTGATGCTTTCAGGGAATGATCAGTACAACATTGCCACTTGGTCCTCCAGATTTCGTTCTTCCATTTTGAAGAATTCGTTTGCCGGAACACTTTGAATTTTTAAGATTCACTTCATTTCCCCCTACAGGGATACATGCCTTTGGAACACTAATTCAAACACAGTTTGTGCTAGCTCCTTGAAACTTGACTCAATCCATTAGATATCAATGGGCTCTCTATGCTTTGTTCCCTGTTAAAGTAGCCCTAAGCAGAGGCAAGGAAATACACATTCATTTGATAGTGTTTGCAAGTTTCCACTGATCTCAGAGTTTACTGAAATCTCAACAAATATGTTTTCAACTGATCTTGTTGATACATGGAGGAAATTATCAATACTCCATTCACACTTGGTCCCCCAAATATCGCTCTTCTAGGTTAAAGAGTTTGTCTGTAGGAACACTTTGAATTTTTAGGTTTTGCTTTATTTTCCCATTTAGGGATACATGCATTTGGAACTCTAAATCAAACACAGTTTGTGCTAGCTGCTTGAAAATTGACGCACTCAATCAGATCTCTGTGCACTCATTATGCTTTTTTTTCCTGTTTATGTACCCCTAAGCAGAGGCAAGGAACACACAGTTTCATTGGAAAGCTTTTCCAAGGCTTCCAAAGAACTCCGAGTTTACTGGAATCTCAGCAAATATTTTTTCACCCGATGTTCTTGATACTTGGAGAGAATGATCAATACTCCATTTGCACTTGGTCCTCCAAATTTCGTTCTTCTAGGTTGAAGCATTCTTTATGCAAGAACACTTTGATTTTTTGGTTTTCACTTCATTTTTCCCTATTGGGATACATGCATTTTTAACTCTAAATCAAACATGGTTTGTGCTAGCTTATTGAAACTTGCATCATTCAATTAGTTCTCTGAGGGATCTCTAAGTTTGGTTCTCTGTTGCAGTAGCCCTAAGCATAGGCAGGGCAAATACACTTTCTTTGGAAACCATTTGCAAAGTTTCCCACAGAACACAGAGTTTACTGGAATGTCAGCAAATATTTTTTCACCTGATGTTCTTGATACTTGTAGGCAATGGTTTGTATTTCATTTTCACTTGGTCTCCCAAATTACATTCTTCTAGGTTTAAGGGTTCATTTGGAGGAACACTTTGAGTTTTTAGGTTTCACTTCCTTTGCCCCTTTATGGATGCAAACATTTAGAACTCCATATCAAACATGGTTTGTGCTAGCTGCTTAAAACTTGACTCACACTATTAGTTCTCATGGTGCTCTCAATGCTTTGTTCCCTGTTAAAGTACTCCTAAGCAGAGGCAAGGAAAATACACATTCATCGGAAAGCATTTGCAAAGCTTCCACAAAATTCCAAGTTTACTGGAATCTCAGAAAATATTTTTTCACCTGATCTTGATGATAATTGGTGGGAATGATAGGTACTCTTTTCACACTTGGTCACCCAAATTTCTTTCTTGTAGGTTGAAGCGTTAATTTGCAGGAACACTTTCAATTTTTTTTTTTAGGTCGAATTTTGTTTTCCCCTATAGGGATACATATATTTGGACGTCTTAATCAAATATGGTTTGTGCCAGCTGATTGAAACTTGACTCACTCAATTAGTTCTCAGTGAGCTCTTACACTTTGTTCCCTGTTGAAGTAGCCCTATGCAGAGGCATGGCATATACACTTACATTTGAAAGCGTTTGCAAAGCTTCCAAAGATCTCCATGTTTACTGTAATTTCAGCAATTATTTCTTCACCTGATCTTGTTGATACTGGAGGGAATGATCAGTACTCCATTCGCACTTGGTCCCCCAATTTTTGTTCTTCTAGGTTTAAAAGTTTGTTTTCCATAACCCCTTAAATTTTTAAGTTTCACTTCATTTTCCCCTATAGTGATACACACAATTGGAACCACAAATCAAACAGAGTTTGTGCTAGCTGCTTGAAACTTGACTCACTCAATTATTTCTAAGTGCACTCTTTATGCTTTGTTTTCTGTTGAAGTATCCCTAAGCATAGGCAAGGAGAATACACTTTCATTGAAAAGCGTTTCAAAGCTTCCAAATAACTGTGAATTTGCTGTAATGTCAGCAAATACTTTTTCACCCGATCTTGTTGATACTTGGATGAAATGATTGGTACTCCACTTGCACTTGGTATTCCAAATTTCATTCTTCTAGGATGAAGACTTTGTCTTCAGGAATATTTTGGATTTTAGGTGTGATTTCATTTTTTTCCCTGTAGGGATACATGCATTTGAAATGCTAAATCAAACAGGTTTTGTGCTAGCTACTTGATACTTGACTCACTTCATTAGTTCTCAGTGTGCTCCCTATGCTTTGTTCCCTTTGTAGCCTTAGCAGAGGCAAGGAAAATACAATTTCATTGGAAAGCATTGAAAATCTTCCATACATATCCGAGTTTATTGCAATCTCAGGAAGTATTTTTTCACCCAATATTGTTGATATTTGGAGGGAATAATCATTACTCATTTTGCAATATTTCTCTCAAATTTTGTTCTTCTAGGATGAAGCGTTCAACTGCAGGAACATTTTGAATTTTTAGGTTTCAATTCCTTTTTACCCTTTTGGGATACATGCATTTGGAACTCTAAATCAAATATGGTGTGCGCTAGTTGCTTGAAACTTGACTCACTCAATTAGTTCACAGTGCAGTCTCTATGCTTTGTTCCCTGGTGAAGTAGGCCTAAGCAGAGGCAAGGAAAATACACTTTCATTGGAAAGCATTTAAAAAGCTTCCACAGATCTCCAATTTACTGGAATGTCACCAATATTCTTTCACCCAAACTTGTTGATACTTGGAAGGAATAATCCATACTCCATTTACAATTGGTCCACCAAATTTCGTTCTTCTAGGTTTCAGGGTTTATTTTCAAGAATACTTTGAGTGTTTAGGTTCCACTTTGTTTTCCCCTATTGGGATACATACCTTTGGAACTCCAAATCAAACAGGATTTGTGCTAGCTGCTTGAAACATGACTCACTCAGTTCAGGGTGTGCTCTCTATGTTTTGTTTCCTGTTGAAGTATCCCTAAGTAGAGATGAGGAAAATATAACTTTATTAGAAAGTATTTGAAATGTTTCTACAGAACTCTGAGTTTACTGGAATCTCAGCCAATATTTTTTCACCCGAACTTGTTGATACTTGGAGGGAATGATTAGTACTCCATTCTCACTTGGTCCCCCAATTTTGTTCTTCTTGTTTGAAACATTCATTTGCCAGAACACTTTGCATGTTTAGCTTTTACTTAATTTTCACCTATAGGGTTAATTTCATTTGGAACTCTAAATCAAACATGGTTTGTGCTAGCTGCTTGAAACTTGACTCACTCATTTAGTTCTCAGTGCACTCTCTATGCTTTGTTCCATGTTGAAGTAGCCCTAAGCAGATGAAAGGAAAATGTAATTTCATGGGAGAGTGTTTTCAATCTTCCACAGAAATTGGAGTTTCTGGCATATCAAGAAATATTTTTTCCCTGGATCTTTTTGATAGATGGAGGGAATGATCGGTAGTCAAATCGTACTTGTTCCCGCAAATTTCATTCTTCTAGCAGGAAGCGTTCGTCAGCAGGACATCTTTGAATTTTTAGGTTTCACTGCTTGAAACTTGACTGACTCAATTAGATCTCAGTGCTCTCTCTATGCTTTGCCCCCTGTTGAAGTAGCCCTAAGCTGAGGCAAGAAAAATACGCTTTCATTGGAAAGCGTTTGCAGAGCTTCCAAATAACTCTGAGTTTACTGAAATCTCAGCAAATATTTTTGCACCTGATCTTGTTGATATTTGGAGGGAATGATCACCAGTCCATTCGAATTTGGTCCCCAAAATTTTGTTTTTCTAGGTTGAAGCTTTCGCTTGCAGGCACACTTTGAATTCTTAGGTTTCACTTTGTTTTCCCCTATAGGGATACATGCATTTGGAACTCTAAATAAAACACGGTTTGTGCTAGCTCCTTGAAACTTGACTCACTCAGTTAGTTCTTAGTGCATTCTCTGTGCATTGTTCCTTGTTGAAGTATCCTTAAAGAGAGCCAAAGAAACTACACATTAATTTGAAAGTGTTTTCAAAGCTTCCATGGAACTCCGAGTTTACTGAATTCTCAGGAAATATTTTTTAACCCTCTCTTGTTGATACTTGGAGGGAACGACCGGTACTCCATTTGCACTTGGTCACCCAAATTACATTCTTCTAGGTTGAAGCGTTTGATTGCAGGAACACTTTGAAATTATGTTTCACTTTGCTTTATCCTATCTGGATACATGCATTTGGAACTGTAAATCAAACTCGTTTTGTGCTAGCTGTTTGAAAATTGACTCATTCAATTAGTTCTCAGTGTGCTCTCTATGATTTGCTCCATGTTGAAGTAGCACCAAGCAGAGGCAAGAAAATACACTTTCATGGAAAGAGTTTCCAAACTTCCACAGAACTCCAAGTTTACTGGAGTTTCCACAAATATTTTTTCACCTGATCTTGTTGATACTTGAAGGGAATGATTGGTACTCCATTTGCACTTTGTCCCTCAAATTGTGTTCTTCTAGGTTGAAGCATTCCTTTGCAGGAACCCTTTGAAACTTTAGGTTTCACTTCGTTTTCCCCTATAGGGATGCATGCATTTGGAACTCTAAATCCAACAGGGTTTATGCTAGCTGCTTGAATCTTTACTCACTCAATTAGTTCTCAGTGTGCTCATTATGCCATGTCCCCTGTTGAAGTAGCCCGAAGCTGAGGCAAGGTAAGTACACTTTCATTGGAAAGCGTTTTCAGAGCTTCCAAAGAACTCCGAGTTTACTGGAATAACAGCAAATATTTTTTCACCCAATCTTGTTGATACTTGAAGTTATTGATTGGTACAACATTTGAACTTTGCCCCCCACATTTCATTTTTTTTAGGTTGAAGCTTTGTTTGCAGGAACACTTTCAATTGTTAGGTTTCAGTTCGTTTTCCCCCATAGGGTTACATGCATTTGGAACTCTAAATCAAACACAGATTGTGCTACCTGCTTGAAAATTGACTCACTCAAGTATATCTCAGTGTGCTCTCTATGCTTTGTGCCCTGTTGAAGTAGCCCTAAGGAGAGGCAAGGAAAATACACTTTCATTGGAAAGCATTTGCAATGCTTCCACCAAACTCCGAGTTTACTGGAATCTCATCAAATATTTTTTTACCTGATCTTTTTGATACTTGGAGGGAATGATTGGTACTCCAATCGGACTTTGTCAGCCACATTTCATTCTTCTAGGTTGATGCTTTCATTTTCAGGAACTATTTGAATATTTAGGTTTCACTTCCTTTTCCCCGATAGGGATATATTGATTTGGAACTCTAAATCAAACAGTGTTTGCCTTAGCTGCTTGAAACTTGACTCACTCAATTAGTTCTCAGTGTGCTCACTATGCTTTATTCCTTGTTGAACTATCCCTAAGCAGGGGCAAAAAATACACTTTCATTGGAAATTATTTGCATAGCTTCCACTGAACTTCATGTTGACTGGAGTCTCAGCAAATATATATTTTTTTTCCCGATCTTGTTGATACTGGGAGGGAATGATCCCTACACTATTCACACTTGGTCACACACATTTTTTATTCTAGGTTGAAGCTTACATTTACAAAAACACTTTGAATTTTTAGGTTTCTCTTCTTTTCCCTATAAAGATACATGCATTTGGAACTCTAAATCAAACACAGATTGTGCTAACTGCTTGAAACTTGACTCACTCAATTAGTTCTCACTGTGCTCTCTATGATTTGTTCCCTGTTGAAGCAGCAATAAGCAGAGGCAAGGAAAATACACTTTCATTGGAATGTGTTTGCAAAGTTTCCACAGAACTCTGAGTTTACTGGAATCTCAGCAAATATTTTTTCACCCGAACTCGTTGATATTTGGAGAGAATGATTGGAACTCCATTTGCACTCTGTACCCCTCATTTGGTTCTTCCAGTTTGAAGCTTTCATTTGCAGGAACACTTTGAATTTTTAGGATTCACTTCATTTTCCCCTACAGGGATACATGCCTTTGGAACACTAATTCAAACATAGTTTGTGCTAGCTCCTTGAAACTTGACTCAATCCATTAGTAGCCCTAAGCAGAGGCAAAGAAAATACGCTTTCATTGGAAAACATTTGCAAAGCTTCCACAGAACTCTGAATTTCATGGAGTCTCAGCAAATCTTTTCCAACCTATCTTGTTGATACATGGAGGGCATGATCAGTAATCTATTTGCACTTGGTCCTCCAAATATCATTCTTCTCAGTTGAAGAGCTCCTTTGCAGGAAACCTTTTAGTTTTTTAGATTTTACTTTATCCCCCTATAGGTATACATGCTTTTGGAACTCTAAATCAAACAGGATTTGTGTTAGGTGCTTCAAACTTCACTCACTTAATTAGTTCTCCATGTGCAGTCTATGCTTTGTTCCCTGTTAAAATAGCCCTAACCAGAGGTAAGGAAAATACGCTTTCATTGGAAAGTGTTACGAAAGCTTCCACAGAACTACGAGTATACTGGAATCTCAGCAAATATTTTTTCACCCGATCTTGTTGATACTTGGAGGGAATGATTGGTACTCCATTTGCACTTGGTGCTATAGTTTTGTTCTTCAAAGTTAAAGCATCTGGTGGCAGGAATACTTTGAATTTTTAGGTTCCACTTTGTTTTCCCCTTTAGGGATGCATGTATTTGGAAATCTAAATCAAACAGGGATTCTGCCAGCTGCTGGAAACTTGACTCACTCCATTAGTTCTCACTGAACTCTAAATCAAATAAGTTTTTTGCTAGCTGCTTAAAACTCACACAATTCTATATCTGTGCACTCTCTATGCTTTGTTCCCCTTTGAAGTAGCCCTAAGCAGAGGCAAGGAAAATACACTTTCTTTGGAAAGCGTTTGCAAAGCTTCCACAGAACTCCAAGTTTACTAGAATCTCAACAAATATTTTTTCACTGATCTTGTTGATATTTGGAGGGAATGATCGGTTCTCCATTCCCACTTTTTCCTCCAAACTTCGTTCTTCTCAGTTAAAGTGTTCACTTGGAAGAAAACTTTTAATTTTTAGGTTTCACTCTGTTATCCCCTATAGGGTTACATGCATTTGGAAATCTAAATGAAACAGGGATTCTGCCAGCTGCTGTAAACTTGACTCACTCCATTAGTTTTCACTGTGCTCACTATGCTTTCTTCCCCTCTGAGGTAGCCCTAAGCAGAGACAAGGAAAATACACTTTCATTGGAAAGTGTTTGCAAATCTTAGAACTCCAAGTTTACTGGAGTCTAAGCAAATATTTTTTCACCTGATCTTGTTGATACTTAGAGGGAATGGTCAGTAAATCATTCACACTTGGTCTCCCAAGTTTTGTTCTTCTAAGTTTAAGCTTTTGTTTCCAGGAATACTTTGAATTTTTAGGTTTCACTTCGTTTTCCCCTATAAGGATACATGCAATTGGAACTCTATATCAAACAGGGTTTATGCTAGCTACTTGACACTTAACTCACACAATTAGTTCTCAGTGCACTCTCTATGCTTTGTTTCCTGTTGAAGTAACCCTAAGCAGAGGCAAAGAAAATACATTTTTATTGGAAAGTGTTTGCCAAACTTCCACAGAATTTCGGGTTTACTGGAGTCTCAGAAAATATTTTTTCACCCGATCTTCTTGATACTTGGAGGGAATGATCCATACTTCATTTGCACTTGGTCCCACCTGAATTCATTCTTCCAGGTTGAAGCCTTCTTTGCAGGAAGTCTTTGAATTTTTAGGTTTCACTTTCTTTTACCCTATAGGGATACATACATTTGGAACTCTATATTAAACAGGGTTTTTGCTAACTGCTTGAAACTTGACTCTCTCAATTACTTATCAGTGGGCTCTCTATGCTTTGTTCCCTATTGAATTAGCCCGAAGCAGATGCAAGGAAAAAACACTTCCATGGAATAGCATTTAAAAAGCTTCTACAGAACTCTGATTTTTCTGGATTCTAACAAATATTTTTTTTTTCACCTGATCTTGTTGATAGTTGCAGGGAATGATCAGTACTCCATTCACAATTGGTCCCCCAGATTTCATTCTTCTAGTTTTTAGTGTTCATTTGCAGGAAGACATTGAAATTTAGGTTTCACTTCATTTTCCCCTATAGGGATACATGCATTTTGAACTCTAAATCAGACAGAGTTTGTGCTAGCTGTTTGAAACTTTATTCACTCAATTAGTTTACTGTATGCTCTCTATGCTTTGTTCTCTGTTGAAGTAGCCCTAAGCAGAGGCAAGAAAAATACACTTTCATTGGAAAGCGTTTGCAAAGCTTCCTTAGAACTCCAAGTTTACTGGAGTCTCAGCAAACATTTTTTCACCCAAGTTTGTTTATACTTGGAGGGAATGATCGGTACTCCATTTGCACTTGGTCACCCAAATTTCGTTCTTCTAGGTAGAAGCATTCATTTTCAAGAAGACTTTGAATTTTCAGATATCACTTCATTTTCCCCTATATGGATACATATATTTGGAACTCTAAATCAAACAGGGTTTGTGCTTGCTGCTTGAAACTTGTCTCACTCAATTAGTTCTCAGTATGCTCTCTATGCTTTGTTTCCTGTTGAAGTAGCCCTAAGCAGAGGCAAGGAAAATACACTTTTATTGAAAGGCAATTGCAAAGCTTCCACAGAACTCTGAGTTTACTGGAGCCTCAGCAAGTATTTTTTCAACCGATCTTCTTGATACTTGGAGGCAATGATGAGTCCTCTATTCGCATTGATCCCCAGATTCCGTTCTTCCCAGTTTAAGTGTTCAAAAGCAGGAAGACTTTGAATTTTCAGGTTTCACTTCATTTTCCCCTATAGGGATTCATGCATTTGGAACTCTAAATCAGAAAGGGTTTGTGCTAGCTACTTGAAACTTGACTCACTCAATTAGTTCTCTGTGTGCTCTCTGTGCTTTGTTCCCTGTTGAAGTAGCCCAAAGCAGAGGCAAGGAAAATACACTTTTAGTGGAAAGCATTCACAAAGCTTCCATAGAATTCCAATTTCCTAGTGTCTCAGCAAATATCTTTTCATCCGATCTTGTTGATATTTGGTTCAGTTCTTCATTAGCACTTTGTCCCCAAATTTTTTTCTTCTAGGTTGAAGCATTCATTAACAGGAACACTTTGCATTTTTAGATTTTACTTCATATTCCACTATTTTTATAAATGCATTTAGAATTCTAAATCAAACATGGTTACTGCTAGCTGCTTAAAATTTGATTCACTCATTTATTTCTCAGTGCACTCTCTATGCTTTGTTCCCTATTAAAGTAGCCCTAAGCAGAGGCAAGAAAAATACATTTTCATTGGAATGCTATTGCAAAGCTTCCACAGAACTCCGAGTTTACTGGAATATCAGCACATATTTTTTCACCAATCTTGTTGATACTTGGAGGGAATGATGGGTACTCCATTTGAACTTGGTCCCCCAAATTTAGTTGTTCTAAATTGAAGCATTCTTTGCAGAAACACTTTGAATTTTCTGGTTTCACTTCGTTTTGCCCTGCAGGGATACATGCATTTAGATCTCTAACTCAAACAGTGTTTGTGCTGGCTACTTGAAAGTTGACACACTCAATTAGTTCTCACTGTGCTCTCTTTGCTTTGATCCCTGATGAAGTAGCCCTATGCAGAGGCAAGGGAAATACACTTTCATTGGAAAGTTTTTCAAAGCTTCCACAGAAGTCCGAGTTTATGGGAATATCCTCTAATATTTTTTCACTCAATCATGTTGATACTTAAAGAGAAAATGATCAGAACTCCATATGCACTGGTCCCACAAATTTAGTCCTTCTAACTTGAAGCATTCCTTTGCAGGAACACTTTGAATTTTTAGGTTTCACTTTGTTTTCCCCTATAGAGATTAATGCATTTGGAACTCTAATTCAAACAGGGTTTCTGCTAGCTTCTTGAAACTTGACTCACTCAGTTAGTTCTCAGTGTGCTCTCTATGCTTTGTTCCCTTATAAAATTGCCCTATGCAGAGGCAAAGGAAATACACTTTCATTGGAAAGCTTTGCAAAGCTTCCACAGAAATCTGAGTTTACTTGAATCTCAGCAAATAATTTTTCACCCAATGTTTTTGATACCTGGAGTTAATGATTCGTACTCCATTCACACTTGGTCCCCCAAATTTCGTTCTTCTAGGTTGTAGCATTCGTTTTCAGGAACACTTTGAATTTGTAGGTTTCACTTTGTTTTCCCCTATAGGAATACATGCATTAGGAACTCAAAATCAAACAGGATTTGTGATAGCAGCTTTTAACTTGACTCACTCAATTAATTCTCAGTGCAATCTCTAGGATTTTTTTTTCCATGTTGAAGTAGCCCTAAGCAGAGGCAAGGAAAATACACTTTCAGTGGAATGCATTTGAAAAGCTTCCACATAACTCCGAATTTACTGCAGTCTCAGCAAATATTTTTTCACCTGATCTTGTTGATATTTGGAGGGAATAATCAGTACTTTATTAGGTCTTGGTCCCCAATATTTCATACTTCTAGGTTTAAGCATTCGTTTACAAGAAGACTTTCAATTTTTAGGTTTCACTTCATTTTCCCCTATAGAGATTCAAGCTTTTGGAAGTCTAAATCAAACAGAGTTTGTGCTAGTGGCTTGAAACTTGATTCACTCAATTAGATATCAGTGCACTCTCTATGCTTCGTTCCCTTTTGAAGTAGCCCTATGCAGTGGCAAGAAAATACACTTTCATTGGAAAGTGCTGCAAAGCTTCCACAGATCTCCAAGTTTACTGGAATCTCAGTAAATACTTTTTCACCTGATCTTGTTAATACTTGGAGGGAATGATCAGTGCTCCATTTGGACTTGGTCCACAAAACTTCAGTCTTCTAACTTGAAGCATTAATTTGCAGGAACACTTTTAATTTTTAGGTTTCCCTTCGTTTTCCCCTATAGGGATACATACATTTGGAACTCTAAATCAAACAGGGTTTGTACTAGCTGCTTGAAACTTGTCTCACTCAATTAGTTCTCAGTGCACTCTCTATTCTTTGTTCCCTGTTGAAGTAGTCTAAAGCAGAGGCAAAGAATACACACTTTCATTGGAAAGTGTTTGCAAAGCTTCCTCAGAACTCCAAGTTTTCTGGAGTCTCAGCAAATATTTTTTCACCAGATCTTGTTGATACTTGGAGGGAATTATCGGTACTCCATTTGCACTTGATCCTCCGTATTTTATTCTTCTAACTTTAAGCTTTTGTTTGTAGGAACACTTTGAATTTTTATGTTTCACTTAGTTTTCCACTATAGGGTGTACATGCATTTGGAACTCTACTACAAACATAGTTCGTGCTAGCTGCTTGAAATTGACTCACTCATCTAGTTCTCAGTGTGTTCTCATTGCTTTCTTTGTTCCCTGTTGAAGTAGCCCTAAGCAGAGGCAAGGAAAATACACTTTCTTTGGGAAGCATTTGAAAAGCTTCCACAGAATTTTGAATTGACTGGAGTTTCAGCAAATATTTTCTCACTGATCTTATTTATACTTGTAGGGAATGGTTGGTTCTCCATTTGCATTGGTCCCCAGATTTCATTCTTCCAGGTTTAAGCTTTTGATAGCTGTTGGGGGCCACAAATCAAATCAATATGGCACCTGGCAGTTTGCCAGGAGGAGTAGTTTGTGAGGCAAAGCCACTGAGCCATTAAGATAGTGGGGATTCCTTATTGGCGATTGCTGTATCTGGATGACGCTAATTGAGTCAAGCTGTGTTTAATCAGGTAGGTATATATACCACTGTTGTTCTGTAATAAAGCAGTTCCCGCTTCAACCTTCAAATTACTTGTCACCTCCCGGTTATTTTGCCGAGCTGGACTGCAGCAAATGGTGGCCCATATGGGGAGCTCCGGGATGCTCTGGGGTAAGTGACAAGGAAGGAAAGCTGCCAGTCCCTAGAAATAGATAGTACAGGAAGAAAACTGCTCACCCCTGAGGAAGCAGATAGGTCA
This sequence comes from Marmota monax, assembly GCF_021218885.2. Taxonomy (NCBI): domain Eukaryota; kingdom Metazoa; phylum Chordata; class Mammalia; order Rodentia; family Sciuridae; genus Marmota; species Marmota monax. Next base: position 222,452 of record NW_026692274.1, read on the forward strand.
AGAGGATGAATGGCCATTTCAAGAAAATGGAGAAGATTGATACAATGTGTTTTTTTGTTTTCTTTTGTCTTGTTGTTTTGTACTGTCTTTGTTATGGAAGTATGGTATCAGTATTTACTAAAACTCAAACTGAAGGGGTGTTAAGTAAATTGCTAATGGAAGGAGGCACCCCAGTAAAACCAAGAATAGTTAGGGAATATGTTGATAAAAGCCCAGGAACTCTAGTCAGAAAGAGGAAGAAAGTTCAGAAGAGGAAGGACTATCAGGGAAGGAGTTACAACAAAAGGCTGCTATAAACACTATTTGTCACTGTAGGGTGTGTGAGGTGGCATGGTGTGGTGAATGCCACGTGCACAAGCCCAGCGTGGTGCAGCAGGGACTTTCCAGCTGGCTGCGGCAGTGGCTGCGGGCCCTTCCCTGCCCCTGCCCGGAAAGCAGGACGCCACTGCTGTGAGCCCCAGCCTGGGTGGCCCGGTAGCATTTTGAGTCCGGGACACTCCCTGGGGCCATAGATTGCCAGGGGAAGGCTACCAAGGATCTTGCCACCTTCCTCAAGAGGGTGAAATAGATCCTCCAAAGGAAATTCCCCCAAGGGTACAATTCAGGATTATCCCTTTTTTATACAAAAAAAAAAATGGGGGGGGGAACAACCCGCCATTCTCAAGCCTTCTCAGCTTTATAAATGCAGGGTTAGCAATATCTCAAATCCATAACAGCTGAACTTCGGTTTCAATTATTGTGATAGCATTTACAGCTTTCACCACAGCTGCATCAGCTTACAGTTATTATCATTAAAGGTCCTGACCCAATGATTGTCTGGAGTTGGGGGTCTGTTTGTGTGTTTCCACAGGGAGAACAGCAGCCAATTTGGATTCCAGAGAGAATAACTAAAGTGATTTCTACAGACCAAAAAGAAGATAATTTTGGCTCAAATCCATAACAGCTGATATCCAGAACTCCAGTTTGGCTATCCTTGCATCTGCAATGATGGTTCTCCCACACCTGGAGGCTAATGAATAATGGGCATCATTAAGACCTATTTCAAATGTAAAAAACCTTGAGGCTTATTTGTGGGAATATCTTCAAACCCATATGCAAGTTACAGGAAGAAGGATGGAATATCAAAAGAAGAGTCAAACCCAGGTGGTAGCCAGGACGCTTTTTTCAATTTTATTTTTTGAGCTCATACAGACTTAGGTTAATGTTTTTCTGATCAGTTCTATTTTTTGATCAACTGTGGAGTTTTTAAACATTGCAATAGAGATTGCACATGTGAAAAGCTACAAGGCCTTTACTATTGTGTTATGTGTGCACACTTGTGTTATGTGTTGTGTGTATGTCCATATATCATATATGAGGAGTGTTCATGAAAAATTAAATGGATGCATCCAAATATCTTTTAACGTGATTTAAACAGTTTAATTTAAATTGGGTGAACAGATGAAGGAAAGATGTCTTTAAAATTAAGCTTCCAAGTTTTTCTAGGTGTTCAAAAAAAACTAATATTATATTAATGTCTTTGAAATAATCTACCTAAATTCAGAAATTTACAAGGATTGTTTTCAAATGTGAACAAAAATGGAGGTTAACAGATCTGTTTTTTTTTTTTTTTTACTTTCACCTTTCCTTTTCATTATATTTAATAATTCTGCTCAGGATAATGTACTAAATTTTTCAGAAAGTTGTTTGTTTAGTGCCTGGTGGAATGCTACACAATTTTCTTTAGCCATCATTGCCAGAATTCCTACCTTTATCCCAGTGCAGTGAAGAAGAAAATAGAAGAATTTCCAGTATTACTGAAAACAAAATGAGACTTCGCAATTACAGATACCCTCATCACAGCTGTTGCTGTTTCTGCTTCTGCTACTAAAGCTTCTGCGATAGCTATCACAACAAACTGTACAAACTGCTACATCAATACTTCAAGAAGAAATAGACATATTAATGGATTACTCTCCTTTAAGCTGCTTACAGAACTTACGTGGACTGTGTATCACTTATATGCATTATGAACTAATCTACTGATACTTGTAATAGTACTAGGGTATCTTTGTTGATGGTGTTATCGGTGGTACAATTTTTCCAAGGGCTTCTCACTTGGAGCCGTCAATGACTTGGTATAGTGGCATTTTGTATCCTCCTCCTTCTACTTGTGGCAGGTTGTTTATGGTGTTTGTTTAAAAACCACTATGGTCGTTATCCACAAGTATGGCTTAATATGTTGGGCCAGTATTCAAAGACGGGTAAGATCCAATTACAATGGTACCAAACTAAGCCAGGAGGTGGACGATTTGAGATTAGACCATCCAATGATGGGTAAGGAACATATGTAGGATTGGACAACCTAAAACAGTCATGGTCCCTAAACCACATACTTGTTGTTTAATAAAACAAAAGGGGGGAGATGTTGAGGGCCATGAATCAAGTCAAGATGGCGCCTGGAAGTTTTCCAGGAGGAGTGGTTTGTGAGGCAATTCCACAGAGCCATTAAGATGGGGTGATTCCTTATTGGCTTATTGCTGTATCTGGATGATGCTAATTGAGTCAAGCTGTGTGTAATCAGTTAGGTGTGGTAAGCCGTTCTAATAGACCGTGGCCGCCATTAGAAAATGGCGCCGGCTTCCACTGTGGCCTGTGACAAACAACTCCTAATATGGAGAATTGGCATGCAATCCCTTCCCACCCTATGAGAAAGGTCCACGTGGCAGCTTAGGATTGGTATGCGGGAGGCTTTATTAGGCTGTGCTTGGGCGCTCGGCGGGGGGTCACTATAAGATGATACTTGAATCAAGGCCTGAATAAACTGCTGAAAGAAGAATCCTGTGTCGTGTTTTCCCTTGCTGGCGAGGGGTCGCGACAATTGGTGGCCCGGACGGGGAATTATATTCCTCGAACCCAGGATCCAGAACTTTCAGCAGTCAGGGTGGTGCACCGGTAAGTTCCCCTGTAAAGTGGGAATCCGCAAGCTAATAGCGGGACATTCCCCTGTAAAAGGAAGAGAGTGGGAAATTCATAAAAAAGGGACGCTCCCCTGTAAAAGGAAGAGAGTGGGAAATTCATAAAAAGGGACGCTCCCCTGTAAAAGGAATAGACCGGGGACTTTTGTACTTTCACTTTCTTTATAGTTCTAAAAACATTATGGGTGCTACCTCTTCAAGCCCAATTTTGTTGGCCCTAGATGGGTTGTTACATTCAAAAGGACTTAAGATAAAGCAGAGCACTTTTCAAATGTTTTTGAGAGAAGCTGATATAGCGGCTCCTTGGTTTGCTTTTTCAGGGAGTCTTACGATTCCTAGCTGGGACAAATTAGGGAAAGATCTAGATTTCGCTCATGAGCAAGGCACCTTAGAGGGTGGCGTTATACCACTTTGGAAGTTAGTTAGAGGATGTATAACAGATGGTAAATGCCAGGAAGCTGTGAGTGAGGGTCAAGCTATTCTTGAGCAACTGCATGAGGAAAAATCTGAAGGATCATGTAGTGAAGTGGCAGAGAGTATTAAAAGTAACAGTAGTGAGAAGGCAAAAGAGCCTGAAGATAAAAATAGGAGAAGGCTCTACCCAGACTTGACAGAATTAAAAACGCCTGAGAACACAAGTGACTCAGAGAGTTCTGAGGACCTTGATATATTGTTACAACAACTACGTAAGATAAAAATGAAAAAGAAGAAAAAGGAGACACAGGGCACGCAGGCCTACTGTAAGAAGGGGAAGGGAGTTAACATCGGTCAACAAAACTCTGAGGAGGAGGAGGTAGAATATCTAGAAGGAGATATGGTGCCGGTTGCCCCACCCCCGTATGTGGGGGGGGGAGCCAAGGTTCCGGGAGATCTTTTCATGCACAAGTTTGGAGGACAGTTAACACAGATATGGGACTTGCATACCCTGTATTTCAGGACAATAACAGGGGAAGATATCATGAGCCTTTAGACTTTAAGATAATTAAAACCTTGGCAGAATCTGTCTGCACTTATGGCATAGACGCCACTTTCACCCTTACTCAGGTGGAAGGACTTACTAGATTTTGCATGACTCCTTCAGATTGGGCTAGTCTAGTCCTTGCTTGTGTTTCCCCAGGGAAATACTTGGATTGGAGAGCATTTATGCTAGAGGGTGCAGTAGAGCAAGCTGCCCAAAAGCATGCAGCGGGACACCCTGCCTGGGATAAGGATATGCTTTTGGGACAAGGCAGGTTTGCTAATCAACAAACAGGATACTCCCCTGAGGTATACGAACAGATTAATAACATTTGCATCCGTGCATGGAAATCACTCCCAAACAGAGGAGAAGTGTCTAGCAATTTGACAAAAATTATACAAGGCCCCACAGAACCTTTCTCAGACTTTGTTGCCAGGATGGTGGACACCACAGGAAAAATCTTTGGTGACCCTGATAGAGCAATGCCCTTGATTAAACAACTTGTCTTTGAACAATGTACTAAAGAATGTAAAGCAGCTATTACTCCTTATAAAAACAAAGGCATAGAGGCCTGGATGAAAGTCTGTTGAGAAATAGGTGGGCCATTAACTAATGCAGGCCTTGCTGCTGCTGTCCTTCAATTATCACATAAATCCAGCCCTGTTGTCGGAAAGTGTTTTGGGTGCGGTCAAGGAGGACATTTTAAACGAGAATGTCCTAATAAGAAGGGAACATCCAAAAATGAGCCCGTAGAGATTTTGGAATTACGGCAGCTATAGTGACAGCTGTGGCAGTATCTGCTGCTGCAGCAGTTACAGCTGGAGTAGCCATGGCCAGCCAGGTACAAACTGCTGCCACTATTAATCAGGTTATTCAACAAACATCCACCATACTTGAATCTCAAAGTAGAATTAATCAACACATTTTATCTGGGATTCTGGCTGCTAATCAAAGGATAGATCTGCTTCAAGCTCAAGTTGAGGAATTGTTTGTTCTAGTACATTTAGGTTGTGTTGATCAACGTGCACATTTATGTATAACCTCTGTCAGGTTTAATGATTCCAGAAATGCCTCCCGCATCATCGGAGAGTATCTATCCGGAACCTGGTCCATGGAAGTAGAAAACTTGATCCAGTCTCAACTAACTCAGATTGCTGTTTTGAATAGTACCTGTGTCGATCCAGTGACTTTGGGTCAATTCACCAGTTGGCTATCCTCTGCCTTTTCCTTCTTTAAGGAATGGGTGGGAGTGGGCATTTTTGGGGCAATGTGTTGCTTTGGTGTTGTGCTTTGTTTGTGGCTTCTCTGTCGCCTTAAAACTCGCCATGCACAAGAAAAGGCTATGATTGTACAGGCTCTTGCGGCCTTAGAACATGGCATTTCTCCACAAATCTGGCTTGCACATCTTAAACAGTGATTTCTGGGCATGGCCATTGCACCCCAAGTCATTGCACTGGGATTGGCATGCCCTCTTCCTTATGCTCTCCCAGTGCTGGATAGCCCTTGCACTCTGCAGGTCTTGTTACCATTGCACGCAGATGGGTTTCAGGACTGGTCTTTCTTCTCGGCTATAGACCTTTTACCTTCCTCTGGGGCTTAGGGATTGTGTTGCCAACTCAAATCTTGTCTTTACTACCAAGCTACCTGTGTTATCCTACTTCTCGCCGTCGTCACGGTGCAGGATGTGAGGCAAGGCACTGCACTTGAGTGATCCCTCAATGGACCTCAAGGAAACCATGTCCTATTGCATGCGGGTTTGAGGTCCACGCCCCGCCCTACGAAAAAAGGCGTCGGCTGATATGGGATCAGGTTTGGGGAAGGTGCCTCCTTGGGACTGAACCATACATTGCAGCCACTTCTGCACAGTGGGATAGGACCTCTACTTTCGCCTGCATTGTTATATAAAATAGAAGGGGGAACTGTGGTAAGCCATTCTAATAGACCGTGGCCGCCATTAGAAGATGGCGCCGGCTTCCACTGTGGCTTGTGACAAACAACTCCTAATATGGAGAATTGGCACGCAATCCCTTCCCACCCTATGAGAAAGGTCCACGTGGCAGCTTAGGATTGGTATGCGGGAGGCTTTATTAGGCTGTGCTTGGGTGCTCGGCGGGGGGTCACTAGAAGATGATACTTGAATCAAGGCATGAATAAACTACTGAAAGAAGAATCCTGTGTCGTGTTTTCCCTTGCTGGTGAGGGGTCGCGACAGTTAGGTATATATACCACTGTTGTTATGTAATAAAGCAGTTCCCACTTCAACCTTCAAGGTGCTTGTCACCTCCCTGTTAATTTGCCCAGCTGGACTGTGGCAGATAGCAGGAAGACTCTGAATTTTTAGGTTTCACTTCATTTTCCCCTATAAGAATACATACATTTGGAGCTCTAAATCTGAAAGGGTTTGTGCTAGCTAATTGAAATTGACTCACTTGATTAGTTCTCAGTGCACTCTCCATTCTTTGTTCCCTGTTGAAGTAGCCCTAAGCAAAGGCAATGAAAATACACTTTCATTGGAAAGCATTGCAAAGCTTCCACAGAACTCCGAGTTTACTGGAATCTCAGCGTAGAGTTTTTCACCTGATCTTGTTGATACTTGGAAGGAATTATTGGTACTCCATTTGCACTTGATCCCCCAAATTTCATTCTTCTAGGTTGAAGCATTCATTTGCAGGAAGATTTTGAATTTTTAGGTATCACTTTATTTTCCCATATAGGGATACATGCTTTTCAAATTCTAAATCAAACATTGTTTGTTGTAGCTTCTTGAAACTTGACTCACTCAATTAATTCTCAGTGCACTCTCCATGCTTTGTTCCCTGATGAAGTAGCCATAAGGAGAGGCAAGGAAAACACACCTTCATTGGAAAGTGTTTGCAAAGTTTAGAGAAACACCGAGTTTACTGGAATCACAGCAAATATTTTTTCACCCAATCTTGTTGATTCTTGGAGGGAAGGATTGGTACTCCATTCGCACTTGGTCCACCAAATTTTGTTCTTCTAGGTTGAAGCATTTGTTACAAGGAACACTTTGAATTTTTAGATTTCACTTTGTTTTCTCTATAGGGATACATGCATTTGGAACTCTAAACCCAACAGGGTTTGTGGTAGCTGCTAGAAAGTTGGCACACTCAATTATTTCTCAGTGTGCTCTCTATGCTTGGTTTCCTGTTGAAGAAGACCTAAGCAGAAGCAAGGAAAATACACTTTCATTGGAAAGCATTTGTGAAGCTTCCACAGAACTCCGAGTTTACTGAAATCTCAGGAAAGATTTTTCACCCAATTTTGTTGATACTTGGAAAGAATGAATGATACTCAATTGGAACTTAGTCTCCCTAATTTCTTTCTTCTAGGTTGAAGTGTTCTTTTGCAGGAACACTTTGAATTTTAAGTTTCACTTCATTGTCACCTGTAGGGATACATGCATTTGGAACTCTAAATCAAAGAGGGTGTTTGCTAGCTGCTTGCATCTTGACTCACTCAATTAGTTCTCAGTGCACTCTCTATGCTTTGTTCCCTGTTGGAGTAGCCCAAAGCAGAGGAAAATAAAATACAATTTCATTGGAATCCGTTTGCAAACTTCCACAGAACTTGGAGTTTACTAGATTCTCAGAAAATATTTTTTCACCTGATCTTGTTGATACTTGGATGTCATTGTCACTTCTCCATTTGCATTTGGTTTCCCAAATTTCATTCTTCTAGGTTGAAGCGTTTCTTTTCAAGAACACTTTGAATTTTTAGGTTTCACTTCGTTTTCCCCTATATGGATACATGCATTTGAACTCTAAATCAAATAGAGTTTGTGCCAGCTGCTTGAAACTTGACTCACATAATTAGTTCTCAGTTTTCTCTCTATGCTTTGTTCCCTGTTGAAGTAGCCATAAGCAGAGGCAAGGAAAATACGCTTTCATTGGAAAGCATTTGCAAATGTTCAGAGACTCTGAGTTTACTGGAATCTCAGGAAATATTTTTTCACCTGAACTTGTTGATACTTGGAGGGAATGATCGGTACTCCATTCGCACTTGGTTCTGCAAATTTTGTTCTTCTAGGTTGAAGCATTTGTTTTAAGTAACACTTTGCAATTTTCAGTTTCACTTAGTTTTCCCCTATAGGGATACATGTATTGGGAACTCTAAATCAAACAGGGTTTGTGCTTGCTGCTTGAAACTTGTCTCACTCAATTAGTCCTCAGTATGCTCTCTATGCTTTGTTCCCTGTTGAAGTAGCCCTACGCAGAGGCAAGGAAAATATTCTTTCATTCAAAAGCGTTTGCAATGCTTCCACAGAACTCAGAGTTTGCTGAAATCTTAGCAAATATTTTTTCACCCAATCTTGTTGACATGTGGAAAGAATGATCGGTACTCAATTGGCACTTGGTCCCCCTAATTTCGGTCTTCTAGTTTGAAGCTTTTGTTTGCAGAAACACTTTGAATTTTTAGGTTTCACTTCGTTTTTCTCTATAGGGATACATATTTTTGGAACTCTAAATCAAACAGGGTTTGTTCTAGCTGCTTGAAACTTGACTCACTCAATTTGTTATCAGTGTGCTTTCTATGCTTTATTTCCTGTTGAAGTATCCCTAAGCAGAGGCAAAGAAAATACAATTCCACTGGAAATTGTTTGCAAAACTTCCACAGAACTCTGAGTTTACTAGAATCTCAGCAAATATTTTTTCACCCTATCTTGTTGATACTTGAAGGGAATGATCGGTACTCCATTCACACTTGACACCCCAAATTTCGTTCTTCTAGGTTGAAGCATACGTTTGCAGGAAGACTTTGAATTGTTATGTTTCACTTTGTTTTCCCCTATAGGAATACATGCATTTGTAACTCTAAATAAAACAGGGTTTTTGCTAGCTGCTTTTAACTTGACTCACTCAATTAGTTCTCATTGCACTCTCTATGCTTTCTTTTTTTTCCTGTTGACATAGCCCTAAGCAGAGGCAAGGAAAATACACTTTCATTGGAAAGCATTTACAAAGCTTCCACAGAAATCCGATATTACATGAATCTCCCCAAGTACTTTTTCATCTGATCTTGTTGATATTGGAGAGAATGATCAGAACTCCAATTGTACTTGGCCCCCCACGTTTCATTCTTCTTGTTTGAATCTTTCGTTTGCAGGAACACTTTTTATTTTTAGTTTTCCCTTCTTTTTCCCCTATACTGTTGGATGTAGTTGGAACTCTAAATCAAACACGGTTTGTTCTAGCTTCTTGAAACTTTACACACGTAATTAGTTTTCTGTGTGCTCTCCATGATTTGTTCCTTATTGAAGTAGCCCTAAGCAGAGGCAAGGAGAAATTGATTTAATTTTGAAGCATTTGCCAATCTTCCAGAGAACTCCGAGGTTACGGTAATCTCACCAAATATCTTTTCACCTGATCTTGTTGATTCTTGACAGGAATGATAAATACTCCATTGTCATTTGACCCCCTAAATTTCATTCTTCTAGATTGAGGGGTTCAATTGCAGGAACACTTTGAATATTTACTTTTCACTTTGTTTTCCTCTATATGGATAAATGCAGTTTGAACTCTAAATAAAACATGTTTTTTGCTAGCTGCTTGAAATTTGACACACTCAATTAGTTTTCTTGCTCTCTCTATGCATTGTTTTTTGTTGAAATAGCCCTTTTCAAAGGCAAGGAAAAAAATACTTCATTTGAAAGCATTTGCCATGTTTCTGCACAACTCTGAGTTTTTTGAAATCTCAGCATATATCTTTTCACCCAATCTTTTTGATATTTGGAAGGAATGATCGGTACTCCAGTTGCACATGGCCCCTCAAATTTGTTCTTCTAATGTGAAGCTTTAATTTGCAGGAATATTTTGAATTTTTAGGTTTCACTTTTTTTCCCCTATAGAGTTAGATGCAGTTGGAACTCAAATTCAAACTCGTTTTGTGCTAGCTGCTTGAAACTTGACACACTCAATTAGTTCTCAGTGTGCTCTCTATGCTTCATTCCCTGTTCAAGTAGCCCTAAGCAGAGGTTAAAAAAAAAAACACTTTCATTAGAAAGCATTTGTCAAGCTTCCACAGAAATCTGAGTTTATTGAAATCTCAGCAAATAGATTTTCCCCTGATATTGTTGTATTGTTGATACTTGGCAGGAATTATTGATAATACAGTCTCACTTCACCACACAAACTTCATTATTCTAGGTTGAAGCATTTGTTTTCAGGAACAATTTGAAGGTTAAGTTTTCACTTCATTTTCCACTATAGGGATAGATGTAGTTGGATCTATAAATAAAACATTGTTTGTGCTAGATTCTTGAAATTTGACACCCTCAATTATTTCTCTGTATGCTCTCTGTGCTTTGTTTCCTGTTTAAATAACCCTAAGCAGAAGCAAGGAAAGCACAATTTAATTTTAAAGCATTTGCCAAGATTCCACAGAACTCTGAGTTTACTGAAATCTCAGCAAATATCTTTTCACCTTATCTTGTTGATACTTAGCAGGAATGATTGGTATTTCTGTTGCACTTGGCACCCCAAATTGCATTCTACTAGGTAGAAGCATTCATTTTCAGGAACACTTTGAATTTTTAGGTTTCACTTCATTTTACCCTATAGGGATAGATGCAGTTAAAACTCTCAATCAAACACGTTTTGTGCTACCTTCTTGAAACTTGAGACACACAATTAGTTCTCAGTGTGCTCTCTATGCATTGTTCCCATTGAAATAGCCCTAAGCAGAAGTAAGGAAAAAACACCTTCATTTGAAAGTGTTTGCAAAGCTTCCTCATATCTTCGAGTGTACCGAATTCTCAGCAAATATTTTTTCACCAATCTTGTTGATACTTGGCAAGAATTATTGGTACTCCAGTTGCACTTGATCCTCCAAAGTTTGTTCTTCTCAGTTGAAGCATTCATTTGCTGGAACACTTTGAGTTTTTAGGTTTGACTTTGTTTTCCCCTATCGGGATAGATGCTGTTAGAACTCTAAATCAAACACGGTTTGTCCTAGATGCTTGAAAATTGACACACTCAAAGAGTTCTCTGTATGCTCTTTATGTTTTGTTCCATTTGAAGTAGCCCTATGCAAAGGCATATAATAAACAATTTAATTTGTAAGTGTTTTTCAATCTTCCACAGAACTCAGAGGTTACTGAAATCTCAGCAAATCTTTTCACCTGCTCTTTTTGATACTTGGGAGGACTGATTGGTAGTCCAGTCGTACTTGGCCTTCCAAATTATGTTGTACTATGTTGCAGCTTTCATCTGCAGGAATCCTTTGAATTCTTAGGTTTCACTTTGTTTCTTTCTATTGGGATTGATTAATTTGCAACTCTAAATCAAACATGTTTTCTGCTAGCTGCTTCACACTTGACAAACAATTAGTTCTCTGTGCTCTTTCTATTTTTTGTTCCCTGTTGAAATAGCCTAATTAGAGACAAGGAAAAACACTTTCATTTGAAAACATTTGCCATGCTTTCAGAGAACCCTGAGTTTACCAAAATTTCAGCAAATATCCCTTCATCTGATCTTGTTGATATGTGGCAGAAATGATCAGTACTCCAGTCGCATTTGGCACCCCAAATTTCATTCTTTTAGGTTGATGTGATAGTTTGCAGCAACCCTTTGAATTTCTAGGTTTCAATTCGTTTTGACCTGTAGGGATAGATGCATTTGGAACCCTAAATCAAACACAATTTGTGATAGCTCCTTGAAACTTTACACATTCAATTAGTTCTCAGAGTGCTCTCTAGGCATTTTTCTCTGTTGAAGTAGCCCTAAGCAGAGGCAAGGGAAAATCAGTTTAATTTGGAAGCATTTGCCAAGCTTCCAGAGAACTCCAAGGTTACAGAAATCTTAGCAAATATTTTTCCACCTGATCTTGTTGATACTTGTCAGGAATGATCAGTACTCCAATCACACTAGCTCCCCAAATTTCACTATTCTAGGTTGAAGCTTTCATTTGTAGGAACACTTTGAATTTTTATGTTTTACTTCATTTTCCCCTATAGGGATAGATGCATGTGGAAGTCTAAATCAAACATGGTTTGTGCTAGCTCCTTGAAACTTGACACACTCAATTAGTTCTCAGTGCATTCTCTATGCTTTATTCCCTGTTGAAATACCCCTAATCAGAGGCAAAGATTAACACTTTCATTTGAAAGCTTTGTCAAGCTCCCATGGAACTATGAGGTTACTGAAATTTCAGCAAATATTTTTTCTCCCGATCTTGTTGATACTTGGCAGAAACGATTGGTACGCCAGTCACACTAGGCCCCCCACATTTTATTCTTCTATGTTGAAGCATTCATTTGCATGAACACTTTGAATTTTTAGGTTTCACTTTGTTTTCTTCTATAGGGATAGATTTAGTTGGAAATCCAGATCAGACACATTTTGTGCAAGCTGTTTGAAACTTGACAGTCTCAATTATTTCTCAGTGCACTCTCTGTACTTTGTTCCCTGTTGAACTAGTCCTAAGCAGAGACAAAAAAATACACATTCATTTGAAAGCATTTTCCAAGCTTCCACAGAAAACCGAGTTTACCAAATTTTCAGCAAATATTTTTCCACCCGATCTTGTTGATACTGGGCAGGAATGATTGGTCCTCCAGTCACACTTGACCCCCCAAATTTTGTTCTTGTAGGTTGAAGCATTCATTTGCAGGAATCCTTTGAATGTTTACATTTCACTTCGTTTTCCCCTATAGGGATACATGCAGTAGGAACTCTAAATAAAACATGTTTTTCTTGCTGCTTGAAACTTGATAATTCAATTAGTACTCTGTGCTCTCTAGGCATTGTTCCCTGTTGAAGTACCTCTAAGCAGAGGCAAGGAAAAAACACTTTCATTTTAATGCATTTGCCAATCTTCCACAAAACTTTGAGTTTACTGGAATCTCAGCAAATATTTTTTCACTTGAACTTGTTGATATTTGCAAGAATGATCAGAAGTCCAGTCACACTTTGCCCCCCAAATTTCATTCTTCTAATTTGAAGCATTCATTTTCAGGAACACTTTGAATACTCAGTTTCCACTTTGTTTTCTTCTATAGGGATAGATGCATTTGGAACTCTAAATCAAACATGTTTTTTTGCTAGCTGCTTGAAACTTGACACTCTAAATTATTTGTCAGTGTGCTCTCTATGTTTTGTTTCCTGTTGAAATAGCCCTAAGCAGAGACAAGAAAAAAAAAACACTTTCTTTAGAAAGCCTTTACCAAGCTTCCCCAGAACTCTGAGTTTACTGACATCTCAGCAAATATCTTTTCACTGGATCTTGATGATACTTGAAAGGACTTATCGGTACTCCAGTTGCACTTGGTCCCCCAAATTTCATTTTTCTAGGTTGAAGCATTCGTTTGCAGGATGGATGCATTTGGAACTCTAAATCAAACATGTTTTGTGCTAGCTGCTCAAAACTTGACACACTCAATGAGTTCTCAGTGCACAGTCTATGCTTTTTTCTCAGTTGAAGTTTCCCTAAGCAGAGAAAAGGAAAAAAAAAGACTTTTATTTGAAAGCCTTTTCCAAGGTTCCCCAGATCTCCAAGATAAATGAAATATCAGCAAATATTTTTTCACTCGACCTTGTTGATACTTGAAAGGAATGATTGGCATTCCAGTTTCACTTGCCCCCCCAAATTTAGTTCTTCTAGGTTGAAGTGTTTCTTTGCAGGAACACTTTGAATTTTTTGTTTGCACTTTGTTTTTGTTTTTGTTTCCTATGGGAATAGATGCATATGGAACTCTAAGTCAAACACATTTTGTGCAAGCTGCTTGACACTTGACACACTCAATTAGTTCTCAGTGTGCTCTCTATTCTTCTTCCCTGTTGATGTAGTCCTAAGCAGAGGCAAGAAAAAAAAATTTCATTTGAAAACTTATGCCAATCTTTCACAGAACTCCGAGTTTACTGAAATCCCAGCAAATATTTTTTCACCTGATCTTGTTGGTACTTGGCAGGAAAGAACAGTACTAAAGTCTCAATTGGCCTCAAATTTTGTTCTTCTAGTTTGAAGCAGTCATTTGCAGAAACACTTTGAATTTTTAGGTTTTAAGACGTTTTCCCCTATAGGGTTAGATGACTTTGGAACTCTAAATATAACAGGTTTTGTGATAGCTGCTTGAAACGTGACAAAATCAATTAGTTCTCACTATGCTCTCTATGCATTGTTTTCTGTTTAAGTAGCCCTAAGCAGAAGCAAGAAAAAAACTTTCATTTGAAAGCTTTTCCCAATCTCCCAAAGAACTCCGAGATTACTGAAATCTCAGCAATTTTTTTTTTTCACCTGATCATGTTGATAGATGACAGCAATGATCAGAACTCAAGTTGCATGTGGCCCTCAAAATTTTATTCTTCTCAGTTGAAGCATTCTGTTGCAGGAACATTTTGGATTTTTTTTTTTTTTTTTTTTTTGGTTTCACTTCGTTTTCCCCTATAGGGATAGATGCAGTTGGAAATCTAAATCAAACAGGGATTGTGCTAGCTGCTTGAAACTTTATACACTCAGTTATTTCACTGTGTGCTTTCTATGCATTGTTCCCTATTGAAGTAGCCCAAATCATAGGCAAAAAATAATATTTGATAGCTTTTGCCATGCTACCACAAAAATCCATGTTTACTGAAATCTCTTTGTTTACTTCTATAGGGATAGATGCAAATGGAAATCTAAATCGAACACATTTTGTGCAAGCTGCTTGAAACTTGACAAACTCAATTAGTTCTCAGTGCACTCTCTATGCTGTTTTTGCTTTTGAAGTAGCCCTAAGTGGAAGCAACAAAAAAAAAAAACACTTTCATTTGAAAGCATTTGCCAAGCTTCCACAGAACTCTGAGGTTACTGAAATCTCAGCAAATATTTTTTCACCCAATCTTGTTGATACATGCCAGGAATGATTGGAACTCCAGTTGCATTTGGCGCCCCAAATTTCATTCTGCTAGGTTGGAATGTGCATTGGCAGGAACACTTTGAATTTTTAGGTTTCACTTAATTTTCCCCTATAGACAATGATGCTTTTTGAACTCTAAATCAAACACATGTTGTGCTACCTTCTTGAAACTTGACACACTCAATTAGTTCTAAGTGTGCTCTCTATGCTTTGTTCCATGTTGAAATAGCCCTAAGAAGAGGCAAGGAAAAAAACACTTTCATAGAAAGCATTTGCCAAGCTTCCACAGAACTCTGAGATTACTGAAATCTCAGTAAATATTTTTTCACACGACCTTGTTGATACTTGACAGGAATGATCAGCACTCCAGTTGCACTTGGACACCCACATTTA
Source organism: Marmota monax (assembly GCF_021218885.2). Classification (NCBI taxonomy): domain Eukaryota; kingdom Metazoa; phylum Chordata; class Mammalia; order Rodentia; family Sciuridae; genus Marmota; species Marmota monax. The sequence goes on from NW_026692274.1 coordinate 237,612, forward strand.
GTTATTCTAGGTTGAAGTGTTGGTTTGCAGGAACACTTTGAATTTTTTGGTTGCAGATTGTTGTTTTTTTCCTATGGGGATACTTACAGATGGAACTCTAAGTCAAACACATTTTGTGCAAGCTGCTGAAACTTGACACACTCAATTAGTTGTCAGTGTGCACTACATGCTTTTTCCCTGTTGAAGTAGTCCTAAGTAGAAGCAAAAAAAAAAAAAAAAAAACCTTTCATTTGAAAACGTATGCCAATCTTCCACAGAACTTTGAGTTTACTGAAATCTAAGCAAATATCTTTTCACCCTACTTGGCAGGAATGATCAGTACTAAAGTTGCACTTGGCCCCCAAATTTTGTGCTTCTACTTTGAAGCATTTGTTTGCAGGAACAATTTGAATTTTTAGTTTTCACTTCATTTTGCCCAACAGGGTTAGATGCCTTTGGAACTTTAAATCTAACATGTTTTGTGCTAGCTTCTTGAAACATGACCCACTTATTTAGTTCTCACTATGCTCTCTATGCATTGTTTTCTATTTAAGTAGCCCTGAGGAGAGGCTAGGAATGAACACTTCCACTTGAAAGCTTTTGCCATGCTTCCAAAGAACTCTGAGATTACTGAAATCTCAGCAAATATTTTTTTTCACTCGACCTTGTTGATACATGCCAAGAATGATCAGAACTCCAGTTGCATTTGGCCCCCCAAATTTCAGTCTGCTAGGTTGAAATGTTCATTGGCAGGAACACTTTGAATTTTTAGGTTTCACTTCATTTTCCCCTATAGGGAATGATGCTGTGGGAACTCTAAATCAAACACATTTTATGCTACCTTCTTGAAACTTGACACCCTCAATTACTTCTAAGTGTGCTCTCTGTGTTTTGTTCCATGTTGAAATAGCCCTAAGACGAGGCAAGGAAAAAAACACTTTCATATGAAAGCATTTGCCAAGCTTCCACATAACCCCAAGATTTTTGAAATCTCAGCAAATATTTTTTTTCACATGATATGCTTGATACTTGACAGGAATAATTGGTTTTCCAGTAACACTTGGCCACCCAAATTTTGTTCTTCTAGGTTGCAGCATTGGTTTGCAGAACAACTTTGAATTTTATTTTTGGTTTCACTGTATTTTCTTCTATAAGGATAGATGCAGATGGAACACTAAATCAAACACATTTTCTGCAAGCTGCATGAAATTTGACACACTCAATTGGTTGTCAGTGTGCACTCTATGCTTTGTTCCCTGTTGAAGTAGCCCTAAGCAGAGGCAAAGAAAAAACACTTTCATTGGAAAGACTTTGCCAAGCTTCCACAGAACTCTGAGTTTACTGAAATCTCAGCAAATATTGTTTTTTCACCTGATCTTGTTTATATTGACAGGAATAATCAGTACTTCGTTGACACTTGGTACCCAAAATTTCATCATTCTAGGTTGAAGTGTTTGTTTGCAGATACACTTTGAATATTTAGGTTTCACATCATTTTGCGCTATAGGGATATAAGCAGTTGGAACTCTAAATAAAACATGGTTTGTGGTACCTGCTTGAAGCTTGACACACTAAATTAGTTCTCAGTGTGCTCTCTATGCTTTCTTCCCAGTTGAAGTAGCCCTAAGCAGAGGCAACTATGAAACACTTTCATTTTAAAACGTTTGCCATTCATCCACAGAAATCTGAGTTTACTGAAATCTCAGCAAATATATTTTCACCTGAACTTGTTGACAGTTGGCAAAAAATGATCCATATTCCAGTCACAGTGGGCCCCCTGAAATTTTGTTCTTCTAGGTTGAAGTGTTCATTTGCAGGAACACTTTGAATTTTTCGGTTTCACGTTGTTTTATTCTATAGGGATAGATGCATTTGGAACTCCAAATCAAACTTTTTTTGTGTGCAAGCTGCTTGAAAATTGACACATTCAATTAGTTCTCAGTGGGATATGTATGCTTTGTTTTCTTTAAAGTAACCCTAAGGAGAAGCAAGGAAAAACCAATTTCATTTGAATGTGTTTGCCAAGCTTCCACAGAACTCTGTGTTTACTGAAATCTCAGCAAATATTTTTTTCACCATATCTTGTTGATACTTGGCATGAATGATCAGTACTCCAGTCACACATGGCCTCCAAAATTTTGTTCTTCTAGGTTGAAGCGTTCATTTGCAGGAACCCATTGAATGTTTGCGTTTCACTTTGTTTTTCCCTATAGGGATAGATGCAGGTGGATCTATAAATCAAACATGTTTTTTGCTAGCTGCTTGAAACCTGAAACTCTAAATTAGTACTTAGTGTGGTCTCTATGCCTTTTCCCTGTTGAAGTAGCAATAAGCAAGGCAAGGAAAAAAAAAACAAAACACTTTCATTTAAATGCCTTTGCCATGCTTCCACAGAACTATGAGTTTACTGAAATCTCAGCAAATATCTTTTTGCCAAATCTTGTTGATATATGTGAGGAATAATTGGTATTCCAGTCACACTTGTCCCTCCAAATTTCATTCTTCTAGGTTGAAGCATTCGTTGGCAGGAACATTTGAAATTTTTGTTTCCCTTTTTTTCTTCTATAGGGATAGATGCATTTGGAACTCTAAATCAAACACATTTTTTGCAACCTGCATGAAACTTGACACACTCAAGTCGTTCTCAGTGCACTCTTTATTCTTTGTTTCCTGTTGAATTAGCCCTAAGCAGAGGCAAAATAATCAATTTTATTTGAAAAAATTTGCAAAGATTCCACAGAATTCTGAGTTTACTGAAATCAACAAATATTTTTTCACCCGAACTTGTTGATACTTGGCAGGAATTATTGGTACTGCAGTTGCACTTGGCATCCCAGTTTTGTTCTTCTATGTTGAAGTGTTCCTTTGCAAGAATCCTTTGAATGTTTAGGTTTCACTTTGTTTCCCCCCATAGTGATATATGCAGTTGGAACTCTAAATTAAACACAATTTGTGCAAGCTGCTTGAAACTTAATACATTCAATTATTTCTCAATGTGCTCTCTATGCTTTGTTCCCTGTTGAAGTAGCCCTAAGCAGAGTCAAGAAAAAAACACTTTCATTGGAAAATTTTGCCATGCATCCACAGAACTCTGAATTTACTGAAGTATTAGCAAATACCTTGTTGATCTTGTTGATACCTGGAAGGAATGATTGGTACTCCAGTCGTACTTGACCCCCCAAATTGTGTCCTTCTGGGTTGAAGCATTCGTTTGCAGGAACACTTTGAATTTTTAGATTTCTCTTCATTTTCCTCTATACTGATAGAAGCAGTTGGAACTCTCAAACACTTTTTGTGCTAGCTGCTTGAAACTTGACACACTCAATTAGTTCTCTGCACAATCTCTATGTTTTGCTTCCTGTTGAATTAGCTGTAAGCAGAGACAAGGATAAAACACTTTTATTTGAAAGCATTTGCCAAGCTTTGCAGAACACACAGTTTACTGAAATCTCACCAAATATTTTTTTTTTACCTGATCTTGTTGATATTCACAGGAATGATCAGTACTCATTGCACTTGGCACCCCAAACTTAATTCTTCTAGGTTGATGCATTCATTTGCAAGAACACTTTGAATATTTTGGTTTCACTTTGTTTTCCCCTATAGGGTTAAATGCATTTGGTACTCTAAGTGAAACACAGTTTGTGCTAGCTGCTTGATATTTTACACACTCCATTAGTTCTCACTGCACTTTCTATGTTTTGTTTTCTTTTGAAGTAGCACAAAGCAGAGGCAAGGAAAAAAACACACTTTCATTTGAAAGCCTTTGGCAATCTTCCACAGAACTCCAAGTTTACTGAAATTTCAGCAAATATATTTCACCCAATCTTCTAGATACTTAGCAGGAATGATTCATACTCCAGTTGCACTTGGACCCCCAAATTTTGTCCTTCTGTGTTGAAGAATTCATTTGCAGGAACATTTTGAATTTTTAGTTTTCACTTCATTTTTACCAATAGGGATAGATGCATTTGGAACTCTGTATCAAACACATTTGTGCAAGCTTATTGAAACCAGACACACTCAATGAGTCTCTGTGCATGCTCTATGCTTTCTTCCCTTTTGAATTATTCCTAAGCAGAGGCAAGGAAAAAGCACTTTCCTTGGAAAGCATTTGCCAAGCTTCCTCAGAACTCTGAGTTTACTAAAATCTCAGCAAATATTTTTCACCCAATCTTGTTGATATTTACAGGAATGATTGGTACTCCACTCACACTTGGCCCCCCAAATTTTGTTCCTCTAGGTTGAAACGATGGTTTGCAGGAAAACTTTGAATTCTTAGGTTTCACTTCATTTTTCCCCTATAGCTAGAGATACAGTTGGAACTCTAAATCAAACAGGTTTGTGCTACCTGAATGAAACTTGACACACTCAATTATTTCTCACTGTGCTTTCTATGCTTTGTTTTTTATTGAAGAAGCCTAAGTGGAGGCAAAGAAAAAACACTTTCATTTGAAAGCATTTGCCATGCTTTCACAGAACTCCAAGATTACTTAAATCTAAGCAAATATCATTTCACCTGATCTTGTTGATACTTAGCAGGAATGATCAGTACTCCAGTCGCACTTGGTGCCCAAAATTTATTCTTCTAGGTTGAAATGTTCATTTGTAGGACAACTTTGAATTTTGGGGTTTTACTTTGTTTTATTCTATAGGGATAGATGCATTTGGAACACTGAATCAAACATGTTTTGTGATAGCTATTATAAACTTGACACACTCAACTAGTTCTCAGTGTGCTCTCTATGCTTTGTTGCCTGTTGAATTACCTGTAAGCAGGGACAAGGAAAAAACACTTTCATTTGAATGGGTTTGCTAAGCTTCCACAAAACTCCGAATTTACTGGATTCTCAGCAAATATTGTTTCACAGGAAATTGTTGATACATGGCAGGAATTATTGGAAACCCAGTCGCACTTGGCACCCCAAATTTCATTCTTCATGGTTGAAGCATTCATTTGCAGGAACACTTTGATTTTTTAAGTTTCACTTTGTTTTCCCCTATTGGGTTAGATGCATTTGGAACTCTAAGTCAAACACGCTTTATGCTAGATGCTTGAGAATTTACACACTCCATTAGTTCTCACAGTGCTTTCTATGTTTTCTTTTATATTGAAATAGCCCCAAGCAGAGGCAAGGAAAAAAACGTTTTAATTTGAAAGCCTTTGCCAAGCTTCCACAGAAATCCGAGTTTACTGAAATATCAGCAAATATCTTTTCAACCGATCTTCTTGATATTTGGCAGGAATGATTGGTACTCCAGTCGCACTTGGCCCCCCAAATTTTGTTCATCTAGGTTTAAGAATTCATTTGCAGGAAAACTTTGAATTTTTAGGTTTCATTTCATTTTCCCCTCTAGGGATAGATGCAATTGTAACTCTAAATCAAAGACGTTTTGTGCTAGCTGCTTGAAACTTGACACACTCAATTAGTTCTCTGTGCACTCTTTATGCTTTCTTCCCTGTTGAATTATCCCTAAACAGAGGCAAGGAAAAAACACTTTCATATGAAAGTGTTGCCAAGCTTCCACAGAACTCCAAAATTACTTAAAACTCAGCCAATAATTTTTTTACACAACCTTGTTTATACTTGACAGGAATGATTGGTACTCCAATCACACATGCCCCCCCTAAATTTTGTTCTTCTTGGTTGAAGCATTCATTTGCAGGAACACTTTGAAATTTTAGGTTACACTTTGTTTTCTCCTGTAGGGATGCATGCAGTTGGAACTCTAAATCAAACATGTTTTGTGCTAGCTGCTTGAAACTTGACACACTCAATGAGTTCTCAGTGCACAGTCTATGCTTTTTTCCTGTTGAAGTTTCCCTAAGCAGAGGAAAGGAAAAATCACTTTCATTTGAAATCGTTTTTCATAGTTCCAAAGAACTCCGAGATTACTGAAATCTCAGCAAATATTTTTTCACTCGTAATTGTTGGTACTTGACAGAAATGATTGGTACTCCAGTCACACTTGACAACCAAATTTACTTCTTCTAGGTTGAAGTGTTGGTTTTCAGGAACACTTTGAATTTTTAGGTATCCATTTGTTTTCTGCTATAGAGATAGATGAATTTGGAATTGTAAATCAAACATGTTTTTTTGCTAGATCCTTGAAACTTGACACACTGAATTAGTTCTCAGTGCGCTCTCTTTGATTTTTTCCTTTTGAAGTAGCCCTAAGCAGAGGCAAGGAAAAAACATTTTATTTGAAAGAGTTTGCCAAGCTTCCACAGAGCTCCAAGTTTACTTAAATCTCAGCAAATATCTTTTCTCCCGATCTTGTTGGTACTTGGCAGGAATGGTCAGTACTAAAGTCGCACTTGGACCCCAAATTTCATTAATCTAGTTTGAAGAATTCATTTGCAGGAAAATTTTGAATTTTTAGGTTTCACTTCTATTTCCCCTATAGGGTTAGATGCCTTTGAAACTCTAAATCTAACATGTATTCTGCTAGCTGCTTGAAACATGACACACTCAATTAGTTCTCTGTGTGCTCTGCATGCTTTTTTGTCTATTGAAGTAGCCCTGAGCATAGACAAAGAAAGAACACTTTCATTTGAAAGCATTTGCCAAGCTTCCAAAGAACTATGAGTTTACTAAAATCTCAGGAAATATTTTTTCACCCACTCTTCTTGATATTGACCACAATGATGGGTACTCCAGTCACATGTGGCCACCCAAATTATATTCTTCTAAGTTGAAGCATTTTTTTTTTTGCAGGAACACTTTGAATTTTTAGGTTTCACTTTGTTTTCCCCTATAGGGATAGATGCAGTTGGAACCCTAATTCAAACATGGTTTGTGCTAGCTGCTTGAAACTTGACACAGTTAATTAGTTCTCAGTGCACTCTCTATGTTTTGATCCCTGTTAAAGTAGCCCTAAGGGGAGTCAAGGAAAAACACTTTCATTTGAAAAACACGTTCATTTGCCAAGGTTCCACACAACTCTGAGATTACTGAAATATCAGCAAATATTATTTCACCCAATATTGTTGATAATTGACAGAAATGATAGGTTCTCCATTTGCACTTGCCCCCCCAAAAAAAATTCATTCTTCTAGGTTGAAGCATTCATTTGCAGAAATAGTTTGAATTTTTAGGTTTCACTTCGTTTTCCTTTATAGGGACAGATGCAGTTGGAACTCTAAATCAAACATGTTTGTGCTAGCTGCTTGAAACTTGACACTCTCAATTAGTTCTCAATGTACTCTCTAAGCTTTGTTCCCTGTTGAAGTAACCCTAAGCAGAGGCAAGGATAAAACACTTTTATTTGAAAGTGTTTGGGAAGCTTCCACAGAAGTCTGAGTTTACTGAAATCTCAGCAAATATATTTTCACCTGATCTTGTTGATACTTGGCAAGAATGATTGGTACTCCAGTCACACATGGCCCCCAAATTTCATTCTTCTAGGTTGAAGTTCTCGTTTGCAAAAACACTTTTTAATTTTTAGTTTTCACTTTATTTTCCCCTATAGGGATAGCTTCAGTTGGAACTCTACATCAAACATGGTATTTGCTAACTGCTTGAAACTTGACACTCTCAATTAGTTCTCACTGTGCTCTCTATGCTTTGTTCCCTGATGAAGTAGCCCTCTGCAGAGGCAAAAGAAAAACACTTTCATTTGAAAGCCTTTTCCAAGCTTCCACAGAAGTCTAAGTTTACTGAAGTCTCAGCAAATATCTTTTCAATTGATCTTTTTGATACATGGCAGGAATGATTCGTACTCCATTTGCACTTGGCCCCCAAATTTTGTTCTTCTAGGTTGAAGAATTCATTTGCAGGAACACTTTGAATTTTCAGTTTTCACTTTTTTTCCCCTATAGGGATAGATGCAATTGGAACCCTAAATCAAACAAGGTTTGTTCTAGCTACTTGAATCTTGACACACTCAATTTCTTCTCTGTGTGCTCTCTGTGCTTTGTTGTCTGTTGAAGTATCCCTAAGCAGAGAAAAGGAAAGAACAATTTCATTTCAAAGCTTTTGCCAACCTTCCACAAAACAAAGAATTTACTGAATTCTAAGCAAATATTTTTCACCCACACTTGTTGATATTGACAGAAATGATGGGTACTCTAGTCGTACTTGGCCCCCCAAAATTTTGTTCTTCTAGGTTGATGTATTCGCTTGCAGGAAAACTTTGAATTTTTCGTTTTCACTTTGTTTTCCCCAATAGGGATAGATGCTTTTGGAACCCCAAATCAAACACGGTTTGTGCTTGCTGCTTAAAACTTGATACACTGAATTAGTTCTCTGTGTGCTCATCATGCTTTGTTTTCTGTTGAAGTATCCCTAAGCAGAGGCAAGGAAAAAACACTTTCATTTGAAAGCATTTGCCAAGCTTCCAGAAAACTCTGAGTTTGCTGGAATTGCAGCAAATAATTTTTTTTTTCAACTGAACTTGTTGATACTTGGCAGAAATGATCGGATCTGCAGTCACACTTGCCCCCCCCCAAATTTCTTTTTTCATGGTTGAAGCGTTCATTTGCAGTAACACTTTGAATTTTTTGGTGTCACTTCATTTTCTAATAAAGGGATAGATGAATTTGGATCTCTATATCAAACACATTTTGTGCAAGCTGCTTGAAACTTGACACACTGATTTAGTTCTCTGTGCACTTTCTATGCCTTTTTCCTTGTTGAAATAGCCCTAGGCAGAGACAAGGGAAAAAACACTTTCATTTGAAAGCATTTGCCAAGGTTCCACAGAATTCAGAGATTACAAAAATCTCAGCAAATACTTTTTTCACCCGACCTTGTTGATACTTGGCAGGAATGATCGGTACTCCATTTGCACTTGCCCCCTCCAAAATTCGTTCTTCTTGGTTGAAGCTTTCATTTTCAGGAAACTTTTGAATACTTAGGTTTCACTTCATTTTCTCCTATATGGATAGATGCAGTTGGATGTATAAATCAAACACATTTTGTGCCAGATAGCTGGTTGAAACTTGACACACTTGATAAGTTCTCAGTTTGCTGTCTATGCTTTGTTCCCTGTTGAAGTAGCCCTAAGAGAGGCAAGGAAAAAACACTTTCATATGACAGCATTTGCCAAGATTCCAAAGAACTTCAGGATTTCTGAAATTTCAGCCAATATTTTTTCACCTGATATTGTTGATACTTGACAGGAATGATCAGTATTCCAGTTGAACTTGGCCCCCCAAATTTAGTTCTACTATGTTGAAGCATTTGTTTGCAGGAACACTTTGAATTTTTAGGTTTCCTTTTGTTTTCTGCTATTGGGATAGATGAAGTTGGAACTCTAAATAAAATACATTTTGGGCTACCTGCTTGAAACATGATACACTCGATTAGTTCTCAGTGTGCTCTCTATGATTTGTTACCTGTTGAAGTAACCCTAAGCAGAGTCAAGGAAAAAACACTTTCATTTGAATGTGTTACCAAGCTTCCACAGAAATCCGAGTTTACTGAAATCTCAACAAATATGTTTTTTAATCCAATCTTGTTGATACTTGTTAGGAATGATTGGTACTCCAGTCATGCTCCCCCCCCCCCAATTTAGTTGTTCTAGGTTGAAGCGTTCAGTTGCAGGAACACTTTGAATTTTTAGATTTCACTTTGTTTTCCCATATAAGGACAGATGCAGTTGGAACTCTAAATCAAACACGTTTTGTGCTAGCTGCTTAAAACTTGATACACTCAATTAGTTCTCAGTGTGCTCGCTATGATTTGTTCCCTGTTGAAATAGCCCTAAGCAAAGAAAGGAAAAAAAAAAACTCTTTCATTTGAAAATGTTTCCCAAGCTTATCAGTACTTTGAGATTATTGAAAGCTCATCACATCTTTTTTCACCAGATATTGTTGATACTTCACAGGAATGATTGGTACTCAATTCGCACTTGGCTCCCCAAATTTCATTATGCTAAGTTGAAGATTTCATTTGCAGGAACACTTTGAATTTTTAGGTTTCATTTTATTTTCCCCTATAGGGATAGATGCAGTTAGAATTCTATATCAAACAGGGTTTTTGCTAGCTGCTTAAATCTTGACACTTTCACTTAGTTCTCAGTGTGCTTTCTATGCTTTGTTTCCTGTTGAAGTAGCCCTAAGCAGAGACAAGGTAAAACCACTTTCATTTGAAAGCATTTGCCAAGCTTCCAAGAAGTCCAAGATTTCTGTAATCTCAGCAAATATTTTTTTTCACCCAATCTTGTTGATACTTGGAAGGAATGATTGGTACTTGAGTTGTACTTGGCCCCCCAAATTTAATTCTTCTATATTGAAGCGTTAGTTTTCAGAAACACTTTGATTTTTACGAATGCACTTCCTTTTCCCATATAGAGATAGATGCAGTAAAAACTCTAAATAAAACACGGTTTCTCCTAGCTGCTTGACACTTGACACACAGAATTAGTTCTCATTGTGCTGTCTATACTTGGTTCCCAGTTGAAGTAACCCTAAGCAGGGGCCATCAGAAAACACTTTAATTTGAAAGCATTTGCAAACTTCCACATATATATATTTTTTACCCGAAGTTGTTGATACTTGATAGGAATGATCAGTTCTCCAGTCACACTTGGCCCCCAAATTTCGTTCTTCTGGAGTGAAGTGTTCATTTGCAAGAACACTTTGAATTTTTAGGTTTCACTTTGTTTTCCCCTATAGGAATAAAATCAGATGGTACTCTAAATCAAACACGTTTTTTCCTAGCTGCTTGAACACTGACACATTAAATTAGTTTCTTTGTGATCTCTATGCTTTGTTCCCTGTTGAAGTAGCCATAAGCAGAGGCAAGGATAAAACATTTTCATTTGAAAGCCTTTGCCAAGCTACCCCAGAATTCTCAGTACACTTAAATCTCAGCAAATATCTTTTCACCAGATCTTGTTGATACATGGAAGGAATGATTGGTACTCCAGTCTTACATGAGTGCCCATATTTTGTTCTTCTAGGAAGAAGAATTTTTTGCAGGAACACTTTTAATTTTTAGGTTACACTTTGTCTTCCCCTATAGAATAGATGCAGTTGGAACCCTAAATCAAATAAAGTTTGTGCTAGTTGCTTGAAACTTGACATACTCAATTAGTTCTCACTGTGCTCTCTAAGCATTGTTTCCTGTTGAAGTAGCCCTAAGCAGAGGCAAGGAGACAACACTTTTAATGAAAGCATTTGCCACGCTTCCACAGAACTCGAAGTTTACTGAAATCTCAGAAAATATCTATTCACCCAATAATGCTGATATTTGGCAAGATTTATCAATACTCTATTTACACTTGGTCTCCCAAATTTTGTTCTTCTAGGTTTAAGTGTTCATTTGCAGGAATACTTTGAATTTTTAGAATTTACTTTGTTTTCCCATATAGGGATAGATTCATTTGGACCTCTAAATCAAAAATGTTTTGTGCTAGCTGCTTGAAACTTGTCACTCACAATTAGTCCTTGGTGTTCTCTCTATGCTTTATTCCCTGTTGAAGTGGCCCTGAGAAGAGGCAAGGTAAAAACACTTTCATTTGAAAGTGTTTGGCAAGTTTCCACAGACCTATGAGATTACTGAAATATCAGCAAACATTTTTTTTTTTTTGCCCAATCTTATTCATACTTGTCAGGAATGATTGGAACTCCACTCACACTTAGTCCCCCAAATTTCATTATTCTAGGTTGAAGCATTCATTTACAGGAACACTTTGAATTTCAAGGTTTCACTCCGTTTTCCCCTATAAGACTAGATGCAGTTGGAACTCTAAATAAAACACATTATCTGCTATCTGCTTGAAACTTGACACACTCAATTAATTCTCAGTGTGTTGTCTATTCTTTGTTCCCTGTTGCAGTATCCCAATGCAGAGGCAAGGAAAAAACACTTTCATTTGAAAGCCTTTGCCCCAATTCCATAGAACTCCAAGATTTCTGAAATTGAAGCAAATGTTTTTTTTTTTTTTTTCTCCCAATCTTTTTGATACTTCACAGGAATGATCTGTATTCCAGTTCCACTTGTCCCTCCAAATTTTGTTTTGTTTTTCTTTTTTTTTTTGAGGCATCTCTCATTCATAATCAAAATTTATTTTTCAGGATATTCTTGTAAAAAGATATTGAAATTTGTTAACACAAATTTCATTCTTCTAGATTGCAGCATTCATTTGCAGGAACACTGAAATTTTAGGTTTCACTTCATTTTCCCCTATAGGGATAGATTCAGTTGGAACTCTATCTCAAACACGTTTTTTGCTAGCTGCTGGAAACTTGATATAATCAATTAGTTCTCTGTGTGCTCTCCATGCTTTGTTCCCTGTTGAAATAGCCCTAGGCAGAGGCAAGGAAAAAAACATTTTCATTTGAAAGTGTTTCCGAATCTTCCAAAGAACTACGAGATTATTGAAATCTCAGCAAATCTTTTTCACCCGATCTTGTTGATACTCGGTGGTAATGATCAGTACTCCAGGCACACTTGGCCCCCCAAATTTCATTCTCCTAAGTTGAAGAATCATTTGCAGGAACAATTTGAATTTTTAGGTTTCACTTTATTTTCCCCTATAGGGACAGATGCAGTTGGAACTCTAAATCAAACACAGTTTTGGCAAGCTGTTTGAAACTTGTCACACTTAATTAGTTCTCAGTATGCTCTCTATGCTTTGTTCTCTGTTGAAGTACCCTAAGCAGAGGCAAGGAAAAAACACATTCATTTGAAAGCATATTCCAAGCATCCACAGAACTCCCAGTTTATTGAAATCTCAGCAAATATTTTTTCACACAAACTTGTTGATACATGGAAGGAATGATAGTTACTCCAGTTGCACTTGGCCTCACAAATTTCGTTGTACTATGTAGAAACATTCGTTTACAGGAACACTTTCAATTATTAGATTGCACTTTGTTTTCTGCTTTTGGCTTAGATGCAGTTGGAACTCTAAATAAAATACATTTTGTGCTAGCTGCTTGATACTTGACACACTCAATTAGTTCTTACTGTGCTCTCTCTCTCTATGCTTTGTTACCTATTGAAGTAGCCCTAAGCAGAGGCAAGGAACAAACACTTTCATTTGATAGTGTTTGTCATGCTTCCACAGAACTTTGAGTTTACTGAAATGTCAAGAAACATTTTTTCACCCAAACTTGTTGATATTGAGAGGATGATCAGTATTCCAGTAACACTTGGCAACACAAATTTCATTCTTCTAGGAGGAAGCCTTCGTTTGTAGGAACACTTTAAATTTCTAGGTTTCACTTTGTTTTCCCCTATAGGAATAGATGCAGTTGGAACTCTAAATCAAATATCTTATGTGCAAGCTGCTTGAAACATGACACACTCAATTAGTCCTCACTGCACTCTCTACGCTTTGTTACCTGTTGAATTAACAATAAGCAGAGGCAAGGAAAACACACTTTCATTTAAAAACATTTTTCAAGTTTCCACAGAATTCTGAGTTCACTGAAATCTCAGTAAACACGTTTTTCATCCAATCTTGTTGATACTTGGAGGAATGATTGATACTCCATTCACACTTGCCCCCCCCCCCCCAATTTCGTTCTTCTAGATTGAAGCATTCAGTTGCAGGAACACTTTGAATTTTTACATTTCACTTCATTTTGTCATAGGAACAGATGCAGTCAGAACTCTAAATCAAACAAGGTTTGTGCTAGCTGCTTGAAACTTGACACACTCAATAAATTCTCTGTGCAATCTCTATGTTTTGTTCTATCTTGAATTATCCCTAAGCAAAGGCAAGAACAAAACACTTTCAATTGAAACCGTTTGCCAAGCTTTCACAGAACTCCAAATACTTAAATCTCAGCAAATATTTTTTTTTTCACCTGATCTTCTTGATACTTGGCAGGAATGATAAGTACTCCAGTTGCACTTGGCTAACCAAATTTTGTTCTACTAGGTTGAAGCTTTTGTTTGCAGGAATACTTTGAATTTTTAACACTCACTTTGTTTTCTCCTATAGAGGTAGTTGCAATTAAAACTCTAAATCAAACAAGATTTTTGCTAGCTGCTTGAAACTTGACACACTCAATTAGTTGTCAGTGCACTCTCTATGCTTTGATCCCTGTTAAAGTGGCCCTAAGCAGAGGCAAGTAAAAAACAGTTTCATTTGAAAGCTTGTCCAGGTTCCACAGAACTCTGAGTTTACTGAAAACACAGCAAACATTTCTTCACATGATCTTGTTGATATTGACAGGAATTATCAGTACTTCAGTCACACTCGGCCACCCAAATGTTGTTATTCTAGGTTGAAGCTTCGTTTGCAGGAACACGTTGAATTTATAGGTTTCACTTCCTTTTCCCCTATAGGGATAGATGCAGTAGGAACTCTAAATCAAACAGGGTTTCTGCTAACTGCTTGAAACTTGACACACTCAATTAGTTCTCTGTGTGCTCTCTATGCTTTGTTCTCTGTTGACAAAGCCCTAAGCAGTGGCAAAAAAAAAAAAAAACACTTTCATTTTAAAGCATTTTCCAAGCTTCCACAGAACCCTGAGTTTACTGAAATCTTATCAAATATTTTTCACCCAATATTTTGATACTTGGCAGGAAAAATCTTTACTCCAATCGCACTTGGACAACAAAATTTCCTTATTCTAGGTTGAAGTGTTCATTTGCAGGAAAACTTTGAATTTTTAGGTTTCACTTTGTTTTCCCATATAGGGATAGTTTCAGTTGAAACTCTAAATCAAACAAGATTTTTGCTAGCTGCTTGAAACTTGACACACTCAATTACTTCTCAGTGCACTCTCTGTGCTTTGTTCCCTGTTGAAGTAGCCCTAAGCAGAGACAAGGAAAAAAAATTGCATTTGAAAGCATTTGCCAAGCATCCTTAGAACCCCAAGTTTACTGAAATCTTAGTAAACATTTTTTCACCAGATATTGTTGATACTTGGCAGGAATGATTGGTACTCCAGTTGCATTTTGCCCCCAAATTTTATTATTCTAAGTTGAAGTGTTCATATGCAGGAACACTTTGAAGTTTTAGTTTTCAATTTGTTTTCCCCTAGAGGGATAAATGCAGTTCAAACTCTAAATCAAACACATTTTGTGCTAGCTGCTTGAAATTTGGCACACTCTATTAGTTCACAATGTGCTCTCTATGCTTTCCTCCCTGTTGAAGTAGCCTTAAGCAGAGGCAAGGAAAAAAAAAAACTTTCATTTGAAAGCATTTGCCAAGCTTCCACAGAACTCTGAGATTCCTGAAATGTCAGAAAAATATTTTTTCACCTGATATTTTTAATACTTGGAAAAAATGATTGGTACTAGAGTTGCACTTGGCCCCCCAAATTTTGTTCTTCTAGTATTAAGCATTCATATTCTGGAACACTTTGAAATTTTATGTTTCACTTCATTTTCCATATAGAAATTGATGTAGTATGAACTCTAAATCAAACAGGGTTTCTGCCAGCTACTTGAAACTTGACACAGTCAATTAGTTCTCAGTGCTCTCTCTATGCTTTGTTCCCTGTTCAAGTTGGTTAAGCAGAGGCAAGGAAAAAACACTTTCACTTGGAAGCATTTGCCAAGCTTCCACAGAACACTGAGTTACAGAAATCTTAGCAGATAATTTTTCACCTGATCTTCTTGATTCTTGCAGGAATGATCGGACTCCAGTCACACTTGGTGCCCCAAATATTGTTCTGCTAGGTTGAAGGTTTCATTTGCAGAAACACTTTGAATTTTTAGGTTTCACTTCATTTTCTCCTAGAGGGATAGATGCAGTTGGAACACTAAATCAAAAACGTTTTGTGCTAGATGCTTGAAAATTGACACACTCAATTAGTCCTCAGTGCACTCCCTATGCTTTGATCCCTGTTGAAGAAGCCCTAAGCAGACACAAGGCAAAAACACTTTCATTTGAAAGTGTTTGTGAAGCTTCTGCAGAAGTCTTAATTTACTGATCTCAGCAAATATTTTTTCAC
This sequence comes from Marmota monax, assembly GCF_021218885.2. Classification (NCBI taxonomy): domain Eukaryota; kingdom Metazoa; phylum Chordata; class Mammalia; order Rodentia; family Sciuridae; genus Marmota; species Marmota monax. The sequence goes on from NW_026692274.1 coordinate 253,456, forward strand.
CTGATCTTATTAATACTTGGCAGGAATGATTGGAAATTCATTCGCACTTGGCCCCCCAAATTTCATTCTTCTAAGTTGAAGTGTTCCTCTGCAGGAACCCTTTGAATGTTTAGGTTTCACTTTGTTTTCCCCAATACTATAAATACAGTTAGAACTCTAAATCAAATGCAGTTTGTGCTATCAGCTTGAAATATGACACACTCAATTAGTTCTCACTCCGCTCTCCATTCTTTGTTCCCTGTTGACATTGCCCTAAGCAGAATCAAGGAAAAAACACGTTCATTTGAAACTGTTTGCCAATCTTCCACAGAACCCTGAGTTTACAGAAATCTCACAAACATTTTTCCACCTGATCTTGTTTTTACTTAGCAGAAAGGATCAGTACTTCAGTCGCATTTGCCCCCCCAATTTTGTTATTCTAGGTTGAAGCTTTTGTTTAAAGGATCATTTGATTTTTAGGTTTCACTTTGTTTTCTCATATAGGGACAGATGCAGTAGGAACTCTAAATCAAACAGGGTTTCTTTTAGCTGCTTGAAACTTGACAGAGTCAATTAGTTCTCAATTTGCTCTTTATGCTTTGTTCCCTGTTGATATAGTGCTAAACAGAGACAAGGAAAACACATTTGCATTTGAAATCATTTGCCAAGCTTCCTCAGAACACTGAGTTTACTGAAATCTCAGCAAACATTCCCCCCCATCTTGATGATACCTGGCAGCAATGATTGGTACTGCAGTCTCACTTGGCCCCCCAAGTTTCCTTCTTCTTGTTTGAAACGTTGGTACCCAGGAACACTTTGAAATTTTACGTTTCACTTTGTTTTCCCCTATAGGAATAGATGCTGTTGGAACTCTAAATCAAACATGTTTTGTGCTAGCTGCTTAAAACTTGAAACACTCAATTAGTTCTCTGTGCCTTTCCATGCTTTGTTCCCTGTTGAAGTAGCCCTAAGCAGAATCAAGGAGAAAACACTTTCTTTGGAAAGCCTTTGCCAAGGTTCCACAGGACTCTGAGTTTGCTGAAATCTTGGCAAATATGTTTTCACCCAATCGGCTTGATACTTGGCAGGAATGATCGGGACTACAGTTGCACTTGTCCCCCCAAATTTCGTTATTATGGGTTGAAGCATTTGTTTGGAGGAACACGTTGAATTTTTAGGTTTTAATTCATTTTTACATATGAGTAGAGATGCAGATGGAACTCTAAATAAACACGTTTTGTGCTAGATGCTTGAAACTTGACACACTCAATTAGTTCAAATTGTGCACAGTATGCTTTATTCTCTATTGAAGTAGCCCTAAGAGAGGCAAGGGAAAAAAAAAAACACTTTTATTTGAAAGCCTTTGCCAAGCTTCCACAGAACTCTGAGTTACAGAAATCTCAGCAAATATTTTTTCACTTGATCTTCTTGATAATTGGCAGGAATGATTGCTACTGCAGTGGCACTTGGCTCCCTGAATTTTGTTCTTCTAGGTTGAAGCATTCCTATGCAGGAAAACTTTGAATTTTTAGTTTCCATTTTGTTTTCCCCTATAGAGATTGATGCAGTTGGAACTCTAAATCAAACAAGGTTTGTGCTATTTTCTCGAAACTTGACACACTCAATTAGTTCACAGTGTGTTCTCTATGCTTTGTTCCCTGTTGAAGTAGCCCTAAGCAGAGGCAAGGGAAAAAAAATCTTTCATTTGAAAGCGTTTGCCAAGTTTCCACAGAAATCTGAGATTACTGAAATCTCAGCAAATTTCTTTCACCTGATCTTGTTAATACTTGGCAGGAATTATTGGTCCTTCAGTCACACTTGGCCACCGAAATTTCCTTCTTGCAGGCGGAAATATTCATTTGCAGGAACACTTTGAATTTTTAGCTTTCACTTTGTTTTCCCCTGTAGGGATAGATACAGTTGGAACTCTAAATCAAACATGGTTTTTGCTACCTCCTTGAAAATTGAGACACTCAATTACTTCTCTGTGCACTCTCTATGATTTGTTCACTGTTGAAGTAGGCCTAAGCAGAATCAAGGAAAAAACACTTTCATTTGAAAGCATTTGCCAAGCTTTGACAGTACTCTGAGATTATTGAAATCTCAGCAAATATCTTTTAACCAGATCTTTTTTTTTTTTACTTTTTTTATTGGTTGTTCAAAACATTACACAGCTCTTGACATATCATATTTCATACATTAGATTCAAGTGGGTTATGAACTCCCATTGTTACCCTAAATACAGATTGCAGAATCACATCAGTTACACATCCACATTTTTACATAATGCCATATTAGTAACTGTTGAATTCTGATACCTTTCCTATCCTCTACTATCCCGCCTCCCCTCCTCTCCCCTCCCATCTTCTCTCTCTATCAAATCTACTGTAATCCATTTCTCTTCTTGTTTTTTTTTTCCCATTCCCCTCACAACCTCTTATATGTAATTTTGTAAAACAATGAGGGTCTCCTTCCATTTCAATGCAATTTCCCTTTTCTCTCCCTTTCCCTCCCACCTCATGTCTCTGTTTAATGTTAATCTTTTCCTCCTGCTCTTCCTCCCTGCTCTGCTCTTAGTTGCTCTCATTATAACAAAGAAGACATTTGGCATTTGTTTTTTAGGGATTAGCTGGCTTCACTTAACATAATCTGCTCTAATGCCATCCATTTTCCTGCAAATTCCATGATTTTGTCATTTTTCAGTGCTGTGTAATACTCCGTTGTGTATAAATGCCACATAATTTTATACATTCATCTATTGAAGGGCATCTGGGTTGGTTCCACAGTCTAGCTATGGTGAATTATGCTGCTATGAACATCAATGTGGCAGTATCCCTGTAGTACACTCTTTTAAGGTCTTCAGGGAATAGTCCGAGAAGGGCAATAGCTGGGTCAAATGGTGGTTCCATTGCCAGCTTTCCCAGGAATCTCCATACTGTTTTCCAAATTGGCCGCACCAATTTGCAGTCCCACCAGCAATGTAGAAGAGTACCCCTTTCCCCACATCCTCGCCAACACTTGTTGTTTTTTGACTTCATAATGGTTGCCAAACTTACTGTAGTGAGATGGTATCTAAGGGTAGTTTTGATTTGCATTTCTCTGACTGCTAGAGATGGTGAGCATTTTTTCATGTACTTGTTGATTGTTTGTATGTCCGTCTCTGAGAAGTGTCTGTTCAGGTCCTTGGCCCATTTGTTGATTTGGATATTTGTTTTCTTATTGTTTAATTTTTTGAGTTCTTTGTATACTCTTGATATTAGGCCTCTATCTGAAGTGTGAGGAGTAAAAATTTGTTCCCATGATGTAGGCTCCCTATTTATCTCTCTTATTGTTTCTCTTGCTGAGAAAAAAAACTTTTTAGTTTGAGTAAGTCCCATTTGTAGATTCTAGTTATTAACTCTTGTGCTATGGTGTCCTATTAAGGAACTTGGAGCCCGACCCCACAATATGTAGACCGGAGCCAACTTTTTCTTCTATCAGATGCAGAGTCTCTGATTTGATATCAAGCTCCTTGATCCATTTTGAGTTAACTTTTGTGCATGGAGAGAGGAGGGGATTCAGTTTCATTTCGTTGCCTATGGATTTCCAGTTTTCTTAGCACCATTTGTTGAAGATGCTATCCTTCCTTCATTGCATGCTTTTACACCCTTTATCAAATATAAGATAGTTGTAACTTTGTGGATTAGTCTCTGTGTTCTCTATTCTGTACCATTGGTCCACCCGCCTGTTTTTGTACTAGTACCATGCTGTTTTTGTTACTATTGCGCTGTAGTATAGTTTGAAATCTGGTATTGCTATGCCCCCTGATTCACACTTCCTGCTTAGAGTTGCTTTTGCTATTCTGGGTCTTTATTTTTCCATATGAATTTCATGATTGCTTTCTCTATTTCTACAAGAAATGTCATTGGGATTTTGATTGGCATTGCAATAAACCTAGAGAGAACTTTTGGTAATGTCACCATTTTGATGAGGTTAGTTCTGCCTATCCATGAACAGGGTATATTTTTCCATCTTCTAAGATCTTCTTCTATTTCTCTCTTTAGTGTTCTGTAGTTTTCATTGTATAAATCCTTCACCTCTTTTGTTAGGTTGATTCCCAAGTATTTTTTTTTGATGATATTGTGAATGGAGTGTTTTTCCTCATTTCCATTTCAGAAGTTTTATCACTGATATACAGAAATGCCTTTGATTTATGTGTGTTGATTTTATATCCTGCCACTTTGCTGAATTCATTTATTAGTTCTAGTAGTTTCTTTGTAGACCCTTTTCGATCTTCTAGGTATAGAATCATGTCTTCCGAAAATAGTGATAATTTAAGTTCTTCTTTTCCTATTTTTATGCCTTTAATTTCTTTCATCTGTGTAATTGTTCTGGCTAGTGTTTCTAGAACTATATTGAATAGAAGTGGTGATAGAGGGCATCCCTGTCTTGTTCCAGATTTTAGAGGGAATGCCTTCAATTTTTCTCCATTCAGAATGATACTAGCCTGAGGCTTAGCATAGATAGCTTTTACAATGTTGAGGTAAGTTCCTGTTATTCCTAGTTTTTCTAATGTTTTGAATATAAAGGGATGCTGTACTTTGTTGAATGCTTTTTCTTCGTCTATTGAGATGATCATATGGTTCTTATCTTTAAGTCTGTTGATGTGGTGAATAACATTTATTGATTTACGTATATTGAGCCATCCTTGCATCCCAGGGATGAATCCTACTTGATCATGGTGCACAATTTTTTTGATGTGTTTTTGTATCGGATTCACCAGAATTTTATTGAGGATTTTTAATCTAGGTTCATTAGAGATATTGGTCTGTAGTTTTATTTCTTTGAGGTGTCTTTGTCTGGTTTCAGAATCAGGGTGATGTTGGCCTCATAGAATGACTTTGGAAGAGCTCCCTCTTTTTCTATTTCCTGAAATAACTTCAAAAGTATTGGTATTAATTCTTATTTAAAGGTTTTATAAAACTCTGATGTATACCCATCCAGTCCTGGGCTTTTCTTGGTTGGTAGTCTTTTGATTGCTTCTTCTATTTCATCGATTGATATTGGTCTGTTCAAATTGTTTGTATCCTCCTGACTCAGTGTGGGCAAATCATATGACTTAAGAGATTTATTGATGTCTTCACTATCTTCTATTTTAGTGGAATATAGGTTTACAAAATAATTCCTCATTATCTTCTGTATTTCTGTAGTATCTGTTTTGATGTTGCCTTTTTCATTCCGTATGTTAGTAATTTGAATTCTCTCTCTTCTTCTCTTTTTTAGCATGGGTAAGGGTCTGTCGATCTTATTTATTTTTTTGAAGAACCAACTTTTAGTTTTGTCAATTTTTTCAATAGTTTCTTTTGTTTCAATTTCATTGATTTCCACTCTGATTTTAATTATTTCTTGCCTTCTGCTACATTTGCTGTTGTTTTGCTTTTCCTTTTCTAGGGCTTTGAGATGAAGTGTGAGCTCATTTATTTGTTTTTTTTTTTTTTTCTTTTTTTGTGGAATGTCCTCCAGGCGATGAATTTCCCTCTTAAAACTGCTTTCATTGTGTCCCATAGATTTTGATATGTTATGTCTGTATTTTCATTTATCTCTAAGAATTTTTTTGGTTTCCTCCTTTATGTCTTCTGTAACCCATTGATCATTCAGTAACATATTGTTCATTTTCCACGTGATGTAGGATTTTTCCTTCCCTCTTTTATCATTGATTTCCAGTTTCATTCCATTATGATCAGATAAAATGCATGGTATTATCTCCACCCCTTTATATTTACTGAGGGTTGCCCGATGACATAATATATGGTCTATTTTTGAGAATAATCCATGTGCTGCTGAGAAAAAAGTATATCCACTTGATGATGGTTGATATATTCTATATATGTCGATTAAGTCTAGGTTATTGATTGTGATATTGAGTTCTATAGTTTCCTTATTCAACTTTTGTTTGGAGGATCTGTCCAATGGTGAGAGAGGTGTGTTGAAGTCACCCATAATTATTGTGTTGTGGTCTATTTGATTCTTGAACTTGAGGAGAGTTTGTTTTATGAATGTTGCAGTACCATTACTTGGTGCATACATATTGATAATTGTTATGTCTTGTTGGTGAGTGGTTACTTTTAAAAGTATATAATGTCCTTCCTTATCCCTTTTGATTAACTTAGTCTTGAAGTCGATTTTATTCGATATGAGGATGGCCTCCCCTGCTTGCTTATGAGGACCATGTGTGTGGTATATTTTTTCCCAATCTTTCACCTTCAGCCTCTGTATGTCTTTTCCAATCATATGTGTCTCCTGGAGGCAGCATATTGTTGGATTTTTTTTTTTAACCCATGTTACCAGCCTATGTCATTTTATTGGAGAGTTTAAGCCATTAAGGTTTAGAGTTACTATTGATATATGGTTTGTACTTCCAGCCATGTTTGATTATTTATCTTTTTTTAATTTAGTTTGTTTCTTCATGATTAGCTTTCTCCCTGCCCTCTGTCTTTTCTGAGGTTTTTGTTATTGTTTTTCATTTCTTCCTCATGTAGTGTTTTGCTCAAGATGCTTTGCAATGCTGGTTTTCGGGCTGCAAATTCTTTTAACTTTTGTTTATCATAAAATATTTTTATTTCATTGTCATACCTGAAGATTAATTTTGCTGGATACAAAATTCTTGGTTGGCATCCATTGTCTTTCAGTGTTTGAAATACGTTGTTCCAGGATCTTCTCGCTTTCAGCGTCTGTGATGAAAAATCCATTGTTAACCTTATTGGTTTACCCCTGAATATAATCTGCCTCCTTTCTCTTGTAGCTTTTAATATTTTCTCTTTGTACTGTATATTGGATATCTTCATAACAATGTGTCTTTGCATTGGTCTACTGTGATTTTGTATGCTCAGTGTCCTGTATGCATCTACAATTTGTATGTCCGTTTCCATTTTTATTTCTGGAAAGTTTTCTATAATTATTTCATTCAGCAGGTTGCTCATTCCCTTGATTTGAACCTCTATACCTTCCTCTATCCAGATGACAGTTAAGTTTTTTTTTTTTTTTTTTTTTTTTTTTTTTATGTTATCCCATATCTCTTGGATGTTTGGATGTTTTTCTTGTGATTTTTTACCAGCCTTTCTGAGTTGGCTAGACTCTTTTCAAGATGATATATTTTGTCTTCATTATCTGACGTTCTGGCTTCTACTTGCTCCACTCTGTTAGTGATACTCTCATTTGAGTTTTTAATTTGGTTTATAGTTTCCTTCATTTCTAAAATTATTGTTTGATTTTTTATAATCTCTATCTCCTGATAAAGATGCTTATTTCCTTCTTTTATCTGTTTATGTAATTCATTTTCACTGTGTTCTTTCACTGTTTGAATTTGCTGTCTCATATCCTCTTTAAGGTTCCATTCCATCTGTCTAAGGTATTCCTTGAGTTCTTTATTTGACAATGTTTCTGATGCCTCTAGGTCCTCCTGAATATTTAGGCTGTCCTGCATTGTTTGTACTCATTTTCTTCCTTGCTTTTTTCACGCGGCTCATGTTACTTCTTGTTCTGTTTGACTGCTGAGTTACTGTTTACTCCTATAAATTTATCTGATGCTTGGGAGGAATGGTATTAGAAGGGAAGGGAAGAAGTCACTAAAGAGAATGAGAGTAAGCATGTAGAATTCTAGGAAGTGGGAATAAGGAAATTGAAAAGAAATGAAAAGACAATATAAAAAATAGAAAATAAAAAAGAAAAAAAATTAAAAAATAATAAAAAATTAAAATTAAAAAATAATAAAAAATTTTAAAAACTGAAAATGAATAAAAAAAAAAATAAAAAAATAATTAATAAATTCAGTCTTAGAGTTCAATTAACTTCTCTTCCAGTAGGTGGAGCTGTTCCAACCAGGCCAAGCTTCTCCTCTCAATACACGGGAACCAATCACTGTGCAGAAGCTCCTCCCCCCAGACTGGGCGGGTCTCCCATCCTGAGTGCCTAGGGCTTTCTCTTGTGTCTAGTCACTTCCCCACTTTTCCTCAAGCAAGGCCCCTCTCACCGGTGATGCTCACCACAATACTGGCTACATGCCAGGTTTGCTGCTCCTGGGGGCCCTATTTTCTTGAATGACTGGGCACACTCTCCCTGTTTGCCATTCCCTCAGACCCTAAGTTTGTGGAGCTTGGGGCTGAGAACCCTCAGCGAATTTTGCTTGCCCTCCGGTAGCCACGCCCCCGGTAGCTGGTGCAAGAGACCTCAGTTGTCAGCACTGGTGGGAGCGGTAGCCAGGGGTTCTGAGCCTTGGGTCATGGGCCACTCCTGATTCCCTCAGTCTGGCTATTGCACTCACGGGAGAGCTGAGAGGGGCCCTTATGGGAGAGCTGGGAGGGGCCCTTAAGTTTTCCCCGCTGTGTGCACAGGGAGGGCTAGGGGGTTACACACCTGTCGCCGCTGGTTTCAATGAAGTGATCTCCTCCGCTGCTTTCTGGTGATGTCAATTCTCTGCCATGGTGGTGTCCCATGCAAATGGCGACAGTTTATTCCCTTTGCCATGTGACCAATGCAACGGGTGGGTCCTGACTGGCTTTCCCAAGCCCCGTCTCAATCCTGTGGCCACTGCCTATGAAGGCTATGTTGTTATTAACCTCCGCTGGTTCAGAACGGCTGACCAGTTGTTTCAGCAGGATCATTTAATGCTGAGTCACAGCGGTTTGTCTGTGAGATGCAGGCAAATGGGAGCTTGAATTCAGCCGATCCGGGCTCGGTGTGTGTTCTGAGAGGCCCAGACTGTTCGCCCCAGATCCACCTCAGCTAAGCATTTCCTAGTGATCGTGAGCAAATAGCATTTAGATGGTTTACAACTCCCTATGCCAGCACAGCTGAAGAGGTCAGAGACTTGATCTCTCCATGCCCGCCGCCATGTTGGATCTCCCCATTTTCATCAGATCTTGTTCATACTTGGCAGAAATGATCGGTACTCTATTTGTACTTGGCCCCCCAAATGTCATTTCTGGGTTCCAGTGTTCCTTTGCAGGAACACTTTGAATTTTTTGGTTTCACTTTGTTTTCCCCTAAAGAATAGATTCAGTTGGAACTCTAAATCACACACATCTTGTGTGAGCTGCTTGAAACTTGACAGACTCAATTACTTCTCTGTGTGCTCTCTATGCTTTGTTCCCTGTTGAAGTAGCCCTAAGCAGAGGCAAAGAAAAAACGCTTTCATTTCTGAAAGCATTTGCAAACATCCACAGAACTCCAAGTTTACAGAAATCTCAACAAATATCTTTTCACCCAATCTTGTTGAAACTTTTCAGGACTTGCACTTGTCCCCCAAATTTGATTCTTCTTAGTTGGAGTACTCATTTGCAGGAACCCTTTGAATGTTTAGGTTTCACTTTATTTTCCCCTATCAGGATAGATGCAGTTGGAACTCTAAATCAAAAAAGGTTTGTCTACTGCTTGAAACTTGACACACTCAATTAGTTTTCTGTGTGTTTTTTATGCTTTGTTCCCTGTTGAAGTTGCCCTAAGCAGAGGCAAGAAAAAAACACTTTTATTTGAAACCTTTTGCCAAGCTTCCACAGAACTCTGAGTTTACTGAAATCTCAGCAAATATATTTTCACCCGATCTTGTTGATCCTTGGCAGGAATGATTGGTACTCCAGTCGTATTTGGCCCCCCAAATTTCATTTTTTTGTTTGAATTGTTCCTTTGCAAGAACACTTTGAATTTTCAGGTTTCACTGCATTTTCCCCTATATGGATAGAAGAATTTGAAACTCTAAATCAAACATGGTTTGTGCTAGTAGCTTGAAATTTAACACACTCAATTAGTACTCAGTGTGCTCTCTATGCTTTATTCCATGTTGAAGTAGCCCTAAGAAGAGGCAAGGAAAACACAGTCTCATTTGAAAGTGTTTGCAAAGCTTCTACAGTACTCCGAGTTTACTGAAATCTCAGGAAACATTTTTTCACCTGAACTTGTTGATAATTGGCAAGAATGATTCTTAACTCTATTTGCACTTGGCCCCCAAAATTTCATTCTTCTACGTTGAAGCGTTCATTTGCAGGAACCCTTTGAATGTTTAGGTTTGACTTTGTTTTCGCCTATAGCAATAGAGTCATTTGGAACTCTAAATCAAACAAGGTTTGTGCTAGCTGCTTGAAACTTGGCACACTCAATTAGTTCTCTGTGTGTTCTCTGTGCTTTGTTCCCTGTTGAAGTAGTCCTAAGCAGAGGCAAGAAAAAAAAAACATTTCAATTTGAAAGTGTTTGCTGAGCTTCCATAGAACTCCTAGTTTACTGAAATTTCAGCAAATATCTTTTCAACAGATCTTGCTGATATTGGACAGCAATGATCAGTACTCCAGTCACCCTTGGCCCCCCAAATTTCATTCTTCTAGGTTGAAGCATTCCTTTGCAGGAACACTTTGAATTTTTAGGTTTCATTTCATTTTCCCCAATAGGGATAGATGCAGTTGGAAGTCTAAATCAAACACAGTTTGTGGTAGCTTCTTTAAACTTGAAATACTCAAATAGTTCTCAGTATGCTCTCGATGTATTGTTTCCTGTTGAATTAGCCCTAAGCAGAGGCAAGAAAAAAAAAACCCTTTATTGGAAAGCATTTGCCCAGCTTCCATAGAACTCTGAGTTTACTGAAATCTCATCAGTTATTTTTTCACCCGATCTTGTTGATAATTGGCAAGAGTGATTAATAACTCTAGTCGCACTTGGCTCCCCAAATTTTGTTCTTCTATGTTGAAGCATTCATTTGCAGGAATACTTTAAATTTTTTTGTTTCACTTAATTTTCCCCAGTAGGGACAGATGTAGTTGTAACTCTAAATCAAACATGGTTTTATGCCAGCTGCTTGAAACTTGACACACTCAATTAGTTCTCTTTATACTTTGTGGGCTCTTTATACTTTGTTCCCTGTTGAAGTAACCCTAAGCAGAGTCTTGGAAAAAACACTTTCATTTGAAAGCATTTGCCAAGCTTCCACAGTACTCCGAGTTTACTGAAATCTCAGCAAATATTTTTTCACCTAATATTGTTGATACTTGGTAGGAATGATTGGTACTCCAGTCTCACTTGGCCTCTCAAATTTCATTATTCAAGGCTGAAGCTTTCATTTGCAGGAAGACTTTGATTTTTTTTAGTATTCTCTTCATTTTCCTCTATAGAGATAGATGCAGTTGTAACTCAAAATCAAACATGGTTTGTGCTTGCTGCTTGAAACTTTACACCCTCAATCAGTTCTCAGTGTGCTGCCTATGCTTTGTTACTTGTTGAAGTAGCCCTAAGCAGAGGCAAGGAAAAACACTTTTATTGAAAGCATTTGCCAGCTTCCACAGAACTTCGAGTTTACTGAAATCTCAGCAAATATTTTTTTCACCCAATCTGTAGATACATGGCAGGAATGATTGGTACTCCAGTCGCAATTGCCCCCCCAAATTTTGTTTTTCTAGGTTGTAGCATTTGTTTGCAGGTACACTTTGAATTTTTAGGTTTCACTTCATTTTCCCTTATGGGGATAGATGCAGTTGGAACTCTAAATCAAACACAGTTTGTGCTAGCTGCTTGAAACTATCAATTATTTCTTTCAATTATTTCTCAGTGCGCTCTCTATGCTTTGTTCCCTGCTGAAGTAGCCCTAAGCAGAGCAAAGGAAAAGCACTTTCATTTGAAAGCATTTGCCAAGCTTCCAGAGAACTCCGATTTTACTGAAATCGTAGCAAATATTGTTTCACACGATCTTGTTGATACTGTGCAGGAATGATGGATGAGAGAGAGAAAGAGATTGAGAGAGTGTGTTGATGTGAATCATGGCTCCTCAGGTTCTGTTTCTCCAAAGCCAGAGTTAAACAGCCTCCATCTTCCACCAGATACCTAACCTAAAAAATCCCAGATGACAGGAAGGAAGAGAAAAAAGATGGACAAAGGTGAGCAGGATGTGGCTTCGTACTATCTGAGGGGAACCTGCTGGCATTGAAGCCCTTGTGACCTTGCAGCAGCCCTTCAGCATGCAGGCTGCAGTCATGTGCATGCAGAGGCTGCAGGAGTGGTAGAACCCCATTGCCATTCCACACCATATCACCACTGTGCCCTGGGCCTGTTCTGAGGTCTTTGCTGTCTTTCCCTGTACAATCCCCAGTGCTTTTCTATTAGTGAGGGGACCTTGCTGGGAGAGCTGCCTTCTTGTGTCCCCACTGAGCCTGTCTCTCTGCAGGGCTGACACTGTCCCTGCCCTCCACCTGCATGTGTCCTCCATGCTTCACAGCAACAGTCTCTGATCCAGAAGCTTTGTTCTGCACCAGGTTCCCTCTGCACCCCTTGGCAGGGAGCTCTGCTCAGATGTTGCTTCACACTGATGGGAGCCGAGCCCTGGGAAGCCACTGTGGGGTCCTGTGGACTGGTGTGTTTTTGGTCACTCACCCTGGAATGGGTTCATGCAGACCCAGTAAACAGCTCTGTCCATCTGGTCTCCTCATGGTAGCTTGAGAGCTAGCATGGGAAGGCAATGGCTTCCTGTCCATGGCACTCTTTATGGCATCCAATTTCACTGTTTCAATTTTCTTGGCTCCAAACTTCAATTATTTTACAAATTTCACTTTAGATTTACCATGCACTAATATCAGTTGGTTAGTGTATGCACAGTCTGTTCTAGAGGGGAAGACAGGTGACCATGGGAAGGGGCATGCAGCACTCAACAGCACTTTGTGGTTCCCACCTTTATACACAGCTGCAAGTGCTGTCTTGGCTGCTGCTCTAGAAAATGGTGGAAGCAGAGGTTGAGTTGAGTGACACTGCCATGTCATTAAGAATGACCTAAGAAGGGTTGTCAGGTGCCATCTACATTCCAAAAACTAACACAAACATACTCCTTTCCCCACTAGAAAAATCTATGCAACAAGATTTTCCTAACTTTAAGAGTAACACACCAGTCCTCCCCCCCAACTTTCTCATGCCTACTTTGAAACATATGAAGCTACTGGACTCTCTGACACCTTTATACACCCATTTCCCAAAGCTGTATAAACTTCCAGAGAGAGGGAAAGACTGATGGAGTCAGTTTGTGGAGTGGGACCTTCACAGAGTCACCTAACCTTGAGAAGGCTCAAGGCATTCTATTGTTGGTTTTTGTAATGATTGAATGAGGAATCCTTCAGGTATAATGAGAGAATCTGAGATGAGGGTGGGCATCTGAGTATCCTGTCTCTTCCAGAAGCTTCTCTGAGGAAGAGCAGATCCCCACCCCCTTCCTACTCCATAGAGGACACAGACAGAATTCACAACATCTGATGAGTCAAAAAAATAGAAAAAAAATATTGAAAATCAATAAAAATCCCAAAGGAAGAAGATATTAGTCATCAGAGAATGGGTTCACATGATGACAAGCAGTTTTTTCTCCCCATGTATTCAATATTTCCTGAAAGGTTTCCCACCAGGAAATTCATGGTAAGCAAGACCTGGTTGACTATGAGGGATACCGTTTTGAGGAAAAAAAAAAAAAACACATGTTGGGTAATGGTGAAGGTGCTTTGAAGTGCTTACAGCAATTGGTTGTGTTGGGAGTCGCCCTGACTCCAAACACTAACTTCCCCATCCCCCAAGAAGATCCGTCCAATGGTGAGCCCTGCTGGCTCACCTGATCCTTACCCACCAATAATACTAGCCCTTCTGGCTCACCTGATCCTTACCCACCAATCAAAAAGCAGCAACCCATGTCAACTGTCAAACCACCCTGGGCTTTATAAAGAGACAGAGCTGTTCCTCAATAAAAAGGCATTGTCTCCTATGGCAAGCCTTGATCGTTCTTTCAGGTTTATGCTGGAAGGAGGTGGCTGTGGACTCAGGATTTCTAGGCTTCCAGGTCCAATTACTGTCTCTGTTCCAATTGTTCTTGGCAATGTGGCCCTTCTGTCTGGCTTGGGGATGAGAGGCAATCTCTCTAATCATTTACCTTTGCTCTGGGTAGGAAGAACCCCTGGCTTGACAGGATTGCCTACCCAATAGGGTATGGGGTTCTCTTTATGCCCATATAACTCTGTTGGACCACTTCTATGTTGAAGTTCAGCTTATCCATCAGGATCCATCCAATAACAGTAATGAGGGCCTGGGGTTCAACCACCCCAATGTCCTTGGCTATTTGGCTTGTAGCTGATTTCTGGGTATGAATGGTAGTTGTCAGGAGCTTGACTTTATTCATGGAATTTTCCTTCCCCTTTCCTTTTTTATGAATGTTAAAATATTGCAAAAAATTCTTCGTTTTGTTCTTTACCTAGTTTTCTGAAGGATACTGTCCCTTCTCGGTAAGGCAAGGAAAGGACTTGCTTGAAATTGTGTCTATTTCCTTGAATTTGTCAGGAGGGCTCAACCCAGAGTCCTGGGAACTTTCTTCCTCGTCTCCTGGTCTGTACCTCCCAAAGCTCTTTGATTTCATTTAGACAGAGCATTTCATTCTCATCCTTTCCTGGAACCACAACATTTGTGATTTTGGATATCTCCTGACCCTGGCTACTCCCTCCCTTCATTAGATCATGACATAGACCTTGGGAAGTTGACTTGTTAATCCTAGAAAAGCTCTGGGACTTGGCAGGGATGACTGAGAGGCGAGATATCTGTGGTAGAGAGTTCATTAGTGTGACAATCTTGCAGGACTCCAGTGACCTGGTATTGAAATTGCTTTGTTAACTGAAACCCCACTTTGAGCTGAACATCACTACCTACACTTGCTTTCAAATTTGGGTCTCCTGGATCCTGTGAAAAAGGAATTCTGGAAGGGTAGGGGCTTTTTTCTCTTTCCAAGAGACCCAAGTTTTTCAGATTCACATTGTTGATTTGGGAGTTTTCGATAATAGTCTTCCACTGTCATTTCCCATTGAGAGGATTTCTTCTTCTCCACCTCTCTCTCCTTAGTCTTTGCAGCTGTTGATGATTGGCAACATACTTTAATTTCCAGCATTGTCACACCATGACATGGATCTCCTGAGACCACATCTTTACTCTCTGTGTCTCATACCTGGCCATACCCAGGCCTGGACTGGACTCCAGAATAGCTTTTCCAATCCTCCTAATAACTCTGTTCTCCTGTTTCATTATCAGAAGGCTATAGGTATGAGAAGGCATGCAGGCCTCTGAGGTCCTATGAGTTCCACCCACTGGGGTTCCTATCTAGGTCCTCTGTACCTCTGAAGATGAGAGAGCAGGAAGGAGATTCTGTAAAATGGGAAATAAATTTTTCTTATTACCCTCTTTCCCAGAACTTTCTGAGAAATTTCTTCCAGGGGACTTGCAAACGTGGAAATGGAAATGGCCCCTTAGTCAATGGAGGCTGAGGAGGTAAAAACAGGCTGTGTATGTGGTTAGGTGAGAGCTTCACCTATCATGCGATTAATGGGATCAAGAGCCAGGAGAGATGGACTCCACCTGTGCTTCATCTGAGACCTCATAATATCTGTTTCTAGCTTCAGGTGAGTTCCTGGAAGTTCAAGGAAAGAAAGCACCATAAAAGTGATCACATAAGATTGCTGATTCTTGGAGGAGGCTAGATGGATAGAGATTGTGGCATGTAGGACTTTGGATAAACATAGTTGGCAGCAAGCCAGGATTTATGCACACACAGAGGGATCATGCCGTTCTTGATCTTCACTAACTTTCAGCTCAGATGGTCTTCCAGAATATTTTCCATGATATTTTTGCTCTGGGCCTGGAGATAAGTCACTTTCTGAAATACCTTTCCTGTTCCTCCTTAAGTGACTTTCTGAAACGTCCTTATTGTCATTCTTAACCTTCCCTGAGGTGCTCCTGAAATCCAGGATAAGTGTATTGGCTTCCTCTGCAGTTGTGGCTCTAGTCCTTTGTTTGGGAAATCTAGTTTGTATGTTGCAGAGCCCAATGTAGAGAGTCTTTCAGTGGGCTTGGACTCCATCTTCTGCAAACCCTTACCAGCAAGTGCTTACTGGGTGGGCTGCAAGGGGCCAATCTTGTCATTTTTCTGTCACTGACTTTTCCCTAGAAATTGATCCTGAGGCTGCATCTGTTCTTAGATGGCAAAAATCTACAAGGAGGTCTGAGCTGTTGTTAATCACTGATTAAGTCCCCTTGAATATGTTGTTGGATTCTGCTCTCCAGCTCCTGACTGTCAGAATCCCCAGCAACAATGGAGACAGAGTTAGAAATTTGGAGTCCCAGCTTCCCTGGGGAAGGTTGAAAGCTGTCTCATTAATGACTTCCAGAGTCTTTTGGATCTCAGAGAATAAGTCCTTCTTCCATTTCAGTGGGTTCAGCAAGGGACATTCTGAATATTGATCTTCAATTGGGATGAAAGACTGTTCCTCCTTTTCAGATTTAGTGCTATATGTTTTTGTCAGACTTAATATGGGATGAAGAAGGGGGTAGGTTTAGAAAAGTGTATGAAGTGCTAGACAGGATCTGACTCTGAGCCACAGATGGGGACAAGTTTTGTGCCATAAGTTGGGATTGGGCCTCCTCCTGAGCCAAGTGCTCCTCCTGGGAAAGCTTTGGAGATTCTTCATCCTGATATTGAACTGAGAGAGATTCCAAGAGTTTGTTGAATGTTACATGTTTACATTAATCAATAGAACACCTTGTAGAGACCCAGGGAGTAGCCACCAGGGATTCACAGTGCAGAGAGGTCAGGCCCCAGAACAGTTGGCTATAATTCTGCTCTAAAGCCCCCTTCCCACCAAGGCCTTATGGTAAGAGAAATTTTGAGAATCATGAGGCTGCTCTGTTTTTTCTTTTTTTTTTGTTTCTGAAGGTTTGAGCATTGGTTTCTCTCTTGCTACCCAGTGACTCCAAAATATTTCCTAGAGAATACATGGTGCAATCTGGACTCATTTATTTGAAAGAGGACCCATTTTTAGGATTTTTCTTCCACAATTTAAGTTCTACTCTTTTGGTGGTTAGCATTTTCCAGCATCATCTGACATCAGAGCTGATTAAAGAGAGGCCTCCAGACTCTAACTGCCACCTAGTGGGGTCTACACAGAATGTGGGGTCTTGTGGATGGTGGAAAAGATGTTATTGTTTGGACTTGCCATATACCCAGGTAGAGAAATATAAGAGCATTGCAGTTGTTCACCACCAGGAGAGGAATGAAATTGAATAGTTTATGCAGTCTAGGCCTGAGATTTTGGTGATCAGGGATGCCCAGTAGGAGTGACCTACAAGGGAGCTCTGTGGAACTATGTCCTGTGTGATTTTATTCAGTTCATACTTGTCTTCATGTTCCACTGATAAGCATGAGGCCTCAGGCAGAGTGTGTTTTGTCAGAGGAGCTAGAGGACCTAATGGAGGTATGATGGTAAAAGGATCTTCCAAATATTGATGAGGTAGCTCTTGAACACCAGCAGGCCCTTTCAAGAATACCTCACATGGAGTATCTTCAAATAGTAGTAGAGGAGAACTATCCTTGTCCCAGAGCTTCCCTAGGAGATTTTAGGAGAAAAGAGGTACAAGCTACAAGCTTGGCAGGGGTGAAAACCTGTGGCCAATAGATCCTTCACTGACTTTCACACTGGCTTCACCAATCTCTTGCTATTTTAAACACCAGAGCTTTAGTCATATTCCACTCTAACCCAGAGTCTTCCTACTAGCTTCAGCCTTGAGCCTCGGGGAATCACATTACAGATCCTGATGGGAAGAACAGTATAGAGAACTAAAAAGTTCCTCACTTTTTCAGAAATAAAATTAGATTCTGAATCTCCATCAGATTCTTCAGGTGATTGCCCAAAGCTGGAAAAAAAAGATGATTTTGTGGTAGAGAAGGGAAGATTTTAGATTTTACAGGATGTTAAGTGGAATGCCCCCTTGGGAGAGATCATGGGAAATGAGACAGGAGGCTAAGCCTCAGTGTCCAAGTCCAAATGACCAGTGAGAGTCATATAAAGACTCTGGGAGGAGCCAAATTTTATCACTTACAGGGTGTTTTACCTACACACACCTCGGTGATCCTCACAACTACCTTATAGGGGAGAAATGATTGGTTACCTCAAAGAGAAATTGACCTTAGCAAGATAAAACAGTTTAATCAGAGGTGGACCTGAAAGTCCCACCTCCATATTTAAGCACTACTGCTCAAGTGCTGCCACACCATCCTACTAGACATGATCCACCCCTGGCCCACCACATTTTCTGAGCACAAAAACTGAGAAGTGTCTCTGATATGATGATTTCCTTCCCAGCATACTTACTCTCAGGTCTCTGCAGCCAACACCGTCTGGGACATGGCTCTGGACTCTTGGAGAAAGGGGACAACAAACCACCTCTTGGTGGCAGGACCTTACCTTTCAGGGTGCCACTCTTCTTCCTGCTCTAGTACAGTACCTAGTTCACCTTCACATGCTTGCAGACAATATAGAAAAAGAGGCTGAACCCCAGTTCTCCCTATGCTCTCCTAGATCAGCTGTAGATATTCCATGTTTCTGAACAGCATGACTTCTACAGTTAGCTAGTGGAAACCCTTTTATTGAGATAATGTTTTTTAAATCGGTAATATACTTCATTTTTCTTCTGTGGAAAGAACAAATGGGGATTTTCTCAATGAACTACACCTTGAATGTCCTTAGTCTGATCATCAGCTTAAAAAATGGAGTCATTTCCACAGGCTATTCTCAGCTGCCAGGCAAGGTTCTGCTTCCTAAGGCCAGAGGTGATCTGAGAGCCTGTGATGGAGGCACTCAGGCCCACATTAGCCCAATTCAGAGGAAAGCCTTGTTCCTGAGACACTTTCCAGGAGAAGGTGACAGAGCAATAATCATGGTCTGTCCTTCTCCAGAGGTTCCCAGTATTCTCAGGAGTCCAGACTTCTCTATGTGGTCTGAGACTTCCAGATAGGAGAAATACAAGTGCACACTTTCTTTCTGCCCTGCCCTGCCTTCCCCAGAATGTTCCTCTATTCTGTCCTGAGATTTGTATTTTGTGAAGAGTGTCTACTTATTTTGGAGAAGTGGAAATGAAATTAGACAAGAGAATTGGTTTTATTGTTCTTTGATATGACCTGAAGGTTTTTTAACTTTCTGAGTTGTTCTTTTTTCCTTGGTGGTGAGAAGGATGGATTACCATTGAGGCAGAGCAACAAAAAAAAAGAAAGATCCCCAGTCCACATGCAAAGGCAAGGATCATATCCATTGCCCAGGTGATGAAGCTGGGTTCAGCAATGCATCATTAATGCTATTTAGAGGAAAGAGAGAAT
The DNA here is from genome assembly GCF_021218885.2 of Marmota monax. Classification (NCBI taxonomy): domain Eukaryota; kingdom Metazoa; phylum Chordata; class Mammalia; order Rodentia; family Sciuridae; genus Marmota; species Marmota monax. The sequence continues at coordinate 272,603 of NW_026692274.1, forward strand.
TCTCCCTCATCTGAATTTCACTGTGTCACTTAAACACATGAATCCTGAGAGTTCTCTTCAGGAATGGGGTGTGGGATTCAGGCCTATGTAACAGAGCTGTGTTCTCTTATCACACAGTAATCCTGTCATTGGGGGAGGGGCAAGAAGAGGAGGCAGCACAACACCCCTGCCCCATCCTCCAGCCAGCATGTTCTCTGTCTTCCTGAGCTTTCTAGATCTTTACTTTCAACTCCACTTGCTCACTGTGTCAGACCAGACCTCAGTCTATTCAATATTCTTTTCCCCTGGAACACAGACATTGCCTGCTTTCTTGTAGATGTCTGCTTGAGCTCCATAATTTCAAGGTTTTGAAAATTCTTATTATGTCTGGAAATTTTATTTCTCTGGGAATATTACTTTCAGGATCTCTTCTCTTAAAAATTTCAACTCTTCCATACAATATGTTCTTGCCTTGATCAATTCAGCATAGAACTAAACTTTCTCTTTTTTTATTTACCTATAATAATTTTAAATAAAAGCTTTTCAAATTTATTTTACTATCTTCAACTAGAGAATTTATACAAAAGAATTGATACATGATTATTACAAATTTATAAGACTAAGTACAAAAATTGAAATAAACTCTCAACAGATATATTTTTGTATGATTTTAATAGTTTTTTTTTGTTAAAAATGTGAAAGTTAAACTTCAAGAGAATTTTGGGGTTCATGTCTACACACACAGTATAAAGATGGCATTAGCCTAAGCAACTCCATTTTAAAACTCCATATTAAAATAAAACCAGAGTTCCTGCCAGAGAAGACTTCAGAGCCCTTCAATATTGTCACCAGGCACACCCTAATAAAATAAGTCATTTTCCACAGCCCTGATAATACTTAGAGTAAAGTTATTGTGATTTGCCTTCACCCTGATAAAAGTCACAAGAGAGAGATCAGGGCAGAAACCACCAGACTCTAGAATGTCCTAACCCTAGAATGAAAGACATCACTTAGACACCCAGTAAGAGCTGATAGGGACTGAAAGGGCAAGCAGAAACCCCAAAATTTATTATAAATGATGTAACAAATGAACAGACATTCAGCCAACTGACACTGATGCCCCCATGCTAGAGAGCCTGAGGAGGACATGTGGACTGACATCCCAACTCTTCTCATCATCTGCCTGATCTTCTACAATGTACTTACCACTCTCCAACTCTACAGCCACATCTTCAACCTGATGAGAACAGCAGCTTCTCCTTATGACCCTCTCCTCAACCAGCCTTCATCTTCACCCAAAGAGAAGCCTCCATAGATTCCTGACCTGATCATTGTGGGGTCTGAGTGAGTGTGCTTCTGCTGGACTTAAGGACCAGGACTTGAGACTCGAGATCTGGCACTTAAGGTTAGAAAGCAAAGGAAATGTCTGTCGATTAAGTATGTTTTTAATACTTAGAATTGACCTAGAATTGTTTGTTTTCTATTGATTATGTCTATTGCAGTGCCCAGCATTAAGGATTGTCATTTTCTTAAGAACTTTTAGAATGGCTGGAGTTGTAGTTCAGAAATGGATAACTTGCTTAGCACATGCAAGGCCCTGGCTTCAATAATCAGCACCACACAAAAATTAAATAAAATAAAGTTATTATGTCCATCTACAACTAAAGTAAATATTGAAAAAAATGAGCCTATAGCATGAAATTGTATTGAGTTATTTGAGTGAATAAAGCACTGAAAATGGAACTAGCACATGTACATTCTTTATTTCTTCCATTCAACTATTACTTTATACACATACACACATATCACACACACACAGAAAGCTCCAAGTATAATCTCCCCACTCCCACAACCCTTTTACAAATAAATCCAGTGTTCTCAAATCTAAGAATGTGTTGCGGCATGCTTGAAATAAATCACTGTGTAAGTCTTGGAGCAAGACATAAAACCTGTATTCACTAGTGGGTCAGAAGGACAATAGGCAAGTCATCTCCTTGTAGACGACCTTGTAGCAACCTTTGGCCCCTTGTAGAAGATATGGTGCTGTATAGCAAAACAAAACAAACAAACAAAACAACAACAACAACAAAAAACAACCAACCAAGCAAACAAAAACCCACTAGTGAGTCAAAACCATAGCAACTAAGGGAGTGGGTCAGGATAAACCAGTACAGGGCATAGTGGGAAAGAAATGAGAACTAAAAAGAAAACAGTTACATTATATAAGAATAACAGCAACATTTTCCAAGGCTGTGCATTTCTATGCAGGCTATGCTAGAAATGGACTAATTCTCTTTCTCCTTTTATTGCCCTGCCTCCAGAGTAATCCATCATTTCCACCACAACACGTTGTGCAGGTGAAGGTGAATTAGAGTGAGTAAGTTGTGTTTCTGCTAGTTCACCATGCTCCCAAGTGCTTTTACTAAGCACCCACATCATAATTTTTCCAACCTAATAACTCAGTAGTTTTGAGTTCAAGACTTATCTCAACAAAACAAACAAAAAAAAATGCAGTCCTCTATGTCATTTTGATGGTAGATTACTAAAATTTTACAAAATAAAACAGTTATCTCATCAGGAATTTGGGTATAGTTCAGTGGAAGCACATTTGTCTAATATGAGCAGTTTCCATCTGACTGTAAGTTCTGGTGCACTTTTCTAGGAAAGACAATCAGGCCAGAGCCATGGACACCCTTTGAGTCCCCACCAGAGACCTCCACAGAGCCACCAACAAAGACCAACATGAGACTTCCAGAGACTTCCACAAAGCCCTCTTGGTGAGACCTCCAGAGACCTACAAGGCCTCCATAGACACTCCTACTTGGTTCCATTCCCATCACCACCAAAATATTTTGTTATTTTTTATGAGATGTTGGCAGAAATTTACTCATTTTTGAAGTTCGTGATTCCTTAAATTGTGGGTCAGTACTCAAGCTACTGAAAAATTAGGAAATAGTTTACAGATCCATATGAAAGGATTTTTCAGATTTGCATGTGAAAACTGTAACACTTTTTCAGGATAAAAATGTCACTATTCAAAAACAAAAATATGTGGGCATTCCAAGGATGTAGCTTCAGCTGAAGATTCCTTCCTGGGTTTCCACTTTGTGAAGAACTTTCAGATGCACTGCAAGAGACCTATTCTTGTGTGGCTGCACAGGCTCCGAAGAATGGATATGTGTCCTCTGTGGGAGGTCTGTCTTCTCACTGTGTTGTCTCTGTCTGAGGGTTCTCTCCAAGTGTCTTTGAGAAATTGTTATTGATGTGGTTCTGTGTTGGAATCTCTGTGATGATCTCATTTGGGGTCTATGAATATTTGTTAGTCAGAGGGCTTTTGGGGACTTCTTTTTGAGCCTCTGTGGTGGTTTCAGTGAGAGTATCTATGGAGGTCTCTGTGGGAATCTCTGAAGATCTTGTGGAGTCTCTGGAGGACTCAGTGTGGATCTGTGTGGAGGTCTCCAGGGGTTTTTTGTGGGATCTCCCTCTCACTGACCTTACTGCCTTTCATAAAGCAGCAGGACCAGTAATCATGGGATTTGCTCTTTGCTGTTTCAGGCTGGTTTATCAATGTGGCCATCTGTAAAACTCATCCTTTTTGGAGACCTAGGATGTGGCTCAGAAGAGGTCTTTGGGGCCCATACCCAAACTGGCCTCCTAGTCCCACATTCAGTGTCCTGTCAGGTATGGAGACACCTGTTCCTTGGTGTCACTTCCTGGCACAGGACTCTCCATGATGGAATAAATATGGCCACGATGGTGGAGTCCATTCCCACCACACATAGGCTTGTGGAATAGTATGGAATGGCCCAGGGAAATGATCACTTCTCTCACTGTTTTACAGTATTCCTGGTTTTCTGTGTGGATGACCCCTGAAAGAAGAAATCTCTAATAGAAGAAGAGTGAGGCTCAGCACAAATTAATATTTATCTCCTTCCAGTCTAGTCAGCTCACATATTTTGGATAGATTTCTTTCCTTTTTATAAACAAACTCTGTCAAATCATTCCTTCACCCATTTGTCTCTGGACAAGCAAATTCTAGAAGCCTGGAGAGAACTGCTTTGAAACCCTATGCCATGACCTTGACCTTTTTAGATACCCCATTTTGTCCATGGAAGCAATGCTAAGGCCAGATACATGTGTCAAGGTCCCCAGGCTGAGTCACAGCCAGTGTTCCCTAGTCCTGGGTACTCCACCAAATATCAGGTCATCTCTTCTGGAATTTAAGAGGCAAAGATGGGCAGAAGCAGACATACTAAATTTAGTCTTAGGAATTTAACCTTCCTTGCTTGAAGGCTTTGCATTTTATATATTGTGTATTAGATCTAAAGGGATTTCTCCAGGCCTGTAGCCTTGAAACCACAGTAGACGGGCCCTGGAATTGGACCAGGCTGAACCAGTGAAGACCTCAATCTGGTCTCCTCATTCTATCCTGGTAGCTAGTATGTGAAGGCAGTGGCTTAATGTTCATGGCAATCTATGGCATCCAATTATGCTTTTTCTTCTGTCTTGGCTCTAAATATTAATTATTCTACACATTTCACTTTATACCTACCGTGCAGTACTATCAGTCAGATAGTGTATGCACAGTCCCTTCTATAGGAGAAGAGAGGTGACCATGTGCAGGGGCCATGCAGCACTCAACAGCACTTTATGGCCTCCACCTAGATGCAGAGCTGCAAGTTCTATCTTGGCTGCTTCTCTTGAAAATTTTGGAATCAGATATGGAGTTGAGTTACACTGCCATGTCATTAAGGCTGATCTAAGAGGGGTTGACAGGTCCCATCTATATTCCAAATACTATCAGGTAGAGAAAGGGCTTCCCCCATCAAACACACTTCTTTTCCCACTAGAAAATCTAAGGAACAAGGTTTTCCTAACTTTAAGACCAACACACTAATCCCGCCCCCCAACATTCCCATGCCTACTTTTTAATATGTGAAGCTACTGGACTCTGTCACTTTTATACACCCATTCCCAAAGCTGTATACAGTTACAGAGATAGGGAAAGCAAGGGAAAAGTTTGATGGAGTCAGACTGTGGAGTGGGGTCTTCACAGGATTGCCTCATCCTGAGAGGGCTCAAGGCATTCTATTGTTAGTTTCTGTGATGACTAAATGAGGAATCCTTCTGGCACAATGAGAGAATTTGAGATGAAGGTGGGTCCTCTGAATGTCCTGTCCCTTCCAGAAGCCACTCTGAGAAAGAGCAAACACCAACCCCCTTCATGCCCCACAGGAGGACACACAAAAAATATCAGTATATCCGATGAGAAATGGAAAAAAGCAATTTATTAGGAAGCAATTAAAATCCCAGAAAGGAAGAAGACATTAGATTTTAGAGAAGGGGTGCATATGATGACAGTATTTCTCCCCATGAATTTATTTTTTTCTGAAAGTTTTTTTCACCAGAAAACTTATGGTAAACAAGACCTGGTTAACCATGTACATCACCTTTTTGAAAAAAACAAGTTGGGTAATGATGAAGGTGGCTCGAAGTGCTCACCTCAATTGGCCTGATTTGGAAAGGGGTGGCTAGAGGCTCAACATTCCTAGGCTTGAAGGTCCAATTATTGTCTCTGGCCCACTTGTTCTTGGGGCTGTGGTCCTTTGGTTTTGCTTGGGGACCAGAGGCAATGTCAAAATTTTTTCTTCTCTCTGGGTAGGAAGAACCCCTGGGTTGACAAGATTGCCTACCCAATAGTATCTGGGGTTCTTCTTTATTCCCATATAACACTGTTGCAAAACTTCTATGTTGAAGCATCAGCTTGTCCATCATGATCTGTCCAACAACTGTCCTGAGGGCCTGGGCTTCAACCACCCCAATGTCCTTGGATATTTGGCTTGTGGCTGATTTCTGGGTATGGGTGGTAGCTGACAGGAGGTTGACTTTATTCAGGGAATTTTCCTTCCCTTTATCTTTTTGATGATTGTTAAAAGACTGCACAAAGTTCTTCATTTTTATATTACAATAGCTTTTTAGAGGATTCTGTTCCTTCTCTGGAAAGCAAGGGAAGGACTTCCTTGAAATAATGTCTATTTACTTGACTTTGTCAGAAGGGCTCAACCTACACTCTAGGGAACTTTCTTTCTCCTCTCTTGATCTGGACCTCCAAAAGCTCTCTTGGCTTTTATTTAGACAAATCATTTTAGTGTCATACTTTCCAGGAACCTCAACATTTGTGACTTTGTATTCCTCCTGCTTCTGGCTGCTGCCTGCCTTCATTATATCATCTAATAGAGCTTGGGATATTGACTTGTGAATCCTGAGAAAGCTCTTTGGGTAGGACAGGGACACCTGAGAAGGTGAAATATCTGTAGTGGAGACCTCATTAGTGTGGCAATCTTGCAGGACTCCAGTAAACTGTTCTTGGTGTTGCTTCTCTGACTCAAAATCCACTTTGACCTGAAAACCACTACCTATCTTTATTTTCAGGTTTTGGTCTCCTGGATCTTGTAAATAGATATACTAGATGGGGAGGCGCTTTTAATGTTCCTCAGAGACACAACATTCTACAGATTCACACTGATGGTTTGGGAGTTTGAAATCACAGAGTCTTCCACTGTCACTTCCAATTCAGATGATTTCTTCTTCTCCAACTCTGTCTCCTTTATCTTTGTAGGTGTTATGATTGGGTCCCTACTTTACTTTCCAGCATTGTCACACCAAGACATGGGTCTCCTGAGGCCACATCTTTACACTCTTTCTGTGTCTCATAACTGGCCATATCCAGGCTTAGACTGGGCTACAGGTTAGCTTTTCCAATACCTCTGAAAACTGTATTCTGTTGGTTCATGTCCAAATGGCTATAGGTATCAGAAGGCATGTAGGCATCTGAAGTCATATGCCTGCCACACAGGGGGGTTCCTCACATGGTCTTCTGAACTTCTGAATGTGAGAGTGAAGGAAGGGGATTCTGTGATGTGGGAAAATTTTTTTTTCTTATTATCATTTTTCCCTGACCTTTCTGAGGAAATTCTTCCAGGAGACTGCCATTTTTGGCAATGGAAATGGCCCTTTAGTCATTGGAGGCTGAGAAGGAAAAGGCAGTCTGTGGAAGGTGTGAGGTTTGAGTCTCACCTAATTTGTAATTAATGGTATTATAAGCCTGGAGGGATGGACTCAACCTCAGCCTCACCAGAGGGCTCATAATATCTGTTTCTAGCTTTAGGTGAGTTCCAGGGTCAAGAAAGGAAAGCTGCTGAACAGTGTTTACATAGGATTGCTGGTACTTGGAGGAGGCTTGATAGATGGGTTTTGTGTGCATTTAGGACTTTGGAAAAGCATAGTTGGCAGCAAGCCAGGATCCACGCACACACACAGGGATCATGCCCTCCTTGATCTGCACTGACTTTCTGCCCAGATGGTCTTGCAGAATTTTTTCCACAATTTTCATGTCTAGGCCTATAGATAAGTCACTTTCTTGATTATCCTTCCTGTTCCTTCTCAAGGTTTCAGAAACCTCCTTATTGTAATTCTGAATCTTTCCTAAGTTTTTTCCTGAGCTCCAGGATAAATCTACTGGCTGCTTCTGTATTTCTGGTTCTGGACACTTGTTTGGGAAATCTAGTTTGAATGTTACAGAGCCCATTGTAGAGAGTCTCTCAGCATGCTTAGTCTCCATCTTCTTCAGATCATGACCAGCAAGTGTTGACTGGCTGGGATGCTCCATCTTCTGCAGATTATTATCAGTAAGTGCTGACTGGCTGGATTGTGAGGGGTCAGATTAATCATTTTTGTGGCACTGACTCTTCCCTGGAAATTGATCCTGAGGCTGCATCTGTTCCTGAAATGCAAGAAATCTACAGTGAGGGCCTAGCTGTGGTTGATCACTGATTAACTTTCCTTAAATATGTTGCTCGAGTCTGTTCTCTAGCTCCTGTGTGGCAGAATCCCCAGCAACTATGGAGACAGAGTTGGGAATTTGGGAAGCCCAGCTTCCCTGTGGAAGGTTGAGAGCTTGCTGTTAAAGGTCTTCCAGAATCTTTTGGATGAGAGAATAAGGCCTTCTTCCATTTCATTTGGTTCTGCAAGGGACATTCTGAATGTTGTTCTTCAGTTGGGAAGAAAGACTGTTCCTCCTTTTCAGATTTAGAACAAGTTGTTGTGACAGGCTTAATCTGGAATGAAGAAGGTGGTATGTTTGGAAAAGTGTATGAAGTGCTAGACAGGGTCTGACCCTGAGCCACAGATGGGGACAAGTTTTGTGCCCAAAGTTGGGATTGGCCCTCCTCCTGGAAAAAGGGTTCCTCCTGAGAAATCTGTGGAGTTTCTTCATACTGATGTTGAAGTGAGAGAGATTCTGAGATAATGTTGAATGCTACATGTTTATATTATGCAGTAGAAGACCTCTTAGAGACCCAGGCAGTAGCCACCAGGGACTGTGCAGAAAGGGCAGGCCCCAGAACAGCTGGCTGTATTTTTTCTTTAAAGGACCCCCAAAATCTTGTGGTAAAAGAAGTCCTGAGAATCATGAAGCTGCTCTGGTTTTTCTTTTGTGTTCCTGAATGTTTGTCCAGTGGTGTCTCTCTTGATACCCATTAACTCCAACATGTTTCCCAGAGAATACATGGTGTAATCTGGACTCATTTGTTTGAAAGAGGACCCATTTTTAAAATTTTCCTTCTACACTTTTTGTTCTGCTCATTTGGTGATCGGCATTTCTAGGAGTGTCTGTACATCAGAGTTGATGAAAGAGAGGCCACCAGACTCTACTTACCATCGTGTGGGGTCTTCCGAGTGTGTGGGGTCTGATAGATGGTAAAAAAGATGTTCTTGCTTGGATTTTCCATGTGCCCACATAGAGAAAAATAAAAGCTTGGCAGTTGCCCACCACCATGAGAGGAACAAAATTGAATAGCTTATGCAGTCTAGGCCTGAGATGATGGTTATCAGGGATGCCCAGTATGAGTGACCTACAAGAGAGCACTGTGGAAAAATGTCCAGTGTGATTCTATTCAAGTCAGACTTGTCTTCATGTTATTCTGATAAGGATGAGGCCACAGGCAGAGTGTGTTTTGTCAGAGGAGCTAGAGAATCTAATCGGGGTATGATGGTAAAAGAATCTTCTAAATAATGATGAGGTAGCTCTTGAACTCCAGCAGGCTCTTGCATGAACACCTAACCTGAAGCATCTTCAATTACCAGTAGAGGAGAACTGTCTTTGTCCCAGAGTGTCTCTGGGAGACTATAGGAGAGAAGAGGCACAAGCTATAGCCAGGAGCAAGAAGGACCAAGAGGCTGGGCAGGGGTGAAATCCTGTGGCATATGGACTTTCCACTGCCCCTTACACTGTCTTCACCAACTTCTTTCTATTCCTACCACCAGGGCTTCAATCACATTCCATTACAACCTGGAGTACACCTACTAAGTCAGTCTTGAGCCTCAGGATCACATTACAGATGCTTATGGGAAAACACTAGATAACTGAAAAGTTCCTCACCTTTGCAAAAGTGAAATCAGATTCTGAATCTCCATCAGATTCTTCAGGCCATTGCCTAAAGCTGGAAATGGAAAATGAATTGTGGTTGAAAAGGGAGGATCCCAGATTCCACAGGATGTTAAATGCAATGCCCCCTTGGGGTAGATTATGGGAGATGAGACTGGAGGCTAAGCCTCAATGTCCAAGCCCACCAGGAAAGGAATGAAATTGAATAGCTTATGCAGTCTAGGTCTGACATGACAGTGATCAGGGATGCACTTGTCCAGCATGAGAGTCATATAAAGATTCTGAGAAAGCCACATTTTATCATTTGCAGGTTGTTTTCACCTCCACTAAACTGCATGATCCTCACAACCACCTTATAGGGGAGAATGGATTGGATACATCAAAGAGAATTTGGCCTTAATAGAATGAACCAGGATGACCACAGGTGGACCTGAATTTCCCACCTCCATATCTAGGTACTACTGCTCAAGTGCTGTCCACATCACCCTACTTGACACCACCCACACTTCATCCACCACACCTTCTAAGCACAGAACCTGAGAAGTGTCTTTGGTATGAAGAGTTCCTTACCAACATCTTTCCTCTCAGGTCTCTGCAATCAACTTCCTCTGGGGCATGGCTCTGAACTCTTGGAGAAAGGGGACAACATGCCATCTCTAGGGTAAAAGGGCAGGGTGTTACCTTTCAGAGTTCCACTGTTCTTCCTGAACTTGTACAGCACCTTATTTACCTTCACATGCTGACAGACAATATAGAAAAAGTGGCTGAAGCCCAGTTATCCCTGTGCTCTCATAGACCAGCTGTAGACATTTCATGATTCTGAACAGCAGGACTTCTACAGTTAGCTAGTGGAAAACCTTTTTTTCAGAGAACATTTCTAAAGTGGCAAAATACTTCATTTTTTTCCTTTGGAAATCACAAAAGGGGATTTTCTGAATAAATTACACTATGAACGTTGTCATTCACTTATCTTCTGCTTAAGAATGGACTCATTTCCACAGGCTCTTCTCAGCTGCCAGGCAAAGTTCTGCTTCCCAATACCAGAGGTGATCTGAGAGCCTGGGATGGAGGCCCTCAGACCCACTTCATCTCAAAACAGAGGAAAGGTATTTCCAGAGATACTTACTATCAGAATGTGATGGAGCAATTCTCAGAACCTGTCCTTTCCAGAGGTACCAAGCACTCTCAGGAGTCCAGATCTCTCTATGTGGTCTAAGAATTCCAGATAGGAGAAATCCTAGTGCACACTATCTCCTGCTCTGCCCTGCTTACCCCAGAATCATTCTCTATTCTGTCCTGAAATCTCTCTTTTGTGAAGTGTGTTTACCATTTTGGAAACATGGAAAGAAAAGTAGACAAAAGAGAACATTTTTTGTTGTTGTTGGGTGTGACCTGAGGATTTCTTACCTTCCAAAGTTTTTCTTATTTCCTTGGTGGTGGGAAAGATGGATTACCCTGGACGTGGGGAAATAAAAGCAGATAGATCCCCAATCCACCCACAAAGGCAAGGATCATATCCATTGCCCAGGTTGTAACGCGGGGGTTCAGCCATGTGTTGTTAATGCTATTTAGAGGAAAGAGAGAATTCCCCATCATCTCAATTGCACTGTTTCACTTGGGTAAATGAGTCCTGAAATGGAAAGTAGGGCCCAGGCCGATGTGCCCTCTCATAACAAAGTAATCCTGTCATCTGGGGAAGGACAAGAAGAACAGTGAGCACCTCACCTCTGCTCCACCCTCCAGCCAGCATGTCCTCTCCTCTCCTGGCCTTCTAGATCCTTTCTTCCAACTCCACTTGCTCACCCTTTCAGAGAAGATCTCAGTCAATTCAATACTCTTTTCTCCTGGAACATAGACATCCCCTTCTTCCTTGTAGGTTTCTGAGCTCCATCAATTTCACACTGTTTGAAAATTCTTATTATCTCTGCAATTTTATTTCTCCGTATCTCTTCTTTATTTTCAGGATCTCTTCTCTGAAATTTCAACTCTTCCATACAATATGTTCTTGCCTGTTCAATTCAGCATAGAACTGAAATTTCTGTTATGCTTATTTAGTTATGCTAACTTTATTATTATTATTATTATTATTATTATTATTATTAGTAGTAGTAGTAGTAGTAGTAGTAGTAGTAGTAGTAGTAGTTCAAAACATTACATAGATCTTGACATATCATATTTCATACATTTGATTCAAGTGGGTTATGAACTCCCATTTTTAACCCGTATACAGATTGCAGAATCACATTGGTTATACATCCACATTTTTACATACTGCCATACTAGTGTCTGTTGTATTCTGCTGCCTTTCCTATCCTTTACTATCCCCCATCCCCTCCCCTCCCCTCCCATCTTCTCTCTCTACCCCATCTACTGTAGTTCATTTCTCTCCCTTGTTTTTTTTTTTTCCCCTTTCCCCTTACTTCCTCTTATATTTTGTATAACGATGGGGGTCTCCTTCCATTTCCATGCAATTTCCCTTCTCTCTCCCTTTCCCTCCCACCTCTCATCCCTGTTTAATGTTAATCTTCTTCTCATGCTCTTCCTCCCTGCTCTGTTCTTAGTTGCTCTCCTTATATCAAAGAAGAAATTTGGCAATATTTTTAGGGATTGGGTAGCTTCACTTAGTATAACATGCTCTAGTGCCATGCATTTCACTGCAAATGCCATGATTTTGTCATTTTTTAGTGCTGAGTAATACTCCATTGTGTATAAATGCCACATTTTTTTAATACATTCATCTATTGAAGGGCATCTAGGTTGGTTCCACAGTCTAGCTAATGTGAATTGTGCTCCTATGAACATCCATGTAGCAGTATCCCTAAAGTACGCTCATTTAAGATCTTTAGGGAATAGTCCAAGAAGGGGAATAGCTGGGTCAAATGGTGGTTCCATCCCCAGCTTTCCAAGGAATCTCCATACTGCTTTCCAAATTAGTCGCACCAATTTGCAGTACCACCAGCAATGTACAAGTGTACCCTTTTCCCCACATCCTCGCCAGCACTTGTTGTTGTTTGACTTCATAATGGCTGACAATCTTACTGGAATGAGATGGAATCATAGGGTGGTTTTGATTTGCATTTCTCTGACTGCTAGAGATGGTGAGCATTTTTTCATGTACTTGTTGATTGTTTGTATGTCCTCCTCTGAGAAGTGTCTGTTCAGGTCCTTGGCCCATTTATTGATTGGGTTATTTGTTTTACTATTGTTTAATTTTTTGAATTCTTTGTATAATCTGGATATTAGGGCTCTATCTGAAATGTGAGGAGTAAAAATTTGTTCCCAGGATGTAGGCTCCCTATTTACCTCTCTTATTGTTTCTCTTGGTGAGAAAAAAAACTTTTTAGTTCGAGTGAGTCCCATTTGTTGATTCTTGTTTTTAACTCTTGTGCTATGGGTGTCCTATTAAGGAATTTGGAGCCCGACCCCACAGTATGTAGATTGGCGCCAACTTTTTCTTCTATCAGATGCAGAGTCTCTGTTTTGATATCAAGCTCCTTGATCCATTTTGAGTTAACTTTTGTGCATGGCGAGAGAAAGGGATTCAGATTCATTTTGTTGCATATGGATTTCCAGCTTTCCCAGCACCATTTGTTGAAGATGCTATCCTTCCTCCATTGCATGCTTTTAGCCCTTTGTCAAATATAAGATACTTGTAATTTTGTGGATTGGTCTCTGTGTCCTCTACTTTGTACCATTGGTCTACCCACCTGTTTTGGTACCAGTACCATGCTGTTTTTGTTACTATTGCTCTGTAGTATAGTTTGAAGTCTGGTATCGCTATACCGCCTGATTCACTCTTCCTGCTTAGAATTGCTTTTGCTATTCTGGGTATTTAATTTTTCCATAAGAATTTCATGATTTCTTTATCTATTTCTACAAGAAATGTCATTGGGATTTTGATTGGCATTGCATTAAAACTATTGAAAACTTTTGGTAATATCGCAATTTTGATGATGTTAGTTCTCCCTATCTGTGAACAGGGTATATTTTTCCATCTTCTAAGATCTTCTTCTATTTCTCTCTTTAGGGTTCTGTAGTTTTCATTATATAAATCTTTCACCTCTTTTGTTAGGTTGATTCCCAATTATTATTTTTTTAAGGATATTGTGAATGGGATGGTAGTCCTCATTTCCATTTCAGAATATTTAAGCTTTCCAACTTTATTTTACTATCTTCATCTAAAGGGTTTAGACAAAAAAAATGATACATTATTATTACAACCTTTCAAAACTAAATATAAAAATTAAATTAACACCTCAAGGGACATTTTTGTATGTTTCTAGTATTTTTGTTTGTAAAATCAGTGTAAGTTAAACTTGAAGAGAAATTTTGGGAACATGTCTACACACACATTGTGAGGATGGTCCTAGCCTAAACAACTCCATTTAAAACTATGTTAAAATACAACTGGAGTCCCTAACAGACAACTTTATAGAGCCTTCTTATTTTGTCATCAATCATGGTGTTCTAAAATAAGTCACTTTCCACAACCCTGATAAAACTCAGAGTGAAGTCACTGTCATTTTCCTTTGCCCTGATAAGAATCACAGGTGAGATATCAGGGCAGAAACCACCAGACCAGTTGTCTTGTCCGAAGAATGAAAAAGTCATTAAGAAACCCAGTCATATGTGATAGGGATTGAAATGGCAAGCAGAAACCCCCAAATTTAGTATAAATGATGTAGCAAATAAGAGATATTCAACCAACCCACACTGGTGTCCCCATGCTGGAGAGCCTGATGAGGACATATGGACTGACATCCCAACTCTTTTCATTATGTACCTAATCTTCTGCATCATCCTCACCATTCTCCAACTCTACAGCCACATCTTGACCCTAATGGGAACAGCAAGTTCTCCTTATGACGATCTCCTCAAACACTCATCTGCTCCACCCATTTTGAAGCCTCCACGGATTCCTGACCTGATCACTGGAGTCTGAGTGAGTGTGAATCTGCTGGAATTACAACCCACTTGCGACTCTAGATCTGACACTTGAGCTTATCAAGCAGACGGAATGTCTGTAATAAGTCTGTCATGATTAAGTATGATTGCAGTGCTTAGAATTGACTTGGAATTGATTATGTCTACTATAGTGCCCAGAATTAAAGATTGTTATTTTCTTCATTAAGAACCTATAGAAGTGCAAGTGTTGTGGCTCAGTGGTAGAGGGCTCACCTAGCATGTTTGAGGCACTGGATGGAATCCTCAGCATCACATAAAAGTAAAATACAATGAAGGTATTGTGTCCAAGCACAACTAAAATTAAATACTGAAATTAAAAGTAACCTATAGAGTGAAATTATATTGAGTGATTTGAGAGAATAAAGCATTGAAAATAGCATCATTGCTTGTACATTCTTTATTTCTCCCCTCAACTGCATGTGGCATACTTTTGCCCATCACCACACACACACACACACACACACACACACAGAGACCCCCCAATTTACCCATCTACCCCCACCCACTTTTACAAAGGGGAAGCATAGAAGCAAGGTCACTCTGTTTTATATCAAATTCAATAAGTTTCCAGCCTTCATTTCTATTTTATTTTTTCTATCCCTTCTCTTTCTGAGGAGTAACTTATGTATAGAAGTAAAAGCTGTGGTATGCTCAGGGCTCAGGCTTTAGAAATAATCCCTCTGAGCATTGGTGCCATTAATAAACTGTTGATTCCATATCTCAGTGTCCTGACCCTCCTTTCTCACTAAAATTATGCCAAACTGTTAAAATTATTCCTATCAAAATGTTAGATGTAGGAATCAAAGTAATTTATATGTACTTTCTGAGAAAAACTTGAAGGAGCAGTACTGTTATAGTACCTGCAGGCAACTTATATTTAGAATCTAATTTAATTATCAATGTGCACCTTGAGATTTGTACTTAGGTGAACTATTATGATCCAAGAGTTCATTTCAGATCATGTGGGCAAGTTCTCAGTATTTAGGCTTATATGCCATTTGTACTGCTCTTCATTTTAAACGGGAAATAGCAATTGAAGTGCATTTCCACTGGAAGTTTCACTTAGTTTTCAACTGAGCTTTAGAGAATTCACTTTCATTACAGTACAACTTCCACATTTTTCCTATGTGCACATAGGTGCATGTGCTCACTGAGTACAATATTATTTCTATTAAAAAAATCCTGATAAAAGTTGTTGCGACCCCTTGCCCACAAGGAAGATGCAACTCAGGAATCTTCTTTCAGCAGTTTATTCAGGCCCTTGATATTTCTTCTTCTCCCTTCTCGGATGCCCCTCCCAGCCTTAATAAAGCATCTCAAGCCCCAATGCAAAGCTGCCACGAGGAGCTTTCTCATAGGGTGGTGAAAAACCACGCACCAACTCTCCCAAATAAGGAGTTGTTTGTCACAGACAACAGTGGAGCCAGCGCCATCTTGTAATGGTGACCATAGTCTGCAGAAACGGCAGAAGCGGCTCACCACAAAAAGTGCCATACAATTGGATGTGTCTGTGTTTCCATAGCAATTTTAAGCTGAATTTTCAGAGGAGTTTCCCAGAAGAGGTTCCGACTCAAACACAAAATTCGCATCTTTTCTACTAGTCTGTGAGATGCAGCATTCATCAAGGTTGAATATCTGCTTCGTGAAAGCAATTTTAAAAAGCAAGTATGAAACAGTATGTACAGGTAGCTTCTGCAGGCAGGATGAAACTTAATTCATTTTATAGATCAATTGACTTCTTTTACAATTGTACCTAATTTCTTAGCTTCATAAAATTTAAAATCAATACCCTATTTCCTGTAGGCTGTACAAAGTAAAGGGTTTTTTTAACAAATTAAATAACTAAAAATTTGATAAAAATATTAAAATTGTATACAAACCAATGATAAAAATGTTTAGTCTCTCTTCCAAAAAAATAGCAGTCTTTACAGTATGTCATACAATATTAATAACAAACACCATTTTTAGAATGGGTTGCCAAATTATATTATTCTGTTAGCATAAAAAATTCTTTAAACTAACAAAGTTTATTTTTATATGTTCCAGTTAAGTCCACCAATGCCATCTGATTACAATATAGTCAACTATCTTTAATTGAATTCTCACTCTTATTTAAAAAATTTGCAGGGTTTGTAAGGGATACATATTATTCTAAGACTAATAGGCTATTGTAGTGCTCTTGTCCAAGTCAATGAGTGTTTGTTCACAAAGGAAATGTTCTGTTTTCTTTAGGCAGGGTTGAAATTACTACAAGCTTTTCCCATGACCTGAAAAATCACCTAGAAGAGTTAACCATTTCTAAATTTGAAGGCTTAAAGATAATGATATAGTCTGTGTTAAATTTCAGCCCCTCTGTGGGACTTCCACAAAGTGCGATTTCAAAGGTATTTTTTTTTTAAATTTCCCTGTTGGTTTTGTTTTCTCCTTTGCATGGCTTTTGAGATGATGAAAAAAAAGTTTGTTTTTCCTGAGTACCATGCTTTTTTTCCATTTGGCAAATATTTATATCCCTACATCCTGTATCTAGTAGAAAAGTCATGTTGGCTTTTCTTAAGTACATTATTCTGTTAGCACAAAAAAGTCTTTAAACTAATATATTTCTTTGTTTTCAAAGAAATATTTCATGATTTCTATAGTTTTGGCTAGTTAACTTTACCTCTGTCTTTGGCTAGATGATTGCTAATGGAAATATCAGCACAATAAATTTGGTGTACAAATAAAAACTAGCTTAAAAACAGAGCGATTAAAGCAACTACAACACACGTGGATTTCAAATAAAAATATCCTCTTTAAATCTGCAACGTAGGAGTAGATGAAGATCTTACTTGTGAGGGTTCCTTCAGCTGAGAGCCAAAGTTCTTAAAATGCTCACACCACAGAAATGTAGGTTGAGTGGTCACAACCCCTCCAGGTGCCTGGCAGGATCCCGCACCTCCTTGCACAGTAAGCACATAAAAATCCCCCAAGTTTGCACTATCATTCCCAATGCACTACTCACAGTGTGTGTTTCTTCCTTTCTTTGTCTTCCTTCTTACTCTTGGAATGAACCCTTGATGACCTTGTCACAAATGATCCAGAACTGGTCTCTTCTATCTCTTGTAGAGGATCCTCAGGCTCTGAGCCACATCAAGATCATACTGGTAGCCACAAAGTAAATCAATACCTCAACTCTGAGGAAGGTAGCGTTAGGACATCAGGTACCACTTGGTGTGACAGCATGATGTGGTACTACTGCTTGGGCTAGGAGCTATTGATGGGCACAATTGAGTTCCATCCTTTCTAGTTTTCTGCACTTGGAGTCAACTCTCAAATTTTTGTAACCCCCCCCTCCAGCAGCCCTAGGGCCTACTAGCTTTGGGAGGCCATCCTGCCCACTGGCACTATTGCAGGAGTGAGGCAGAGAGCCCTGAAGGAAGACTGAGATGTGCTGATATTTCACCCTCCAATACTCACTCTAACCTTGAGGGGTGCAGGACTTCCACGATTCTGGGTCTTGTCCTACCTGTCTCAGGAAGCAAAGCAACTGGAGTTGTGCTCCTCATCTACCCACTCTATACCCTTGTCCTTGTGATGTTTATTGTCCTCAATAAAAATAACAATGACAAAATATACCCCGTGCAGCCTGTGTTAATTGAAGGCCTGTGCTTACACTTTATATGCAGTATTTTATTGAGCATTGACCAAATCCTTGGAAGTAGAGATAGAAGAAGCCAGAGCTCAGATATGTGGGGCAGCATCAGAGGCCACAGGACCAGACTTGAGGGCATTCACTGCTCTTTGCTGTGGCTTGTAGAGCTGACAGCTTAAAGACAGCTCTCTCAGGAGCACTTTAAGCTGGGTCTTTGTAAGTCAAGTTTCAATTTTCATAATGAGGGACCACTGTTGCCTGGATATTTCACTGCCACCAAAGCCATTGTGGTCCCTAGCCCTGTCCTGGTTTTAGGCTGGATGATGCTGAGCCATCAGAGAGGAATACTGTGCTCAGAAAGGGTCCTTATGGCCTAACTGCCATGTCTGGTGGGTTGATTCTCTCATCTACTATGGGTTAAGTGCAAGGAAGACTCCAGCAGCCACAATGGGCTGTGCCCCCACTGTCAGAAAGGACAATGTTTAAATCAGCTTTGCTTGCTCTGAAGCCTGACAGAGAATCCCCTAGGTCTTGTCTTAACTTGGAAAGGCAGATACCATCAGA
Organism: Marmota monax; assembly: GCF_021218885.2. Classification (NCBI taxonomy): domain Eukaryota; kingdom Metazoa; phylum Chordata; class Mammalia; order Rodentia; family Sciuridae; genus Marmota; species Marmota monax. The sequence goes on from NW_026692274.1 coordinate 291,184, forward strand.
AGCCATGTCATGGAGAGCTCACAGCTTTCTGGTCTTGTGTTTCATGCTATTTTATTTGCTAACTCATTTTAATTCTCCTGACAACCCTGTGAAAATCAGGCTTATTTTACCTGTTCAGACTTGAGGAAGCTGAGGCTCCCTGTTTCAGACAGCTTTTTCACTCCTTTAATGAAAGACCTGACAAGAACAATTGTAGAGGGGGAAAAGTTTTCTGGGGGATCACAGTTTCAGAGTTCCTAGCTCATGGCTCCAGTTGAGGAATAATATCATGGTGGAAGTATGTGGCAGAGGGAATCAGCTGGGAAAAAGGCACCAGGTAACAGAGAAAGAGAGAGAGACGGTTCTCCTCAACTCGAACAAAATATAAACCTCAAAGATGCACCCTTAGTTACATACTTCCTACAGCCATGCCCTCCTTGACTAGAGTTAATCCTTACCAGTGGGTTAATGAACTGATTAGACACAGGTCTCATAACCAAATGCTTTCACCTCCATACTTTCTTGTATTTTTTCACATATGAGCTTTTTAGGGAACAACTTATATCAAAACCATAATGCTCCCATAGTCTCTGGACTCATGGAGAACACTGAGGGGCTCCTCAAGCCTGGTCCCCTGGCCTTCAGGAAGCTCCTTCTCTAATCCATTGGTGGTGGGTACCAGTGATGGAGCTGAGGAAGTTTTCTAGCAGAGGAAGTGACCCTAAGTCTGACTATTCAGTACTGGTGGGAACTAAGCAAACTTAGGACACAGATCTGGAAGTTTGTAATATTGTCCTAAAACACCTGATCACAGGACCCTTCTGTGTCAGTGGAGTTCTTGAGTCAGACTGATAGCTTATCTGATATTTGGGTTTCCCATGGGATGGAAACCCACAGAGTCATACTGAGGAAGGAACAGGCATAAGTGGCAGAAAGGTGTATCTGTGCAGTTATTGGTGCAGCCATGTGGCCAGGACACCTAGAATGTGACCCTGCACCCAGTATCTGCCTGGACACTGGACAGGACTTACATGCTATTGAGAAGGGATCTGAAGGCTGGGCTTCAGTGCTGTTGTATATATCTTTCCATGCCCAGGCTTAGCCCTCCTCCCCAGTAGACCAGGAACAGAGAACGTTCATTTAGTGCTCAGGATACAAGGGCATAGAGTTGAAGAAGCAGCTTAGTTCTCCACATTCTTCCTTCCTGAAATGTAGCTACATCCCACTGGCTTTGCTTTCTTTCTGTGAGTAACTGTGGGAAGACACTTCCTGCAATGGCTCCTGTTCTGGGAAAGCACTTGGCTTAGCCCTGGATCTCCCCAGTTCCATCCTTGGATGTGAAATCTGAGTCTCCAGAACCATGGGCTGTCTGTGTCATTGTCATCTGTTGCTTTCCCCTCAGTTCTCCCATCTCATCCTTTCTCATTTCTGCAGTGTTTTCTCTGAGTGAGTGACTTCATGTAACAATAATAGTAACAATCAGGTCAGTGGGAATGTGGGAGTGCTAGTGAGGCCTAGGGGATTTCCTAGTGCTGAGGATGCTCTTGGGGAGATGGAAGAAGGGCTTCTTAGCTTCCCTGTGGAGAGTTTGAAGAGGAAGGTGAGAAGTACAGGAAACACTAAGCAAGGACCTACAAGTCATTTCAGATTAGGGTAAGAAGGGGCATTGGGCAGCCATGCAAAAAGCATGCCCTGGGGAAGCTCAGGTACTCCTCCTCTCTTTCCCTCAAGGCTGGAGGCTGTGAAGTGAATGGATTCCTGAGTTGTCCATCATGAGGCACTGGACAATATAAGAGAGGGTAATATCAGGAGGCAGAGGTGCTGTCATTCCATAGCTCCTCTCTAGCTTGTGTTTCTTCCTCAAACATTTTTCTCAGTGCAGCACATAAAGACACCAGTTAGGTGTTGGTGTTTTGTAAGTGTGGAGTTTCTCCTAGTCCTAGTCACCATCCTTTCCTTCTTGTTCCTGAGGAACAGACTCCATTCCAGACACTTTCTCACCTGTGAAAATAGGTCAACAATTTTATAGGGATATTGGAAGATTCACTGCTGCTATGATAGGTTCAATCTGGCTTGTGGCCCAGCACAAGTGGGCAGCTACAGGGCACCTTTGCAGGACACTCATCTAGCAGTGTCCTCAAGCCTTGATCATGGAATTCTTCAATCTTCTTTGCTTCCCCCAGCTTACCTGTGTCTGTATGGGAGGCAAAACACATAATTGATGGGCAGCACCTTCCTACTTCTGTGGCTGAGTACTGTTCAATTGTGTCCACCAGGCCCTAGGAGTGGTTGCTTCCCTTCTCTTCTCTAACATGGATTGGAATCTCCTCATGGGGCCCTTCATAAATCTGGGAACTCCAAACTTTCATACCTGCTAACCTGTTCCTCCAGGTTGGCCTCCACTGGATTGTTGGGCTTGGAAGAGGACAAAATTTTAATAATTACTTTGTGATGGAGGGGAGATTGATGTATCATAAATTAGCCATTGTACAGTGAATAAATTTAGTGGTTCACAGACATCACATCTATGTTGTTCCAAAGGATTCTATTTGCATCACATCAAAAAGACATCCTACCCACAACATGGTTGCTCACCATTTATCTGCCTTCTCCACTCCTTGATATACATGCCTTCCACTTCTGGATTTGCCTGTTCTGCACATTTCATACAAAAGTGTCTTTCTGCCTGGCTGCTTTCACTCAATAACATTTTCAAGGTTCATTTGTGTTGGATGTTCTAAGACGTCATTCCAATTTAAGGGTCAATGATATTCATTTGAATACAGAATATGCATTTATTCATATATCTGTTGAGGAACATTTGGAGTTTTCCACTTTTTTTGGTTATTATGAACAATGTTGATATGAACATTGCTATGCAAATACCTGTTTGGTTTCCTCTTGTCAGTAATTACATTGCTAGGTAAAATCTTCATTTTTTGAAGATTTACCATACTGTTTTCTATATTGTCTGTACAGTTATTCATTCCCGGAAACAATGTACATGTGTTCTAGCTTTTCACATTCTTGACAACCCTTATTCATTTTTAAAATGCTGGCTATGCTGGTGGGTACAAAGTGATACTTCATGGCAATTTTGGTTTGCGTTTATACAGCGATTAGGGATCTTGAGCAATTTTCCATAAGGGTCCTGGATACTTGTGCACCTTCTTTGGAGAAATCTCTTCAAGTCCTCTGCCTGTGTCTGATTTGGTAGAAATCTTTTTTTCATGGTTTACTTGACTCTGTCCTGTATTCAAGTGTCTAAAAAACACCTTCATCCAGTGATGTCTCTTTCATCATCTTGGCCCTGGCTCCTGGTGAGGAGGAGTAGGTTTCATCTTATGCCCTCATGTGGGTATTAGATCATTGTGACTTCTGAGAGTCTGTGGACATTCTTGGGATACATAAATTTTCAGGTCATAGGGGTATAAATGTTCCAGAAACTATGGAATCAGAGCAATTGCAGCAAAAGCTAATGGTTGGGCATCTTCCTGTGAAGTACAGAGAAGGAGGAATGAATCATAGGCCAGTGACCTGAGTCCACCCAGTAGCATGAACTTCTCACTATGATCTGCTCTCTCTCCCTCAGTCTCTGTCCACACCATACCAGTGACCCTACACTGACCCTACCAGATCAGTGTAAGTTAATTATTGTAATCAGAGTTTGATGTTCCCAGAGGTATATTCATGGGATGGAAGTGCACACAGGCAGTAGCTTCTTTGGAGGCTGAGAAGGAAAAGGCAGCCTGTGGAAGGGGTGAGGTTTGAGCCTCACCTAATTTGTAATTAATGGTATTATAAGCCTGGAGGGATGGACTCCACCTGCACCTCACCAGAGACCTCATAATATCTGTTTCTAGCTTCAGGTGAGTTCCAGGGTCAAGAAAGGAAAGCTGCTGAACAGTGTTTACATAGGATTGCTGGTACTTGGAGGAGGCTTGATAGATGGGTTTTGTGTGCATGTAGGACTTTGGAGAAGCATAGTTGGCAGCAAGGCAGAATCCACACACACACACACACAGTGATCATGCCTTCCTGGATCTGCACTGACTTTCTGCCCAGATCGTCTTGCAGGATTTTTCCACAATTTTCTTGTCTAGGCCTGTACATAAGTCACTTTCTGGAATACCTTTCCTGTTCCTCCTCAAGTAACTTTCTGAAACCTCCTTATTGTCATTCTGAATCTCCCCTGAGGTGCTTCCTGAGTTCCAGGATATTTCTAATGGCTGCTTCTGTAGTTCTGGTTCTAGACCCTTGTTTGGGAAATCTAGTTTGAATGTTACAGAGCCCATTGTAGAGAGTCTTTCAGTGTGCTTAGTCTCCATCTTCTTCAGATCATGACCAGCAAGTGTTGACTGGTTGGGCTGCTCCATCTTCTACAGATCATTATCAATAAGTGCTGACTGGCTGGACTGTTTGGGGCCAGATTCATAATTTTTGTGGCACTGACTCATCCCTGGATATTGATCCTGAAGCTGCATCTGTTAATGAGATGTGAGAAATCTACAGTGAGGGCCTAGCTGTGTTTGATCACTGATTAACTTTCCTTAAATATGTTGCTTGAGTCTGTTCTCTAGCTCCTGGCTGTCAGAATCCTTAGCAATAATGGAGACGGAGTTGGAAATTTGGGAAGCCCAGCTTCCCTGTGGAAGGTTGAGAGCTGGCTGGTAAAGGTATTCCAGAATCTTTTGGATCTCAGAGAATAAGACCTTCCTTTGGTTCTGCAAGGGACATTCTGAATGTTGTTCTTCAGTTGGGAAGAAAGACTGTTCCTCCTTTTCGGATTGAGAACAAGTTGTTGTGCCAGGCTTATTCTGGGATGAAGAAGGTGGTATGTTTGGAAAAGTGTATGAAGTGCTAGACAGGGTCTGACCCTGAGCCACAGATGGGGACAAGTTTTGTGCCCAAAGTTGGGATTGGGCCTCCTCCTGGGAAAAGGGCTCCTCCTGAGATAGCAGTGGAGTTTCTTCATCCTGATGTTGAATTGAGAGAGATTCTGAGACTATGTTGAATACTACATGTTTACATTGTGCAGTTGAGGACCTCTTAGAGACCCAGGCATTAGCTACTAGGGACTCACTGTGCAGAGAGGGCAGGCCCCAGAACAGCTGGCTGTATTTTTTCTCTAAAGGACCCTCCAAGTCCTTGTGGTAAGAGAAATCCTGAGAATCATGAAAATGCTCTGTTTTTTCTTTTGTGATCCTGAAGGTTTGTGCAGTGGTGTCTGTCTTGCTACCCATTTACTCCAACATGTTTCCCAGAGAATACATGGTGCAATCTGGATTCATTTGTTTGAAAGAGGACCCATTTTTAATATTTTCCTTCCACACTTCTAGTTCTGCTCTTTTGGTGATCGGCATTTCTAGGAGTTTCTGTACATCAGAGTTGATGAAAGAGAGGCTTCCAGACACTACTTGCCATCGTGTGGAGTCTACTGAGATTGTGGGGTCTGATGGATGGTGAAAAATATGTTCTTGCTTGGATTTGCCATGTGCCCAGGTAGAGAAAAATAAGAGCTTAGCAGTTGCCCACTCCTAGGAGAGGAACAAAATTGGATAGCTGATGCAGTCTAGGCCTGAGATGGCTGTGATCAGGGATGGCCAGTATGAGTGACCTACAAGAGAGCTCTGTGGAACAATGTCCAGTGTGTTTCTATTCAAGTCAGAGTTGTCTTCATGTTCTTCTGATAAGGATGAAGCCCAAGGAAGAGTGTGTTTGCTCAGAGGAGCTAGAGAACCTAATGGGGGTATGATATTAGAATGATCTTCTAAATGTTGATGAGGTAGCTCTTGAACTCCAGCAGGCCCTTGCATGAACACCTCACCTGCAGCATCTTCATTTACCAGTAGAGGAGAACTGTCTTTATCCCAGAGTTTCTCTGGGAGACTACAGGAGACAAGAGGCACAAGCTATAGCCAGGAGCAAGAAGGACCAAGAGGCTGGGAAGGGGTGAAAACCTGTGGCCTATGGACTGTCCAGTGCCCCTTACACTGTCTTCACCAAACTCTTCCAATTCCTATCACCAGGGCTTCAATCATATTCCACTACAACCTGGAGTACACACTCTAATTCAGTCTTGAGCCTCAGGATCACATTACAGATGCTGATGGGAAAACACTAGAGAACTGGAAAGCTCCTCACCTTTGCAGAATTAAAATCAGATTCTGAATCTCCATCAGATTCTTCAAGGTGGTTGCCTAAACCTGTAAATGGAAAATGAATTGTGGTAGAGAAAGGAGGATCCCAGATTTCACAGGATGTTAAGTGCAATGCCCCCTTGGGGTAGATCATGGGAGATGAGAATGGAGGCTAAGCCTCAGTGTCCAAGTCTACCAGGAGAGGAACAAATTTGAATACCTTATGCAGTCTAGGCCTGACATGGCGGTGATCAGGGATGCACTTGAACAGCATGAGAGTCATATAACGACTCTGGGAGAAGCCACATTTTATAATTTGCAGGTTGTTTTTACCACCACTAACCTGCCGGATCGTCACAACCACCTTATGGGGAGAATGGATTGGTTACCTCAAAGAGAAATTGGCCTTAACAGAATGAAACAGCTTGACCACAGGTGGACCTGAATGTCTCACCTCCATATCTAGGCACTACTGCTCAAGTGCTGTCCACACCACCCTACTGGATATCACCCACCCTTCATACACCACACCTTCTAAGCACAGAACCTGAGAAGTGACTTTGGTATGATGAATTCCTTACCAATATCTTTCCTCTCAGGTCTCTGCAATCAACTTCCTCTGGGGCATGGCTCTGAACTCTTGTATAAAGCAGACAACATGCCATCTCTGAGGTAAAAGGGCAGGGTATTACCTTTCAGAGTTCCACTCTTCTTCCTGAACTTGTACAGCACCTTATTCACCTTCACATGCTGACAGACAATGTAGAAAAAGTGGCTGAAGCCCAGATCTCCTGGTGATCTCCTCGACCAGCTGTAGACATTTCATATTTCTGAACAACAGGACATCTACAGTTAGCTAGTGGAAACCGTTTTATTCAGAGAACATTTTTAAAGTGGCAAAATACTTCATTTTTTTTCTTTGAAAAGCACAAAAGTAGATTTTCTCAAAAAACTACACTATGAATGTTGTCATTCACTCATCTTCTGCTTAAGAATGGACTCATTTCCACAGGCTCTTCTCAGCTGCCAGGCAAAGTTCTGCTTCCTAAGACCAGAGGTGACCTGAGAGCCTGGGATGGAGGCCCTCAGACCCACTTCATCTCAAAACAGAGGAAAGGCATTTCCAGAGATACTTACCATCAGAATGTGATGGAGCAATTCTCAGAACCTGTCCTTTCCAGAGGTACCAAGCACTCTCAGGAGTCCAGACCTCTCTATGTGGTCTAAGACTTCCAGATAGGAGAAATCCTAGAGCACACTATCTCTTCCTCTGCCTTGCCTACCCCAGAATCATTCTCTATTCTGTCCTGAGATTTCTCTTTCGTGAAGTGTGTCTACCTGTTTTAGAAATGTGGAAAGAAAATAGACAAAAGAGAATAATTTTTGTTGTTGTTGGGTGTGACCTGAGGATTTCTTACCTTCCAGAGTTTTTCTTTTTTCCTTGGTGGTGGGAAAGATGGATTACCCTGGAGGTGGGGAAATAAAAGGAGATAGATGCCCAGTCCACCCACAAAGGCAAGGATCATATCCATTGCCCAGGTTGTAAATTGGGAGTTCAGCCATGTGGTGTTAATGCTATTTGAGGAAAGAGAGGATTCTTCATCATCGCAGTTACACTGTGTCACTTGGACAAATGAGTCCTGAAAGTCTCTTCAGCAATGGAAAGTAGGGCCCAGGCCTAAGTCACTGAGCTGTGTTCTTTCATCACAAAGGAATTCTGTCATTTTGGGAAGGACAAAAAGAAAAGTGAGCACCATATCTCTGTCCCGCCCTCCAGCCAGCATGTTCTCTACACTTCTGGCCTTCTAGATCCTTCCTTCCAACTCCACTTGCTCAACCTGTCAGAGAAGATCCCAGTAAATTCAATACTCTTTTCTCCTGGAACATAGATATCCCCCTCTTCCTTGTAGGTTTCTGAGCTCCATCAATTTCATACTGTTTGAAAATTCTTATTATCTCTGAAATTTTTATTTCTCCAGGATTATTACTTTCAGGATATCTTCGCTTTGAACTTTAAACTCTTCCATACAAGATGTTCTTGCCTTGTTCAATTCAGCATAGAACTGAAATTTCTCTTATGCTTATTTAGTTATGCTAACTTTAAATAAAGCTTTCCAATTTTATTTTACTATCTTCATCTAAAGGGTTTAGCCAAAAAAAAAAAAAAAAAAAAAAAAAAAAAAAAAAAAAAAAACAATTGATACATTATTATTATGACCTTTCAAAACTAAGTATAAAAATTGAAATAAACCCTCAAGGGACTTTTTTGTATGTTTCTAGTATTTTTGTTTGTAAAATCAGTGTAAGATAAGCTTCAAGAGAAATTTTTGGAACATGTCTACACACACATTGTGAGGATGGTCTTAGCCTAAACAACTCCATTTTAAAACTATGTTGAAATACATTTGGAGTCCCAACCAGACAAGTTTACAGAGCCTTCTTATATTGTCATCAGGCATGGTATTCTAAAATAAGTCACTTTCCACAACCCTGATAAAACTCAGAGTGAAGTCACTGTCATTTTCCTTTGCCCTAATAAGAATCACAGGTGAGAGATCAGGGTAGAAACCACCAGACAAGATGTCCTGACTCCAGAATGAAAGATGTCATTAAGAAACCCAGTCATATGTGATAGAGATTGAAAGGGTAAGCAGAAACCCCTAAATTTAGTATAAATGATGTAACAAATAGGAGACATTCAACCAACCCACACTGGTGCCCCCATGCTGGAGAGCCTGATGAGGACATGTGGACTTACATCCCAAATCTTTTCATTACCTACCTGATCTTCTGCATCATCCTCACCATTCTCCATCTCTACAGCCATATCTTGACCCTGATGGGAACAGCAAGTTCTCCTTATGACCATCTCCTCAACCACTCATCTACTCCACCCATTATGAAGCCTCCACGGATTCCTGACCTGATCTCTGGGGTCTGAGTGAGTGTGAATCTGCTCTAATTAAAACCCAAGACTTGATACTATAGATCTGGAACTTGAGCTTATCAAGCAGATGGAGTGTCTGTAATAAGTCTGTCATGATTAAGTATGATTACAGTGCTTAGAATTGACTTGGAATTGATTATGTCTATTACAGTGCCCTGAATTAAAGATTGTTATTTTCTTGATAAAGAACTTATAGAAGGGCAAGTGATGTGGCTCAGTGGTAGAGGGCTCACCCAGCATGTTTGAGGCACTGGGTGCAATCCTCAGCATCACATAAAAATAAAATACAATAAAGGTACTGTGTCCAAGCACAACTAAAATTAAATACTGAGAGAGAATCTAACCTATAGAGTGAAATTGTTTTGAGTGATTTGAGTGAATAAAGCATTGAAAATGGCATCAGTGCATGTACATTCTTTAGTTATCCCCTCAGCTGCATGTGGCACACCTTTTCCCATCACCACACACACACACACACACACACACACACACACACCAATATACCCACCTACCCCACACAAACTTTTACAAAGTGTAAGAAAGCTCCCAATGGAGTGTACAGGAGGGATATTAGTGCCACCAGGGTTTCTTGGCTTTCCTTCTTTTAAAGACACATCAGGGGAAATCAATTAACCCCCTTGTAACCTGTCCTTGAGGTCTTTTTTTGGTGTTGTTTTCTTCTGTTATTGTTGTTGTTCTTTGATACTGGGGATTGAACTCACAGGCATTTAATCACATTTCCAGCCTTTTTTATACTTTATTTTGGAGACAGAGTCATCATAATTTGTTTGGGGCCTTATGAACCTGCTGAGGCTGCCTTTGAACTTGTGTTCCTTCTGCCTCAGCTTCTTGAAACACTGCCTTATAGGCATGGACCACCTTCTTGGGGTTATTGAGGTTTTAATTGCATATGCATGCTCCGGCTGAATTCCATAGGGGCCATTTTTGTAAAAATGGAGTCTTTTGTCCATATAGGAAACAAATATTGTTTGATTGACAAAAGCACACCAAATAGTGGGACATAACTTCAAGAGTGGACCTAAATCATCCCCCTAATTAACCCTCACCATTCTCCTAATATGTCTGCCTCATTTATCTACCTCACTCAAATCCCTGAGAAAGGCTGGGCAGAGAAAGTGCCATGAGTGATGTTGTAGATTCAAACTGCATGGCAATATTTAAGTGGATCCTGGACATCCACGATCAGGTCTGAAAGACACCCTGCATAGATGGGGCTGCACAAGCAGTGTTGAGGCTTGGCTTATGCTGAACTTGCAGAAAAGAGACCATCAAGGCTGCCTGCATGGATGCAGAGAAGATATGAGGGGTTTGGAGAAGCTGAGCTAGATGTTCAGATATGGGGCTCCTAGGTTGGTACCTTGGCCTTTGAGAAGAGGAGTCATAGAACAGTAAGGGCTCAGGAGTGCCTTGGTCTTGTGAGTGACCAGCTGCCAAGATGGGAATCCCAGCAGAAAGCAGCATGCCCATATATTTACCTGTCCCATTTGGCAGATTTAAAAAGAAAAAGTATTTGCAAATCACATAGCTTTTAAGAGCTCACACTCAGAATCTGTAAAAATCCTCTATAGCTCAACAATGAAAAAGCCCAGTTCAAAAATTAGGAACAACTTTGCATAGACATGTTTCCAAGAAAAGATGCAAAAATAGCCAACAAGTACAGGACATTCTTAGGGATTCTTAGTCTTACAGGTCACACCTCTGAAACAATATCATGTATTTCATACCCTTCAGTCAACATGTTGGAGGTCCAAGTTAGATGTCAGTATACATGCTGGCATGCTCAGGTCTACCAACCTACCTCAGGTGTGATGGAACTTGTCTGGCCTGGTTTTCTTTGACCTGAGTGTATATTAAAACAGCCTTTTACTATTAGGCTTCTTCAGTATGTGGGAGAGTGCCCAGGTACCTTGCATTAAGTTAATTCCCAGGCTTACCAGCTGCTGAGGCTTCTGTACTCCCACCTGAAAATGGCCACCTGTGGTTTGTGCTTGAGCATGCAACACTCAGTCTAGGGACCTTGCCTAGGCCAGGATACCCCCAGTGCTCCACAGTACAGTTTGATCCTAGATGGGCTAACCCTTCTGGATAATGTTTTCTGATCTCAGAATTTTCACACTGACTTCTGTGCAATGTGAGACCTCAGAATCAGCTGATGATGGACTCAAGGTGTGGCACTGGAACTGTGCAATTAACTAATGAGCAACCCAATACTAGGCCACCTTTTGTGATCAGAGGTTGGGTTATTGCCCTGATGGAAAGATATGGAAAGCTAAGGTGACTTTCCAGGTTATTTGATGTTCCTTAGACTGTTTCTGGAAAAAAAAGTACTGTGTTTGGGCTTTCCATTAGGCACAGGCATTCCTAAACTTAGTGAAGGGCTTCAGTGGCATTTTCAAGTAACATAGTTGCCAGCAGTCCACTAGACTGTAGGGTCAGCCCTGTAAAGCTGTAGTATGTATGCAAATCAGATTGTGTGTGTGTTTCTTCTAATTAATTTTGTGATAAACCCCTAAAATTGTACATAATAAAATATTTTACTTTAGGGTTTATATGGGTACATAATAATATATTGTTATATTCACTAACAGATTAATGAGTTTTTATGTAAATACATTTAATGTTTATAAAGATCTGTTTGCTTGTATATGTGTATGTATAAAATATTATGAAGTTTTTATAATGGATTTTCTTTTACTTGGTATCATGAAACACCCTAGCATGGGGAGTAGAACCCACATATGTATGTGAATTTGTTTGTTTGCATAGTGTTGCTATATGCATATTATTATGTTTATGTGTGTGCTACTACATGGTCCATAAATATGATTGCTTATTAATATAGATATATATTTATCAGAGGTGGAGAAGGCCATGAATGTCTCAGCTTAGGATTGATAATGCTTGACAAATGTGCAGATCCCCAAGTGTTTGTATTCCAAAGTCCATGACTGGCTTGAGTCCTGGACTATGCTGACATGTTGCCCTGTGCAAGAGCAGATCTGCACCCAAACAACCTAATGCATGCAGCTAAATCCTGAGGCAACAAACTGAGATTCCGAAGTGGGTAAAATGTTCATTTATTTGTATCTGGCTCTGTGGATTTCTGTATCAGAAAAATCAGAAACGGGCAAAACTGCAACAGTAACAAGACTTGTTGGGTCCTCTTTCTTGAGCAGAATGGAGACACAGCATTGACCATAGGAATATCAAACTGGTTCTCTGAACAAAGAGACAGAGATTTATTCATATGAAAAGACTGTTTGCAAGGGGTGGGGCAAGGTTTAAGAACTTTAATTGGTCTTAGCGAAAATTCAAGATGTGTTTTTCTTTTCCTGGGACTTTGACCTTGTGAAGGTGCTAGTTAGCTGGTTACCCTGGCACTGAATATCACATTTCATGTGAATGCCACATCCTAATATAAACTTCTCTGGTTTATGGTAAGGCTGAGGTGTTATACCTTTTAAAAGACAGGTGGGAAGAGAAAGAAAACACAAATTATACCAAATAGCAAGTTAAGGTCCCTGGAAACTTGCTGTTTCTGTGACTCTTCAACTCTTTTATCCTCATCATGACTTTCCAAGAATAAACAAAGGATAAAATTCTTGGGGTTAATAAGAAAAGAGTGAGTGAGTAAACACTGTTCATCAAGGCTTAGCCTTTGTTTTTCTGGTAGTTCCTGACTGTATCACATCTACTGACACAGGTTAGGCCACCAGTTTGTCTCTAACTTGATGAAATTATTTGGTCATATTGCTGGATAATGAGAAGGTTTATTGAAACAGTTCTCAGGCTTCATAAAATTTTTGGTGAGTCTAAAGTAGCCTGGTTATACTGATGCCTTGCATTGATGTAATCTTCTGTTATGCTAGCCAGTTTGGCTTCTCTACATGCACCTGAAAGTGGCCAGATCTGGTTTGCACAGGAATATGTATCAACCAGGTTCTAGGGCCCTCGCCCAGGCCAGTGGAGTCTCAAGCCATCCAAAGTGCAGTTTCATTGTAGCAGAGCTGATGTTCCAATCTGGTATCTTATCACGTCACAGATATTCTTACAGCTTTCAGTAAAAACTGAGCACTCATACTCAGCTGATGTTCAACTTGGTAGATGAAGTTGAACCCCATAACCTACTTGGCACCCCACATTTTATATGATCTTTTTGTTGGATGATGGGTTTTTGCCCTGATAGAAAGAAACAGAAAGCAAAGCCAGATCCCCAGAGAGAATCCTCCCCCCCAGGCTAATTTTATTAAAAGACTTTGTATTATACAGTTATAACATGGCATTTTGACCTCGCATTGCTTCCAGTAGTCCTCTAGAATGTGCACAGGCTCTTCATGTGTACACAGGAGTGTGTGTCCGGTGCTTCCCATGAATATTTTTTTTTTATTATACCTACATGTCAAATATTTGTATTTTGATACAAGTATTTAAATTTTTACTTAGATGTGTCCATATATCAATTAATTTTATGTGTAACTTTTTTGTTATAAAGATGTGTTTGTGTGCCCCAAAGTGTTGTGATGACTTTCTCTATAGTTGGTATGATGAAGAACCCAGACTGGCAAGAAGAGTCAAGTATATTCCTCAATTATATTTGCATATTTTGTGTATATACCTATTAATGAAGTTTTGTCTACTTCTAAATGTACCTATACAAATATTTTTGCTTAAGAATATAGGTATTAATAGTGTTATTAAGTTCTATAGTTTCCTTATTCAACTTTTGTTTGGAAGATCTGTCCAGTGGCGAGAGAGGTGTGTTGAAGTCTCCCATGATTATGGTGTGGTGGTCTATTAGACTCTTGAACTTGAGAAGAGTTTGTTTGACGAACATAGCTGCACCGTTGTTTGGGGCATAAATATTTATGATTGTTATGTCTTGTTGGTGTATGGTTCCCTTAAGCAGTATGTAGTGTCCCTCTTTATCTCTTTTGATTAACTTTGGCTTGAAATCTATTTTATTTGATATGAGTATGGACACGCCTGCTTGCTTCCGAAGTCCATATGAGTGATATGATTTTTCCCAACCTTTCACCTTCAGCCTATGTATGTCTTTTCCTATCAAATGCATCTCCTGTAGGCAGCATATTGTTGGGTCTTGTTTTGTGATCCATTCTACTAGCCTGTGTCTCTTAATTGGTGAGTTTAAGCCATTAACATTTAGGGTTATTATTGAGATATGGGTTGTTCTTCCAGCCATATTTGTTTATTTCTATTACTAAACATTGTTTGTTTTCCTCTTTGATTATTTCCCCCCCACTTTACTGTCCTAGAGTATACCACCCAACATCAAGCAGTTACACTTTTTTCTCAGCAGCACATGGATCCTTCTCAAAAATAGATCATATATTATGTCACAGGGCAACTCTTAGACAATATAAAGGAATAGAGATAATACCATGCATCTTATCTGACCATAATGGAATGAAACTGAAAATCAACGATAAAAGAAGGAAGGAAAAAGCATACATCAATTGGAGAATGAACAATAGGTTACTGAATGATCAATGGGTTATAGAAGACATCAAGGAGGAAATTAAAAAATTCTTAGAGATAAATGAAAACACAGACACAACATATCGGAATCTATGGGACACATTGAAAGCAGTTCTAAGAGGAAAATTCATTGCTTGGAGTTAATTCCCTAAAAAAAGAAAAAAACCAACAAATAAATGATCTCATACTTCATCTCAAAATCCTAGAAAAAGAAGAGCAAAACAACAGCAAAAGAAGTAGAAGGCAAGAAATAATGAAAATCAGAGCTGAAAATAATGAAATCGAAACAAAAGAAACAATTAAAAAAATTGACAAAACTAAAAGATGGTACTTTGAAAAAATAAACAAAATCGACAAACCCTTAGCCATGCTAGCAAAGAGAAGAAGAGAGAGAACTCAAATTACTAACATACGGGATGAAAAAGGCAATATCACAACAGACACTTCAGAAATACAGAAGATAATCAAAAACTATTTTGAATCCTTATACTCCAATAAATTAGAAGATAGTGAAGGCATAGATAAATTTCTTAAGTCATATGATCTGCCCAGATTGAGTCAGGAGGATATAGAAAACCTAAACAGACCAATATCAATTGAGGAAATAGAAGAAACCATAAAAAGACTACCAACTAAGAAAAGCCCAGGTCTGGATGGGTATACAGCAGAATTTTACAAAACCTTTAAAGAAGAACTAATACCAATACTTTTCAAGCTACTTCAGGAAATAGAAAAGGAGGGAGAACTTCCAAATTCATTCTATGAGGCCAACATCACCCTGATACCTAAACCAGACAAAGACACTTCAAAGAAAGAAAACTACAGACCAATATCTCTAATGAACCTAGATGCAAAAATCCGCAATAAAATTCTGGCGAATCGGATACAAAAACATATCAAAAAAATTGTACACCATGATCAAGTAGGATTCATCCCTGGGATGCAAGGCTGGTTCAATATACGGAAATCAATAAATGTTATTCACCACATCAATAGACTTAAAAATTAGAACCATATGATCATCTCGATAGATGCGGAAAAAGCATTCGACAAAGTACAGCATCCCTTTATGTTCAAAACTCTAGAAAAACTAGGGATAACAGGAACATACCTCAATATTGTAAAAGCAATCTATGCTAAGCCTCAGGCTAGCATCATTCTGAATGGAGAGAAACTGAAGGCATTCCCTCTAAAATCTGGAACAACACAGGGATGCCCTCTCTCTCCACTTCTCTTCAACATAGTTCTCGAAACACTGGCCAGAGCAATTAGACAGATGAAAGAAATTAAAGGCATAAAAATAGGAAAAGAAGAAATTAAATTATCACTATTTGCAGATGATATGATTCTATATCTAGCAGACCCAAAAGGCTCTACAAAGAAACTATTAGAGCTAATAAATGAATTCAGCAAAGTGGCAGGATTTAAAATCAACACGCATAAATCAAAGGCATTCCTGTATATCAGTGACAAATCCTCTGAAATGGAAATGAGGACAACCACTCCATTCAAAATATCTTCAAAAAAAAATAAAATACTTGGGAATCAACCTAACAAAAGAGGTGAAAGACTTACACAATGAAAACTACAGAAGCCTAAATAGAGAAATAGAAGAAGATATTAGAAGATGGAAAAATATACCCTGTTCATGGATAGGCAGAACTAACATCATCAAAATGGCGATATTACCAAAAGTTCTCTATAGGTTTAATGCAATGCCAATCAAAATCCCAACGGCATTTCTTGTAGAAATAGAGAAAGCAATCATGAAATTCATATGGAAAAATAAAAGACCCAGAATAGCAAAAACAATGCTAAGCAGGAATTGTGAATCAGGCGGTATAGCGATACCAGATTTCAAACTATACTACAGAGCAATAGTAACAAAAACAGCATGGTACTGGTACCAAAACAGGCGGGTGGACCAATGGTACAGAATAGAGGACACAGAAACCAATCCACAAAACTACAACTATCTTATATTTGATAAAGGGGCTAAAAGCATGCAATGGAGGAAGGATAGCATCTTCAACAAATGGTGCTGGGAAAACTGGAAATCCATATGCAACAAAATGAAACTGAATCCCTTTCTCTCGCCATGCACAAAAGTTAATTCAAAATGGATCAAGGAGCTTGATATCAAATCAGAGACGTGCCGTCTGATAGAAGAAAAAGTTGGCTACGATCTACAGTCGGTGGGGTCGGGCTCCAAATTCCTCAATAGGACACCCATAGCACAAAAGTTAATAACTAGAATCAACAAATGGGACTTACTCACACTAAAAAGTTTTTTCTCAGCAAAAGAAACAATAAGAGAGGTAAATAGGGAGCCTACATCCTGGGAACAAATCTTTACTCCTCACACTTCAGATAGAGCCCTAATATCCAGAGTATACAAAGAACACAAAAAATTAGACAATAAGAGAACAAACAACCCAATCAACAAATGGGCCAAGGACCTGAACAGACACTTCTCAGAGGAGGACATACAGTCAATCAAAAAGTACATGAAAAAATGCTCAACATCTCTAGCTGTCAGAGAAATGCAAATCAAAACCACCCTAAGATACCATCTCACTCCAGTAAGATTGGCAGCCATTAGGAAGTCAAACAACAACAAGTGCTGGCGAGGATGTGGGGAAAAGGGTACACTTGTACATTGCTGGTGGGACTGCAGATTGGTGCAGCCAATTTGGAAAGCAGTATGGAGATTCCTTGGAAAGCTGGGAATGGAGCCACCATTTGACCCAGCTATTCCCCTTCTTGGTCTATTCCCTAAAGACCTAAAAAGAGCATGCTACAGGGACACTGCTACATCCATGTTCATAGCAGCACAGTTCACAATAGCAAGACTGTGGAACCAACCTAGATGCCCTTCAATAGACGAATGGATAAAAAATAAATGTGGCATTTATACACAATGGAGTATTACTCTGCATTAAAAAATGACAAAATCATAGAATTTACAGGGAAATGGATGGCATTAGAGCAGATTATGCTAAGTGAAGCTAGCCAATCCCTAAAAAAACAAATGCCAAATGTCTTCTTTGATATATGGAAAGTAACTAAGAACAGAGTAGGGACGAAGAACAGGAGAAGAAGATTAACATTTAAAAGGGATGAGAGGTGGGAGGGAAAGGGAGAGAGAAGGGGAAATTGCACGGTAATGGAAGGAGACCCTCAGGGTTATACAGTGGAGGGGGTAGAGAGAGAGGAGGGGAGGGGAGGGGAGAGGTGGGGAGTGGGGAGGGTGGATGATGGGAAAGGCAGCGGAGCACAACAGACACTAGTATGGCAATTTGTAAATCAATGGATGTGTAACTGATGTGAATCTGCAATCTGTGTATGGGGTGAAGGTGGGAGTTCATAACCCACTTGAATCAAAGTGTGGAATATGATATGTCAAGAAATCTGTAATGTTTTGAACAACCCACAATAAAAATTAAAAAAAAAAGAAATGACAATAAAAGACGACCTTAGCACCATATGATTCTTGCCATAAGGCCACCTACCAATAAAAAAAAAAAAAAGAATATAGGTAAATGCTTATCAAGTAGTTCTTCTACTTGTGGGAAGAAGATTATAAAACTTGGATTGATAACCCTAAACACATTCTCTAACATCCCCTACTCCTGCTTCATTCTTCTGTCTGAACTATGATCTTGTGCCTTGCACAGTTCTTACCTTGAGCATATGAGGTTTACCTCCCAGTCATATCATGTATGTCAAATCCCCCTCCCACAACAGGATCTTCTCTGAATTAGACACAGAGTCCATCAATGTACTTAAATAGGCTAGTCCACCACTCTTTATTGAACCATGGATATTAGAATGTAGCACCAGCAGGGCTTTCTGAAGCACTTTTTGTTATAGGCTTCTCAAAAAATTGGGAGAGTTCAAAGTCTCTTTGTTCACTAGGTACCTTGTATCAACAGCATTTTCAGGTGTACAAGTCATGTAGGGTATTCTTATTCCATCTAGGAATATCCAGATATGGATTCCTCAGGGATGTGTAGCAGAGTTTCTGGGCCTTGCTGCTAAACAAACAGGACTGAACTTCCAGCCAGAGACCTTCTAACTCATGCACATTCACACTGCCATCAGTGCAATCTGACAGCTCAGTTGAAGTTGAACTCAGATAGTCCCTTCTTCCTTAGTCCCACAAATATCAGACTAACTAGAGTAGTCAAATATAGGGTTTCATCTTGATGGAAAAGTGTGCAAAATCATGCTGTCTCCCCAGAGACACTGATGCCTGTTGTGCAAGTTCCACTGCAAAGGCCCTACCTTCAGGGCTTTCCAATCACAAAGCCTATTTGGGCTCTGCCAAAAAGATTCCATGGTGTTTCCATAAGTGTTTCAGCCTGTTAATACATTGGAGGGACCAGTGGCCCCTGACATAAATTGAGAAATATATATATATATATATATATATATATATATATATATATATATATATATATATATATATAATTTTAAAGGTATCTTTACATATACATTTCATAAAGTTGCATTGGACTTTTTTAATATTCATTTTTAGTTGTAGGTGGACACAATACCTTTATTTTTTTTTTTATTTTTATGAGATGTCGAGGATCAAACCCAGTGCCTCATGTGTGCTAGGCTAGTGCTATACCACTGAGCCACAACCCCAGGCCAGAGTTTACTTTTTCTTATGATAAAGCACTCTAGACTTCTAAGTAGAGCTACATATGTATAAGAATGTTTTTTCTCATATGAATGTTATGCATATTAATATGGCTTAGGTATTCTCATATGTGTTACATAAATATCTTTTTCCATGTGTATATATGTAAAGACATTTCAGATAGGGCTATTTTTGTGGAGGAAACTGTATAGGTCTCAGCCTAGCACTGAAGCTTCTCCCATGTAGCACTGTTAAAAAATTCTTACTTACATACACAATGAAACACTTCCTGCTGCACAATATGGTCAACATTTCCATTTACTTATAAAATGGCTCTCAACTTATACATCAGCATCTTTAAAATACCTTTTTGTTTTGTAGATTGAAAAGGTGACAAGCAAGGAGAGGATGTGCAGATTCCCAGTGCTTCCTTGTCCATATAGACGTGCTGAGGGGGCCTTGGATAACTGAACAGCTCCAGATGTTCTCCTGTCCCTAGGTGCATGTGACATAAAGGGCCAAAATGGGCTTGTCATGACCCCATCTGCACCACCTTCCTGGGCATGCACAATAGCTAAAGATTTGGAGCTGAAAAAGGGCTCAAACTTATAACTTAAAGTAACAGTTCTAAAGATGAATTCTACTGGGACAGTGGTGGAGACAGGAATCATTGAGCAGGTCCTCTGAATGTTCTTCAGTGAGAGGTGGTAAGGTCAGCAGATGTAGAATAAAATGATCAGATTAGGGGTGCTTTTGATACCAACTAAATGTGGGATACTGCTTCTTGAGATTCTTGCAAATACTGTAGGGTCTTTGAACGATGTGAAAATTATTAGGTCTTGCTTTAAACTCATCAGTCAAATATAGTAGAGATTAATTATATAAATATTTTCCATGTTACCTAATTCCAAAGTTTTCATATTGATGAGAAGTGTGGTATTACATGTGTCATTGTTATTCAAGGACATGGTTGTGTAATTGAGCCAGGACAATGTAAACACATGACCCTACTCAGAAGACCCTGTACAGAGCCGCGATGCCAGACAACTCCAGCCACCTCACCTTAGTGAGTGAGCATTCTTTCCATGTAATTACGTGTTTAGTACTTTTGGTTTGTTACTTTTTAGAAAAAATCAATTTCATCAAGGTGTAATTAATAGAAATTAAAATTCAGCAAGTTTGGGGGTATAATTCAATGAATTTTGACAATACATTTCTATGTAATCTACAGTCAATTACCACAAAAAAAATCAGATATAGAATTATAGAGTATTTCTATCACTTGAAAATGTTTCCTGTAGCCCTTTGCACAATTCCCTCTTCACAATCATTTCCTGGCAAAAACTTCTTCTCTGCTTTCTATTTCAGTACTTTTGCCTCATCTAAAACTTCATGTGAATGGAGACATACTTTATATATTCTTCATATGGATTTTTTAAATAGCATAAAACTTTTTATATTTTTGAATGTTGTATGTATCTATTTATTCTTTTTATTAATGAGTAGTGTTACATTGTGTGCTATATATAATTATTTGTTGAGGATCTTTTGGGTCCTTTCCAGTCTAGTGCTATTATATATAGTGCAATATAACCCTTTAATTATAGGTCTTGTCCTCATGTTTTCATTTATATGTTTAGTTAGACCTAGGAGGATTTTACCATTCTTATGGCCAGTACACTTAACTTACATTATGCTGTGGATCTGAAGTATCCTCCTAAAACCTCAAACAGCAGTTCAGGAATGTGTAGAGAAGAAATGATTATATTATGATAACTGTGACATAATAAGGTAATTAATCCATTTGTTGGATTAATAATTTGAATGAATTACTGAGTTATAACTATAAGCATGTGGGGCATGGCTGGAGGAAGTAGGCCACTGGGGCATGCCTCTAGTGATTTTTTTGTTGTTCTTCTTCTTGGCTTCTCAGTCTCTCTTGCTCTGCTTTCTTGCTGCCATGAACTGAATAGCTTTCCTCTACCTTCTTCCATGACGTTCTGCCTCATCTTAAGCACAGAACAATGGAGATCTAACCATGGTCAGGATTTGAATCCAGGATCCCAAAATAAACTTTTGCTTCTCTTTGATGTTCTTTTCAGGCTACAATGACTAAAAGATGACTATGGCTTGCCATTTTATGACTCTTAGCAATAATATTTTGGTACCTGCATATATTTTTGGACATTTATTCTTGCAAGAGTTGGGAGTTAAAATATTTCTAGTTCATATCCATTTTGTTATAATCTGCACTTCCCTGATGACTAATAAGGACATTTTGTATGCTCTTTGGAAATCAATTTATTTTATAAAAATTCTCTTCAGATCCTTAGCCCATCTGATTTCCTGTTTGTTTTTTGTTGTTGTTGTTGTTGTTGGTTTTTAACCCCTTATTTGTCTCATAACTCAGTTGAAAGAATTTTTTATAAAAATGTAATATCTGGGCTGGCGATGTGGCTCAAGATGGAGTGTGCTGCCTGGCACGTGAGAGGCACTGGGTTCGATCATCAGCACCATATAAAAATAAAAGATGCTGTGTCCACTGTAAACAAATAAATATTAAAAATTCTCTCTCTCTCTCTCTCTCTCTCTCTCTCTCTCTCTCTCTCTCTCTCAAATATGTATATTAGATACATTATATATATATATATATATATATATATATATATATATATTGCAATTAATGTCAGCTTGGAGTTCTGATTCAGTACACTTCTTGAAGCTATTAAAAATAAAATCAATTTCTTTGTATTAGTTTGGTCCTTGATCTCAGATTAGCCATTTTTAATACCAAAATGCTTAAAAGCATTCTGATATAAGTTTTGGTTAATTGTTAACTGTAAGTTTGGAAATTTCTGAAGAATGGGAGAGAAACTAAAACTTTGATGCAAAAATAGGCCACATTTTTAAAAAGCTGTAAACATCATCATCATCTAATAATCTAATAATACTCATCACTGAAATCTAGTAATACTATCAGTGTAATCTAGTAATACTTATTCCTGTCAATTCTGGGTTGGAATGTCAAAAGCTAATCATTCATTCACATTTTGAAAAGGTTATAGTATTTCAATAAAGCAGAATGATTTTTTAAGAGCAAGTTATAACAAATTAATCATGTTTATTTTATTAAGAGGTTATTAATCACCTAATTCACAAAAAGTAAACACATGTTTTGGAAAATTTATTGACAAATATGTGGTTGGCTTTTATATTTGATTAACAGTACATTTTGAGGGACAAAAGTGTTACTTTTTGAGAAAGGAAACTTTATCATGTTTTTTTTTTTTATTTCATGCTCCCCTCTATTAAAGAATAATTTGCTTAACCAAGATGTCTAAGATTTTACTCTGCATTTTTTCCAGAACTTCCATTTGTTTATGTTTTGTAGTTAGATCTTTGACCTTTTTTGTGTTAATCTGTATATTGTTAGTTATGTTACTTAGCAAAGAAAATAACACTGAAAAAATGCACCTGTATTTAAGAAACAAACCTTACAGTTTTCAAATCCCCAAACTGAGTCATGTAGCTTTATAAAAGCTAAATAAATAAAGGAACATTTGATAATTTCATCCCTCTGTTGTAAATTTACATCTGTAAACCTCAATTCTCAATTCTCCAGAATCTTAAGTGTTTTTTTGGGAAAAGTAATATACTTCTATTTGAAAATAAGTACACTAGGTGAACATTTATTTTCATTTATTTTATAGTAATAGATATTAGTAAGATAATTACAGCTGAGATGAGAGAAAGAAGAGAATATAATCAATAGCTGAAAATATTAAGTCTGAAAGTAAAATCTACAAATGAAATAAAAATCAAGTGCCACTGCACTCTATTACACTCTTGTTAGTTATAACACAATGCTTTTCTTCTAAAATTGTTGCTATCACAGAAATTGATTTTACAAACAATACAGTTTTCCTCCTCTGAACATAGATGAGGTATCACAACAGAAATTTTGATTTCCCTAATGGAAACTGACAAAATCACCCAGTCTCAGATATTCCATCTTGAATATATAACATTACATGGAGGTCCTTTAAATCCTGAAGTGATAAAACTTTTTTTCTGCAGATAGATTGTAGCTCAAGCTGAACTCATTTAAATGTACACACACATGTAATCAGTGTTTTAAAGCAAAAGGGCTTTTAGGGTTCTGCCCAAATACATCCTTTGAATAGAATTTTTGTCTTAAATATTCAGCACTATCTCACTATAATAATTATGTGACAGACTCACCTTAATGTCTGTACTGATATAAATTCAGCTTTTTAAGAAAAACCATCAAGGTAACATTAAAAGAAATTAATCTGAGTATTTGTGGTAAACAACTTTACATTTTGGGGGCAAATATACTTTAAATTTCTACTATACTTACATGAATTTCAAATTTTAAACACAATGGTTTAATGTGCAATCCATCCAGAGCACATTGCAGCTGCAACTACAATTTTCCATTTATATATATATATATATATATATATATATATATATATATATATGTGTGTGTGTGTGTGTGTGTGTGTGCGCATGCTGCACAAATCAAAGATGAAGAATAATTTTTACCGACACTGCTAAAGAGTGAATTTTTACTATGTGCATTAATTTAGATATTCATAATTTCCACTTTTACCTTTACTTAAATCTGACATATTTTTCTTAATAATCATACTACCTGAAATTAAAATTTATTAGGATTTAGGACTAGGTCAATATAATTAATCTACATAAAACACATGATAAAATCTGTATTGATTTAAACTAAGAATTTGATTTAAACTATGGATTTTAGATATTGGTAGAAGCAAGCTGATGGTAATTAAGTAGGAAAAGTTTTAAAAATTAAAATTTAGAAATATGCGTGTAAAGCATCCATGATACAAAGAGGAGGAGAAAACAGTGCATGAAAAACACTATAACATTTTTTTTTAAGTAGTAATTAAAGAATACCTGATTATCTATTATGGTGTATGCTCAGTTTTCTGGATATAAGATTCCTAAATAGTTATTTCAAAGTATTGATAATAAAGATATATATAAAAGATAAGCACAAAATATGGTTCTTGCTATTATTAAACAATTTCCAGAAATAGGCTTTATCAAGAAAATCACTAACACTCTTGGTAAAATTGATTCTTGGGTTCTAAATGGACAGTGATTTTCCAGAAAACGCAAAACCTGTGTTACAACCTAACAAATAAACTGAAAGTTATTAAAATATGCCAGTTGGAAAGGAATAAAAAAAGGGTATTTACATTTTAACTTTACATGTAGAGAAATCTTTAGTATACCAATATGCAAATGACTGTATAAAATGCCCTATTGAGTCTTCTGTCTAATAATCAAACACATTAACATATATAATACCCTAAGTAACCTCTTTCTACAATCTCTATAATTCTAATTACAAGTTTGCTTGAAGCTGGGTGCAGTGATACACACCTATAATCCCAGAGGCTCAGAAGCCTGAGGCAGGAGGATCATGTGTTCAAATCCAGCTTGAGCAAAATTGAGGTGCTAACCAACTCAATGAGACCCTATCTCTAAATAGAATAAAAAATAGGGCTTGAGATATGTCTCAGTGAATGAGTGCCCATGAGTTCAATCCTTGGTACCCACATCCCAAAAACAAAGGTTTGCTTTGAGTGTACATTTTCCTCTACATCCTCGCCAATACTTATTGTTGATTGTCTTAATAATAGCTGCCATTCAGACTGGAGTGAGATGAAATCTTAGAGTAGTTTTGATTTGCATTTCTCTAATTACTGGTGATGATGAACATTTTTTTTTCATGTATTTGTTGGTTGATTGTATATCATCTTCTGAGAAGTGTCTCTTCAAGTCCTTGGCCCATTTGTTGATTGAATTATTTGTTTTATTGTTGTTGTTGTTGTTGCTTGGCTTTTTTGAGTTTTTTTACTTACCCTAGAGATTAGTACTCTTTCTGATGTGTGAGGGGTAAAGATTTGCTCCCAAGAAGTAAAATCTCTATTCACCTCACGAATTATTTCTTTTGCTGAAAAGAAACTTTTTAGTTTCAGTCCATCCCATTTATTGATTCTTGATTTTAATTCTTGCACCAAAGGATTATTTTAAGGAAGTTGGGGCCTAATCTCACTTGATAGATATTAGGGCCTACTTTTTCTTCTATTAGAAACAGCATTTGTGGTTTTGTTTTATGTCCTCTATCCATTTTGAGTTAAGATTTGTATATGGTGAGAAATAGGGGTTTAATTTCATTTTGTTGCATGTGCTTTTCTAGTTTTCCCACCACAATTTCTTGAAGGGGCTATCTTTTCTCCAATTCATTTTTTTGCATTTTTGCCTAATATAAGATAATTGTAATTTTGTGGGTTAGCCTCTGTGTCCTCTGTTCTGTATCATTGGTCTACCAGTCTGTTTTTGTGCCAATACCATGCTGTTGTTGTTACTATTGCTCTGTAGTATAGACAGATCCCTTACTGCTGAGCAACACCACTGGCCCTGAAGAATATTTTGAAAATGTATATGTATTTGTATATGTACATTTTAATATTTTTGTATAAAATTTTGTAAGCATGGCTGCTAATGAGGCATGTATTGGGGACTACTGGCAGAGGAAGTGATGGTTTTGGTGGAAGGAGAAAGGTAGATATTGAGGTGACCACAATTGTGATAATATTTGTGTGCAAAAAAAATATAAAAAACTCTGTCAATATGATCTTTCTTGGTTTGCTTCTCTGTTTACTCATTCTAAGTCCTTCCATTCATAACTAAGTTTCTTGAAGTACATTGTAGAGGGTTTTCCATGGAATCTAGTTTTACTGAGAGCACACAGGTTGTTGTTATTCCCAATTCAATAAATATTTATTGAGCACTAATTATGTACCCTACACCTAAAAAAGTCCACATTTTTTAATTAATTATTTTTATTTATATATGACGGCAGAATGCATTACAATTCTTATTACACATATAGAGCACAATCTTTCATATCTCTGGTTGTATACACAATATATTCACACCAATTTGTGTCTTCATACGTGTACTTTGAATGTTAATGTCCATCACATTCCACTATCATTTATAATCCCATGTTCCCACCCTTTCCCTCCCACCCCTCTTCCCTATCTAGAATTTGTCTATTCCTCCCATGCTCCTTCTCCCTACCCCACTATGAATTAGCCTTCTTATATCAAAGAAAACGTTCAGCATTTTTTTTTTTTGGGGGGGGATTGGCTAACTTCACTTAGCATTATCTTCTCTAACTCCATCCATTTACCTGCAAATGCCATGATTTTATTCTCTTTTATTGCTGAGTAATACTCCATTGTGTTTATATGCGATATTTTTTTTAAATCCATTCATCTATTGCAGGACATTTATGTTGGATCCGCAGTTTAGATACTGTGAATTGTGCTGCTATGAACCTTGATGTGGCTGTGTCCCTGTAGTAAGCTATTTTTAAGTCCTTTGGGTATAGTCAGTCTGAGGAGAGGGATAGCTGGATCAAATGATGGTTCCATTCCCTGATTTACAAAGAATCTCCATACTGCTGCTTTCCATATTGGCTGCACCAATTTGCAGTCCCATCAACAGTGTATGAGTGTATCTTTTCCCTACATCCTTGCCAACACTTGTTATTGTTTGTATTCAGAAAAGCTGCCGTTCTGACTGGAGTGAAATGAAATCTTAGAGTAATTTTCATTTGCATTTCTCTGATTGCTAGCAATGATGAACATTTTTTCATATATTTGTTGATTGATTGTATATCCTCTTTTGGGAAGTGTCTATTCAGAACCTTGGCCCATTTATTGATTGGGTTATATTTTTTTTTATTTTTATTTTTTGGTGTTTAACTTTTTGAGTTCTTTATATACCCTAGAGATTAGTGCTCTGTCTGCTGTGTGAGATGTAAAGATTTGCTCCCAAGATGTACGCTCTCTTCACCTCACAGATTGTTTCTTTTGCTGAGAAGAAACTTTTTACTTTGAATCCATCCCATTTATTGATTCTGATTTTAATTATTATGCCAAAGAAATCTTATTAAGGAAGTTGGGGATTAATCCCACATGATGGAGATTAGGGCCTACTTTTTCTTCTATTAGATGCAGGGTCTCTGGTTTTATTCCTAGGTCCTTGATCCATTTTGAGTTGAGTTTTGTGCATGGCATTTAATTTCATTTTGTTGAATATAGTTTTGCAAGCACTATTTTTTGAAGAGGCTATCTTTAATGTATGTTTTTGGTGCCTTTGTCTATTATAAAATAATTGTAACTCTGTGGGTTAATCTCTGTGTCCTCTGTTCTGTACCATTGCTCTACCAGTCTGTTTTGGTGCCAATACCATGCTGTTTTTGTTATTATTGCTCTGTAGTATAGTTTAAGGTCTTTTGATAAAGGGATATGTGGTCAATGTTTTTGAGAGATCAAAATGCAGATGTCAAGAAGCATTTAGATTTTAGAGACAATTAATCTTGTTGTTTTGTTATTCCTTTCTGTATTTGTCTTCAATATTCTTTCTCTGGATCTCTCTCATCTGCCTCTTAAACATTCCCAAGATTTTCTCAGTTTACAAACACCACTGCCCAGAACTCCTTTAGCATCATTGTTGCCCCAGCTCACAGTCAGGTTCTGGGAGCAATTATATAGAGTGCTCTCAGGTTCTTATCTCTCAGTCACAGCTCCATTTACTCCACTCTTCTCATCTTACTTCCAATGATCTCCTTTGCTAAATGGCACATTTCCCATCTTATTAGACTTGTCAACAGCATACTCAGCAGACTGCTTTGAAATTCAAGTCAATCCATATGATATACTGCTTAACTTGATGTTCTTAAAGGCATCTCACAACCCATTAATCTAAAAGCAAATTTTCATCTTTTTCCTTCAAACATGAAGGGTCTTCAGTGAATGGCTCACGATTTATCCCCTTACACAGGTCAAAAACCCTAGGTTGATTCTTGAATTTTGAATTCCCTTAGCCATCTTCATCCTGTCTTCTGTCATTTTAGGCATGCCATTTAGACTTTCTATGTGTCTCTATCTTTAATTTTTATTGCTATCACTCTGGTCCAAAGTTCTCCACTTGGTTACTATTGTCATTTGGGCAGTGGGCACTTCTTTGCTGTGGGGAAGCTGTCCTGTGCATTCAGGGGTAATTTTTATTTTAATTTTTATTGTTGGTTGTTCAAAACATTACATAGTTCTTGAAAAATCATATTTCACACTTTGATTCAAGTGGGTTATGAACTCCCATTTTTACCCCGTATGCAGATTGCAGCATCACTTCAGTTACACATGCACTGTTTTACATATTGCTATACTAGTGTCTGTTGTATTCTGCTGCCTTTCCTATCCTCTACTATCCCCCATCCCCTCCCCACCCATCTTCTCTCTCTACCCCATCTACTGTAATTCATTTCTCCCCTTGTTTTTCCCCCCTTTCCATTCACTTCCTCTTGTGTCTAATTTTCTATAACCATGAGGGTCTCCTTCCATTTCCATGCAATTTCCCTTCTCTTTCGTTTTCCCTCCCACCTCTCACCCCTGTTTAATGTTAATCTTCTTCTCATGCTCTTCCTCCCAACTCTGTTCTTAGTTACTCTCCTTATATCAAAGAAAACATTTGACATTTGTTTTTTAGGGATTGGCTAGCTTCACTTAGAATAATCTGTTCTAATGCCATCCATTTCCCTGCAAATTCTATGATTTTGTCATTTTTTTTAATGCAGAGTAATACTCCATTGTGTATAACTGCCACATTTTTTTTTTATCCATCCGTCTATTGAAGGGCATCTAGGTTGGTTCCACATACTAGCTATTGTGAATTGTGCTGCTATGAACATCGATGTAGCAGTGTCCCTGTAGCATGCTCTTTTTAGGTCTTTAGGGAATAGACTGAGAAGGGGAATAGCTGGGTCAAATGGTGGTTCCATCCCCAGCTTTCCAAGGAATCTCCATACTGCTTTCCACATTAGTCGCACCAATTTGCAGTCCTACGAGCAATGTACAAGTGTACCTTTTTCCCCACATCCTCGCCAGCACTTGTTGTTGTTTGACTTCATAATGGCTGCCAATCTTAATGGAGTGAGAAGGAATGTTAGGGTGGTTTTGATTTGCATTTCTCTGACTGCTAGAGATGGTGAGCATTTGTTCATGTACTTATTGATTGATTGTATGTCCTCCTCTAAGAAGTGTCTGTTCAGGTCCTTTGCCCATTTGTTGATTGGGTTATTCATTTTCTTATTGTTTAATATTTTGAGTTCTTTGTATACTCTGGATATTAGGGCTCTATCTGAAGTGTGAGGAGTAAAGATTTGTTACCAGGATGTAGGCTCCCTATTTACCTCTCTTATTGTTTCTTTTGCTGAGAAAAAAATTTTTAGTTTGAGTGAGTCCCATTTGTTGATTCTAGTTATTAACTCCTGTGCTATGGGTGTCCTATTGAGGAATTTGGAGCCCTACCCCACAGTATGTAGATCATAGCCAACTTTTTCTTGTTTCAGACGCTGAGTCTCTGATTTGGTATCAAGCTCCTTGATCCATTTTGAGTTAACTTTTGTGCATGGCGAGAGAAAGGGATTCAGTTTCATTTTGTTGCATATGGATTTCCAGTTTTACCAGCACCATTTGTTGAAGATGCTATCCTTCCTCCATTGCATGCTTTTAGCCCATTTATCAAATATAAGATAGTTGTAGTTTTGTGGATTGGTTTCTGTGTCCTCTATTCTGTACCATTGGTCCACCCGCCTGTTTTGGTACCAGTACCATGCTGTTTTTGTTAGTATTGCTCTGTAGTATAGTTTGAGGTCTGGCATCAATATACCGCCTGATTCACACTTCCTGGTTAGCATTGTTTTTGCTATTCTGGGTCTTTTATTTTTCCATATGAATTTCATAATTGCTTTATCTATTTCTACAAGAAATACCTTTTCCATATTCTAAGATCTTCTTCTATTTCTCTCTTTAGGGTTCTGTAGTTTTCATTGTATAAGTATTTGACCTCTTTTATTAGGTTGATTCCCAATTATTTTATTTTTTTTTTGAGGATATTGTGAATGGAGTGGTTGTCCTCATTTCCATTTCAGAGGATTTGTCGCTGCTATACAGGAATGCCTTTGATTTATGTGTGTTGATTTTATATCCTGCCACTTTGCTGAATTCATTTATTAGCTCTAATAGTTTTTTTAGACACTTTTGGGTCTGCTAGGTATAGAATCATATCATCTGTAAATAGTGATAATTTAAGTTCTTCTTTTCCTATATTTATGCCTTTAATTTCTTTCATCTGTCTAATTGCTCTGGCCAGTGTTTTGAGAACTATGTTGAACAGAAGTGGAGAGAGAGGGCATCCCTGTCTTTTTCCAGATTTTAGAGGGAATGCCTTCAATTTTTCTCCATTCAGAATGATGCTAGCCTGAGGCTTAGCATAGATTGCTTATACAATATTGAGGTATGTTCCTGTTATCCCTAGTTTTTCTAGAGTTTTGAACATAAAGGGATGCCGTACTTTGTCGAATGCTTTTTCTCCACCTATTGAGATGATCATTTGGTTCTTATTTTTAAGTCTGTTGATGTGGTGAATAACATTTATTGATTTCCATATATTGAACCAGCCTTCCATCCCAGGGATGAGTCCTACTTGGTCATGGTGCACAATTTTTTTGATATGTTTTTGTATCCTATTTGCCAATATTTTATTGAGGATTTTTGCATCTATGTTGTTTAGAGACATTGGTCTGTAGTTTTCTTTCTTTGAAGTGTCTTTGTCTGGTTTAGGAATCAGGGTGATGTTGGCCTCGTAGAATGAATTTGGAAGTTCTCCCTCTTTTTCTATTTCCTGAAGTAGCTTGAAAAGTATTGGTATTAGTTCCTCTTTAAAGGTTTTGTAAATCTCTGCTGTATACCCATCCGGTCCTGGGCTTTTCTTAGTTGGTAGTCTTTTGATGGTTTCTTCTATTTCCTCAATTGATATTCATCTGTTTAAGTTGTCTATATCCTCCTGACTCAATCTGGGCAGATCATGTGACTTAAGAAATTTATTGATGCCTTCACTATCTTCTATTTTATTGGAGTATAAGGATTCAAAATAATTTCTGATTATCTTCTGTATTTCTGAAGTGTCTGTTGTGTTATTGACTTTTTCATCCTGTATGATAGTAATTTGAATTCTCTCTCTTCTTCTCTTCGTTAGCATGGCTAAGGGTCTGTCAATTTTATTTATTTTTTCAAAGAACCAACTTTTAGTTTTATCAATTTTTTCAATTGTTTCATTTGTGGAGATTTCATTAATTTCAGCTCTGATTTTAATTATTTCTTGCCTTCTACTTCTTTTGCTGTTGTTTTGCTATTCTTTTTCAAGGATTTTGAGATGAAGTATGAGATCATTTATTTGTTGGTTTTTTCCTTTTTTTAAGGAATGAACTCCAAGTAACGAATTTTCCTCTTAGAAATGCTTTCAATGTGTCCCATAGATTCCGATATGTTGTGTCTGTGTTTTCATTTTTCTCTAAGAATTTTTTAATTTCCTCCTTGATGTCTTCTATAACCCATTGATCATTCAGTAACCTATTGTTCATTCTCCAAGTGATGCATGATTTTTCCTTCCTTCTTTTATCATTGATTTTCAGTTTCATTCCATTATGATCAGATAAGATGCATGGTATTATCTCTACTCCTTTATATTGTCTAAGAGTTGCCCTGTGACATAATATATGATCTATTTTTGAGAAGGATCCATGTGCTGCTGAGAAAAAATGTAACTGATTGATGTTGGGTGGTATATTCTATATATGTCAATTAAGACTAGGTTATTAATTGTGTTATTGAGTTCTATAGTTTCCTTATTCAACTTTTGTTTGGAAGATCTGTCCATTGGTGAGAGAGGTGTGTTGAAGTCTCCCATGATTATTGTATGTTGGTCTATTAGACTCTTGAACTTGAGAAGAGTTTGTTTGATGAACATAGCTGCACCATTGTTTGGGGCATATATATTTATGATTGTTATGTCTTGTTGGTGTATGGTTCCCTTGAGCAGTATGTAGTGTCCCTCTTTATCCCTTTTGATTAACTTTGGCTTGAAATCTATTTTATTTGATATGAGTATGCACACTCCTGCTTGTTTCCGAAGTCCATATGAGTGATACGATTTTTCCCAACCTTTCACCTTCATTCTATATATGTCTTTTCCTATCAAATGTATCTCCTGTAGGCAGCGTATTGTTGGGTCATTTTTTGTGATCCATTCTACTAGCCTGTGTCTCTTAATTGGTGAGTTTAAGCCATTAACATTTAGGGTTATTATTGGGTTGTCCTTCCAGCCATATTTGTTTATTTATGTTACTAAGCATGGTTTGTTTTCCTCTTTGATTATTTCCCCCCTTTACTGTAATACCTCCCAATGTTGGTTTTCATTGTTATTTTCCATTTCCTCTTCCTGTAATGTTTTGCCGAGGATTTTTTGGAGAGATGATTTTCTAGCTGCAAATTCTTTTAACTTTTGTTTATTGTGGAAGGTTTTAATTTCATCTTCCATCCTGAAGCTTAATTTTTCTGGATACACAATTATTGGTTGGAACACATTTTCTTTCAGTGTTTGAAATATGTTATTCCAGGATCTTCTAGCTTTCAGAGTCTGTGTTAAAAGATCAGCTGTTATCCTGATTGGTTTACCCCTAAATGTAATCTGCTTCCTTTCTCTTGTAGCTTTTAAAATTCTCTCCTTATTCTGTATGTTGGGCATCTTCATTATAATGTGTCTAGGTGTGGATCTCTTATGATTTTGCACATTCAGCGTCCTGTAGGCTTCTAGGATTTGGGAGTCTGTCTCATTCTTCAAGTCTGGGAAGTTTTCTCCTATTATTTCATTGAATAAATTGCTCATTCCTTTGGTTTGGACCTCTATACCTTCCTGTATCTCAATGACTCTTAAGTTTGGTCTCTTTATGTTATCCTATATTTCTTGGATGTTCTGCTCATGGTTTCTTAACAGTCTTGCTGAGCTGTCTATGTTCTTTTCAAGTTGAAATACTTTGTCTTCATTGTCTGATGTTCTATCTTCTAAGTGTTCTACTCTGCTGGTAGTATTCTCAATTGAGTTTTTAAGTTGGTTTTTTTGTTTCCTGCATTTCTAGGATTTCTGTTTGTTTCTTTTTATAACCTCTATCTCCCTGTATAGTTGATCTTTTGCTTCTTGGATTTGTTTATGTAATTCATTGTTGAAGTGATCTTTCATTTTCTGATTTTGCTGTCTAATGTTTTCCTTGAGACTCCAGATCATCTGAAGCATGTATATCCTGAATTCTTTATCTGACATTAGATCTGCTGCAGATATTACCTCTTCTAATGTTGAGTTGACCTGCATTGCTTGTGGTCCTTTCTTTCCTTGTCTCTTCATACTGTTCGTGTTTCTTTCTGCTTGGTGAAACTGTTGTGTTATTGAATTTTCTCTCTATATATTTATATTGCTCTTGTATAGTTGCAAAGTCTCCCTCACAGGTGCGGGCAGCGGCTCTGCCCCTCCTCCAATTGGAGCAATGTGCCTACCATGCCAGCAAGCCGCTTGGCCTGTTCTGCCGGTGGGTCGCAGGTCCGCCTACCTTGCAGGTGCGGGGGCTGTGGCTCTACCATCTGCAAGTCGCTGGGCCTGTTCTGTCTGTCGATTGCAGGTCTGACCTGTTCTGTTGGTGGTCGGAGGTCTGCCTACCTTGCAGGTGCGTGGGGCAGCTCTGCCCCTCTGTAGGTTGCTGGGCCTGTTCTGCTGTTGGGTCGCAGGTCCGCCTACCTTGCAGGTGTGGTTGGCAGCTCTGCCCCTCTGCGGGCCACTGGGCCTGTTCTGTAGGTGGTCACAGTTCAGCCTACCTTTCAGGTGCGGGGGGGGGCGGCTTTGCCCCTCTGCAGGTTGCTGGGCCTGACCTGCTGGTTTGTTGCAGGTCCGCCTATCTTGCAGGCGCAGGGGGAGGGGTTGGCTCTGCCCCTCAGCAGGCCGCTGGGCCTGTTCTGCCGGTGGTCACAGTTTCGCCTCAGTCCACTTTTTTTTTCATGAAAATTAAACAGATAAAAAATAGAGACCAATAACAATGTGGCAACCTTCATAATTTTGCCTAACATTTTAGCTCCATTCTTTAATATTATTTTCAAGTAATGATTGATGTCAGTTCTTTAACAAATTTATATTTTTTCCTTTATTCACCACACCCTAAACTCCTCTTCCTATAATTAGTCTCACTTTTGGATAGATAATACCTTTGGGGATCAACTCCTATGTGAAATCAAAGAATTATCACAACTGCTGGTCTTTTCTCAAAAATCATGGAATACATTATGAGGCTTTTTCTATAACATATCATCTCAAGGATTTCTCAGTATTTAAAAAAATGAGTTTATCAGTATCCTAAAACTTACATGTGCCTTTCATAATTTTTTTAAAAATTATTTTTAAAGCAGTAGATGGACTGTGTGCCTTTATTTTATTTATTTTTCTGTAGTGCTGAGGCTGGAACCCAGTGCCTCACATGTGCAAGGCAAGCACACTCTGCACTGAGCTACTGCCCAAGCCCTAGTGACTTTTTTTTTTTTAATACCAAGGATTGACCCCAGGTGTGCTTAACTCCTGAGCCACATTCCCAGTGCTTTTTTTTATATTTTATTAGAGACAGGGTTTCACTGAGTTGCTTAAGACCTTACTAAATTGTTCAGGCTGGGTTTGAACACATGATCCTCCTGCCTCAGCTCCTGAGTCACTGAGATTACAAGCATGTGCCACCAAGTCTGGCCATTTAATGACTTTTTAAAATATTCTAGAGAAGAATAAATCATCTATTAATCTTTTTAGTCTTGCTCATTATTGGAAAAGTATAATGTGCCTTTCAAATCATTTTTATCCCTACATGTTCTTTTTTAAAATACAAGTTATCTGTTCAATAGCACATGTTCGTGTTTACCGCAGTCTAAATTTTGCTGATTTTGCACTCTTGGTACAATATAACATGCTTTTTCATCTTGGTATTTCCTATAAACTGGCAACTGGATTCTGGGATCTGCAAACACTAAGGATTGCACGCTTTGACAGGCCATAGTGGGAGTGTAACGTGTTCTTTCATCCATGGTACATTTTTTTATTGACTTTCTCACTTTTTATGGAGAATTAGCACCTGCTGGTAATTAAAGCTTAGCTATGTTAACTGGGGGTTGTAAGATGGTCATGTTTTATTTTTACTCACTTATTTTAACTGGATTCATTTTATAAACATGCTTTCCCTTACCCTCAATGAGATTATCCAGAGACAGGATTTCACAGAGAAAAGACAAATAATTTTTCTATCTATTTCTTAATTTAGATTTAAACTAATACTTCATAGTCTTCTGATGACAGATTGTTTTAAGTTATTATAATAAGCTCATGGACTCAACCATATTTGATGGGTTCCAAACCTTTGCAATTAATACCCTTTCAAAGCTTAAATCCAATCTTTGACCATTGGTAAAGTACTCCATGTTACCTCCTATTTTTGTTCTGTTTTGTTTTTTGGTGTTGGGGGTCAAACCCAGGGCCTCATGCATGCTAGACAAGCATTTTACCACTCAGCTACACCACCAAAATCCCAAGTTGTCTCTTATGGCCTTCTGACAAAACTGCCTATTAGTCTTTGATGCCTTCCTGGAAATTTGGAAAGAAAAGATGATTCACATTTATATACTTCCTACTCTTGGTTTGGAGTCATCTTTTTTCTGGTCTCAGTTCCAAAACCAAGGCGGGATTTTGTTTTAGTAGAAAACATTTTAAGATCATAGTCTGAATATTAGAAATGATTATTGCTTCTGTCTTATTGCTGTAAAGGTTTTGAAAATGACATAGCAAACAAATGTTTGTGTATGTAAATATCTTAAATTTTAATTGGAAATAATCAGAAACTTATAAAGAGTTCTAGAAATTAAAAATATCAAACATTACGTATCTATTATCTTTCTGGGCTTGCATATTACTAATATTTTACTCTCTCGCTTTATACTTTATTGTGTTATCTACATGTGCACATGTAAATGCATTTTTCTGAAGCTTATGATAATAATTACATACATCATAGCCCTATACCTGTGTGTACTAAAGAAATAAATATTTAATAAGACATAAAAATATCCTCATATATCAGTACAATACAGTTGCCACCTTATACAACACTAATCTCCTGTCTAAATTCCTTGTAAAACTACCTGATAATATTCTTCACAATCATTTTTTCCCCTTTAGTATAGGATCTAGTTTATACCATGTTGCCTTTATTATCATCTCTTCAAATAATATTAAACATGTTGTTGTCTTTACTGGTCTCTCATTATCAATAACATTTCTTTTTTTTATTTCTTACATAAATAACAATAGTGGAATTCACAAAATTAACAAAATTTCCATTTTTCTAAAAGTCTACTGATCATAAAAATAATAAAAGCAAACATTTGGTGGGTGAAGATAGTTTCATCTATGCTTGCTTGCATACTTTTTTAAAAGCTTTTAGACCCAATGTATGATTTCTTCCCTTTTAATTGATCCAAATTTTTATTTCACATATAAACATTTCATATCTTGATAATAATAATGGGTAACTTCTATTGTTCATTGTTTAAAGCCTGTTACATAACTGTTTAACTTAATTCTCCCAAGAATTCTAGGAGGTAATGAGTGGGATTATTTCCAGGGTAGAGATGAGGAAACTGGCCTGAGGTATAGCCCAAGTGGTCTTATTTATATTCTAGGTCAATTATTATTATCTTTTGCAGTGATTGACATGTCTTTGTCTAGGAACTAGAGTTATGACTAAGGAGTAGAATGAGGGAAGCTAGAGTTACGGAATACCTTCAATTGTATGTTTGTGTGGTCGGGGATAGGGGGTGTCCAAGTGTCTCTGGTTCCAGTCCCAGCCAACCATTTTTGTACAGCCAGGAAATAGCACTGGTTTTATAAGACTTCAGGAGAGCCTATTCTCTGCAGTTCAAAGCTTTCTATTTAGTCCTTGAGTGTGTCCCAATTAAGATCTCAATTATCAATTTCTGAAAGAGAAACAAAAATTCATGTATCTGTCCACTCCCCGCAAATGATCAAATTATATTTCCAGGACAGAAAAAGAGTTTAGTATAGTACAGCTGGAGTGCAGATCCTAGCAAAAACAAAATTTTCATGTTTCCCCACAATAATTTGACTCTTTAATAAACTGGGTTCACATCTCTCAATTTTGAAAAATCAGAATGTGTGTTGTTTATTTTGTGGTCCTGATCATTCCATATAATATATGTGAGTCATTTTTCTATGTCATTAAACTATTTGTGTGGTGCTGGGAACTAAACCTAGGTTCATCAATCTCGTGATCACATGATGGTTTATGGTGGTCTGATCATTCTCAGGATCCTTAGGCTCTCATGGTCTCCATTTTCCAATCAGAAGATGATGCTGGATAATCCTTTAAATTACAGATTTCTTGAAATATTATTCTATTGGAATAATGAGGTTGTAGCTCAGTGGTATGGTACTTGCCTCGCATGTCGAAGGCACTGCATTTTTATCCTCAGCATCACATAAAAATAAAATAAAGTTACAGTGTTCATCTAAAACTAAAAGAAAATTAAAATGATATATATTTGTGAATACATTTGTTGCTGTGCTAATAAACAGTACACAAGATAGTTATCATAAGTGAATGAATGTAAAGTTATTTTTTTATAGATTTATCAGAAATTTGGGAGTGGTGGGACTGGAAGAGAGTCTGGCTTAGAGTGACAGGCTTGGAAGGCATGTGGAAGTAAAATTAAAATAATATTCCCTTCTCCTTTCTTTTTATCTCTTTTCTTCTATCCTAACTTGGTAGGAAAGAACTAAAGTGGGTTTCTGGCTATTTTTTAGTAATTCCACAATATATGTATAATATATTTGCATATACATAATAGTATACATATATATGATATTATATATTATGAGAAAAATTATTGAAGGGCGTGATATCTAGGTATTTAATTCCATTTAGGTAAGTTGAATTTAAATTCTATAGGAGAACAAAATATTTTATTTCCTCACAAAATATTTCTAGGCAAATCAAAGAATGTTCTTGAATGACTTGAAAGAATGGAGAAAATAGAGGACTCTTTCATCTTGCTTTCTCATTTAATTTGTGCATGTGATTTTTTTTTCCTTTCTTTTTCCTTCTTTCTGGCACTCAAACACCTTCTTAATGCCCCACAGATTGTTATATGTTGTTTCACTGTTCTTATATGATTTAAGAAATAAAACAAAGAATCAATAAATGGGATGGCTTCAAATTATCAAATTTCCAAATATCAAAAAAAAGCAATTTGACAGAGAGTCAGTGGAATGGGAAAATACCTTTTCCACACACTCTATGACAGAGAATTAATATTCAGAATATATAAATTACTCCAAAAAACATAACCCTACAAAACCAAATATTTCAACCAATAAATGAACAAAAGAACTTTAGTTAAGACATTTTTCAAAAGAAGAAATAAAAATGGCCAACACATATATGAAAAAAATATTCAACACGCCTTACATAGGGAAATACAAATCAAAAATTCTTCGAAATTTTATCTCAATCCAGTTAGAATGGCAATCATCGAGAATATAGTAATAAATGCTGGTGAGGATATGGGGTGGGGAGAGTACACTCATACATTATTGGTGGAACTGCAAATAGATACAATAACTTTTGAAAAAAGTATGGATATTCCTCAAAAGACTAAGAATGGAATCACCATATGATCCTGGTATCTTGTTCTCTGGTATTTATCCAAAAGAACTAAAATCAGCATACTATAGTCATACAATTACATCAATGTTTATAGCAGCACAATTCATAATAGCCAAGTAATAGAATTAGCCTAGGTGCCCACCAACAGATGAATAGATAAAGAAAACATGGAATATATGCACAATGAAGTTTTACTCAACTATAGAGAAGAATAAAATTATGTCATTTGCTGGTAAATGGATGGAACTGGAGAATATCATGCTAAGTGAAATAAGCCAGACTCAGGAAGTCAAGGGAAGAATGTTTTCTTTCATGTGTAGAAGCTAGAGCAAAGTAATGGGAAAAAGCAGAAATCCATGAAAACAGAAGGGAGATCAAGGGAGTAGAAGCAGGAAATAAAGGAAGAGGAAGCAGGGATGGGAAAAGGGAGGAACTTTGGAATGAAATGGACCAAATTATTCTATGTATGTATTTGAGAATTCCAAGTGAATTTCACCTTTATATTTATCTATAAAGTACCAATTAAGCAACAAATAAATAGAAGCAAGATGATTAGAGCAGTAGATGGGGGGCAAGGGGAGGGAGGATGAAAGGAATAGAAAAAGTAATGTGGAGAAATGAAGCAAATTACCTTTCATGCATGCATAATTATGTCAAATAAATCTATTGTGTAAACTATAATGCATTAATAAATACATTAAACATATTTTCTATTGATTTCTAGTGGCATTCCATTATGATCTCATAAGATGTAAGACAGGATATTGGGATTTTTTTTGGTATTTGATAAGACTTGCTTTGTGACCTAAGATATGATCTATCTTGGAGAAGGTTCCATGAGCCTCTGAGAAGAAAATGATTCAATTGTTAGTAGCTGAAATATTCGGTGGAAGTCTGTTAAATCCATTTGATTTACTATAGTATTTAGGTGAGAGGAATCCTTTCTGATTGTATGTCCAGATGACCTGTCTATTGGTGAGAAAAGTATGGTGAAATCATTCAGTATAGTTATATTGAGTTCTTTCTGTTACTTAATTTTGAAGGGCACTTATTTTATTCAATTAGGAGCACCAATGTTTGGGGCATAAGTATTTACCATTGCCATATCTTCTTATTAGATCTTCTTTCACCAGTATTTAGTGACCTTCAACATATCTTCTGATGGATTTTTGCCTGAAATATGCTTTGGTGGATAGGACTATAGCAACTCCTCCTTATTTTTGAACTCCATTTGCATGAAATATTTATTTTTCCACCCTTTTACTTTCAGCTTGTGGATTTCCTGACCTATAGTATGAGTTTCTTGCAAACAGAACATACTTGGGTCTTGTTGTTCAATTCACTCTAATATTGAATTCTGCAATTATGTATAATTATAACATACCAATAAAATAAACAAAACAAAAGTACCTACATTTTAGCCCTGGATGATATCTGTGGTCTAACTTGCACATTCAGTTGTATTTTGACGACGATGATGATTTTTGTATTGGAGATAGAACTCAGGGCCCAGACCATGTGATAAAGCACTCTACTGTAGTGGCACACCCTCCTCCACAGAAAATCTCAGTTAAGCTTCTCCAGAAATTTTCACCATAATTGATCTTAGGACTATCAACAGAAAGGATCTCTGCTAAAGATTTCAAAGTAGTTAAACTTCCTATTTCCTGTTGTTCTATCTTATAATAATGAAATTTGTCCATGGGCCTGAAAGATATCAGAACTCCAGATTTTGAAAGCCCCTTTACTAGCTTTTCACAACATTTAAGGACTATCTAGTATTCTCTAGTTTGAAATGATCTAATAGATTGTAAATGTTTCCAAGTGGGAAGTATGGTTACAAATGCAAAGTTTGATTCAGAATATGGATTCTTTACCAAGATATCTGGCCTTGGAGGAAGCTACACAGGGATATTTACATTTCAAAAGTAAGAGAAGATGTTACCAATTGGGTTTCATGGAAACAGCTGGCAGAGGGGAAAAGAAGCTCTCCTCTTCTCAAGCAACATGTCCAGAACAGTGAAAGAAAAAGCTGCCTTTGTGTGAACTTCTGCAGATTGTGAACTTCTGAGCCCCTCGCCCTACACACTGGGTATGAAGCTCTAAAACTTCAGGAACTCAGGGTTCAGGGATATTGATTGATTATAGTGAAAGCTTTTCCCTCTGAACCTGGTTGTGGCCAAATAAATCTGCCTCCTCGTACTCCTTTTGGGTCTCATCTCATCTGTTCCTACAAAAACAACTGAACTATATCACCTGCCCCTGCTTTTATGTTTTAGATAAAGAAAAATACATCTGTGATGGAATGAAAGGATTGATGGACAACCATGTTGGGGGAAGTTTTAATTATTAGGGATGTTACTAGGAGATATATGTGGGGGTGGGGGTGGGAGACACTAGCAAGTGCATGATAAGGAAAGCCTCTGAGTCAGTTTAGTCATAGCATCACATCATTTTCTCCATTTATTCATCCCTCCCTCATCAAGGACTCATCATCCTGCCTCAGCCCTCTGCATTACTATTATTCCTAGAGGCCTGGAGGGGGATGCCTGCCTGCTGATCCAATGTTCTCTCTTTGTAACCCCTGGGTGATCAATCAACTTTTATGGTAGTGTGCATGTGTGTGTATGGGGAGAGGGCACACTCATGTGTGGGCATGTTTGCTCTGTTTTATTTATTTGTTTTGTTTTATAGTTCTACAGATTAAATCCAGACCACCACCACCCTCCTGCCCCCACTAGGCAAATAGTTTCTTCTGCAAATTTGTCTAATGCCTATTTTTAAATCCTCTTCCTCAGGGTCCAGCCACATGGGGGCCAAATGTGTCAACTCAAGTTGGTGGTCATGATTTTCTTTTTCTTTTTTTATGGTGGGGACTGAAGCCATGGATGCTGTACAATGCACTATGTCCCTAACCTTTTAAAATGTTTCAATTTGAGGCAGTGTTTATGTTACTCAGGCTTGTTTTAAACTTGTGATCCTCCTGCCTCAGTCTCCTGAGTAGCTGAGATACATCTATGCACCATTGCACCAGGGAGTCATTGGATTCTTAATCCAGTAGGCATATTTTTCAAAAAATAAAGGTAGGCAAATGGTTTTATTCCTTGCCTTGTGCCTTCTTGCCTTCTGTTGTGGGATCCTGTCAGTTCTGTCTCCTCCTCACTGCCCTTTGGGGACCCTTTCTGTAGTTTACCCAATCTACCCAGGGGAGTGGTTACTAGCAGCTGAGGGACAGGCAGCTGCAGTATTCTGTAAATGAAAGGTGCTGGTCTCCTCCAGCTCCATAGGACTTACTAACTAGATTATGCCTACCTAGAGTTTCCAGCCCAGATCTTGGATTCTCACAAGAGAAGATGAGTCCTGGGTGAAGTCAGGGTGAGAACAAGGGTGTTCCAGTGTGTCTAGGTATGTGGAGGCTTGACCTTGCAGACAGAGACTCTGGGTCAACCAGTACCTCCACTGAACTTCACAGGAGAAGGGAAGACAGACTAGAGGGAACACAATAGATTACCCATATTGTGGGGAGCAATTCTGGGAATGCTTCTTGGAAGAGAAGAGGACAGGCGAGTGTGCAATCAGGTACAGATGGCCCAGGGCTGTCCGTCCTTACTCACCCTCCCTTCTTATCTATAGTTCTTCCTCCAGATTCATCCTCCAATCTCTGGTTGTAGCCAGTTGGAGACTTCTTGATGGGATAGGGGTTCTTGGCCTTTAGGAATGCTAACTCTGGCTCTGCCTTTTGCTGTGCTTAAATTCACTTTCCAGGTGAGAGAAAATTTTCATCCCTGTTTTTCTGGACAGTGGCTTTTGCTCTGAATAATTGATACCACGCAAAACCAGTTTCTCCATGACCTATCACTGGCTTCATAAAGCCAGTCCTCTTTTCTTTAACTCAGTTTGGTCATATCTGAAGCTGTACCATTCCATATAAAGCGCTGGGCACAAGACCACCTTTGTAAAGAGAACAGTTCTTGTTGAACTTATGTAAAAAACTTTATTACCATAAAATTAAGAAAATTCATAAATAATTCCAGATCTGGTGGGGATCAGTTTTGGAGAGAGGTACATGTGTTTTGCAGTACTCTTTATTGAACCATGCACATGCTAAACAAGCGCTCTGCCACAGAACTACATTCCTAGTCCTTTTTCTTTCTTTTAAGACAAGGTCTCACTATGTTTCCCAGGCTGGTCTTGAACTTGTGATCCTCCTACCTCTCACTACTGAGTAGCTGGAAAAATCATTAGTTTTGATACTTCAACAATTATAATTCTGAAAATTAACACAATTTAATGATTTTTAAGAAATATGTGTTTTCTCATTGAGTAAAAGGACATATTTGTGAACAAATCCAATTATATTTTCTTTTTATCAAATTTAAGAAGCCAATGTAAATACACTTGACTCTGTTAGTGACATATTAATATATTATCCTATGGAGGAATGGCCTGGATATTTAATGACTGTCCATCCTGTCATTTGCCTTAGTAAAAGTCTAACGATATAGTTACCAAGAGATTAGAGAAACCTTTAAAGTAAGCATAAGTGAGCTATGCTCATGAAGATAAGCACGTAGTGTTTTTATAACTTGAAGACCTGGTTGATAATGCCATATTACACCACATTCAACACTCAAATCTTAGTCTCCGTGTCCTTGCACTTTTTCATGATAAAGATTTCCCTAGGAAATCAATGGTTCCACTTTTCACATAGGACTCTGAAACAGCATTTGCCTCCTGTGTCTCCACTTTTCCACTGAATAGGGAAGAATCAGGTGATTCCTGCACATTTTCTATTCGGTTTCTATTTTATAGGCCAAGTCTGCTTAAGGGCCCCCCAACACACCGAATTTTCTAGGTGGTTCTCAGAGATGGAGAATCACTCGTGCTGTTATGGAAGATGTATGCAGGCTGCTATCGGCATTTTGGGCATCACGGGATGTTCTCCAAGTCTCCTCCAGACCTGGGAGTTGGTGATCTAAGACCATCCTACTGAGTACAGGAAGGGTTTCAGGATGCCACTTGCAGGCCATTTTGAGGTATTAGTCTTATTGTCTGGGAGATGCAAGGGATGGAATGTGGGAGTGGCCAGATTCCTAGAAAGTGCTTGGGGATAAATAGTACCTTGCAGGTATCTGTGGAACACGTGTGGCATCTTTGGTGGGAGATTGAATCTCTCTCTCTCTCTCTCTCTCTCTCTCTCTCTCTCTGTGTGTGTGTGTGTGTGTGTGTGTGTGTGTGTGTGTACACGTGTGCCTGTTGTCTTTAATGGTACAACAAGGCCCTGGCATATTGGAGGCCTCCTAGATAAGTCAGCACTCCCTGAGGCAGGACTCTCCTGGGGAGCAGATGGCAGCTCAGGCTTTTGCAGTCAAGGACTGGGCCGTCTTGTGCGCTGGGTTCTAGCCCTGGTATGGGATCTGAGTGGACTGGGCTGGTAGCAGT
Source organism: Marmota monax (assembly GCF_021218885.2). Taxonomy (NCBI): domain Eukaryota; kingdom Metazoa; phylum Chordata; class Mammalia; order Rodentia; family Sciuridae; genus Marmota; species Marmota monax. The sequence continues at coordinate 335,595 of NW_026692274.1, forward strand.
GGCACTGAAGGTGTTGGCTGTTGGAGGGGTCCAGTGGATTGATTGCGGCAGTGTGATGGCTGGGAGATGGGGTATTGAGGCATTCAGGGACCGCACTCAGGTGTGATGATGGGAACCTTGACTGTTTTCATGAACCTTTCCTTTGCTATGTCCAAGGTCTAACTGTGTTCCCGTCCTACCTTTTCTGTGGTCTTCCTGCACCTCATGTCGTCTCCTCACTGCTGTCTGCACTGCCCAACCCAGATTCCTACTGTGCAGCAGCCTCTTGATGTAGAGGCTGAACCAGGTGTGTGTGTATGGCGCTGGTGGGGTGGGGGTGGGACTGGCTTGCAAGATGTGCAGAAAGTTCAAGAGGGTGGGGCCACATTTCCTGAGACCCTTCCTAATCTCAGAGTCCCTACTGGTATCCAATAGACCTCCAAGACAAGCCTTGAGCCTGAAGGGCACAATCATCAGACGTGGTGACCAGCATGGCAGCCGACTGTGTCTGAGGCTTTTGCCTAGGTCCTCACCTGTGACCACCGTTCCCTCCCTGCCTCCTTTCCCCTGCCTTCCACCTCCTCACTTGCTGCCTAATCTTAACCTCCAGCTTCAGACTGGGATTCCAGCTTCAGTGTGCTTTGCACCTTGGAATTGGGGCCCTAATTTCCTGTCTCTGGCTGCATTGGCTGCTGCACTGTTTATCTGCCAGGGATGGTCTTCTTGCAGAGTCGCCACTCTGCCTGGCTCCTGGGGCAGGTTCCCACCTCTCCCCAGTGGTTATTTCTGCCTCTGCAGCCCCAGGGGAGGGCCTGAGAGGGCCTCCACTGTCAGGACATGATCTTCCTGTCTACAGTCGAGGGTGGTGTGGGTCCAGGATTCCCCTCCATGGTACACAGTCTCACTGCCTCTCCCACACCTGCTGTTGGGCTGCAGGTTTTTGAGCTCCCTCTGGTGTCCTACTCCATGCCCATGCGGTAGTGCGGCAGAGTGTGACCACTGGAGGGCTTTGGGTCAGGTCTTCTCACTGTCCCATGCATTGGGGGTCTGCAGCAACAGGCTCAGTGTCCGTCCTTACCCCACCTAGTCATCCCTGTCCCCAGCACGGGGCCTCTGTTATCCTTACTGTAGGAACAGAAGCCTCATCTCTGGCACACACTCCCCAGAGTCGCCTCTGCAAACCACAGAGCTAGCTCACCCAGCAGGCAACTAAAGGTCTTAGAGCAGCTGTCAGAGGTGGGCATCTGGGCTCTGGAGACGTGTCGCTTCTCCACACCTGCCACCTCCTCCCATTCAGGGTTCTTGCCTACAGGCTAGGATTGCCTTGGGGTGTAGCTCCAGCAAAAAAAAAAAAAAAAAAAAAAAAAAAAAAATTACACCTGCAAGGCGGTTCAGCAACCCTTCAGCCCAGAAATGCCAAAGGCTGGGGCTGGGTTTGGGCTCAAAGCTTTGCTCTGCGGTGCTGCTGGTCGCCCCTTTGTGCCCTTCCTCCTCTCTGCATGGTGTGGTAGGGAGTCCACCAGCAGTCCTCTCCTGATCATGGACTGGGACGCTTCTGTGGAGTAGGGATCCAGTCACCATTGCCACTCCTTCTTCCAGGTGGTGGGCTCTGGATAGACCAGAACCCTTTTGACCAGGCGTTGCAAACTACTTATTCTACTGGGAAGGGATCCTGGTCTACTGATAGTACCTCAACAGTCCTTCATGCTAGCCTCAGAATTGGCTGACACTTGGCGGCACATATCCCTGAAGGCCAGGAAATATCTCTTTGTGTATTGGACCCTGTTTCTGATACATTTACATTTCTTCATGTTTTTTTTTTGTGTGTGTTATCTCCACTAGATTTTATCCTGCTACAGCCATATTAGTTTTTTAAAAAAAAAATCAACATGTGAGTTTAGACTTAAATATATTTCTCCTAAACTAAGCTTTTGAAAACCACATAGATTGAGAAATTATGAAGGGGTGCTTGAGTCTTGCTCTTTCTCCATTGAGTTATTTTCTAAGAGATAAAATAAGTTTATCCATCAGGTGCAAGTGTGTGGAATGTGAGGGATTAGTAGGGTGCATACTACTGATTATTCCAGGTTAATAAATTTCCACAAAGAACTGCAATCCTGTTCCCATGAGAATTGGTTTGTCCCTTGGTCCACTGTGTTTCTATAGGATGATGTGTAGCAAATAGAAAATTACTATGATTTCATTAAAAAGAGGAGGAGTTCAGATAAGATGGAATTTGCTTACTTTCTCCAATACTCCATGAATAGTAGAACTCTTAAGAAAAATGAAATAATAACCATTTGAATCCTACCTAGTGAGTGTGAATACTGGGTTTTCATGAGATTGTAGGGAAAAAAAGTGTGGTAGGGGGAGTTTCCATGTGCTATACATGACCATGTATGTATATAAAAGACCTATGTTTTTGCCACCAAGCGGCTGATCTATGTAAAATTCTACAGATGAAAGTACAAGCAGTCACAGGCACTAGTATAGGTTAATCACATCCATCTAGGAAAATGCATGCCAGCTTTGAGTCTGGGGAAAGCACAGTGGCCACCTGTGTTGCCTCCCTGCACAGTGATACCACTCCTATAGCTTGGTCCTTACCTTTGGCAGACTCAGTGTTCACCAACACTAGGGAACATGGTTTGCCAAATGAAATAACAAACATGCCCCATCTGTGGGACCTGGCCAAGTCACAAATACCCAGGGTGGTGCCAGGTGTGGGGGGATATTCACTAGTTTTCCATGGTATCACAAGGAGATCACACTCTAATGAAGTGGATTGTGATCACACACCCAATGAAGGTGGAGGGCACTTATTGTCCAGGGCTATGTTCAATCCAGTTTGCCCTCTATTCAATTCAGTGGGAACAGGCAAAGGAATATTTCCTTGCTTCCCAAAACCCAGCTTAAATACAACATCCTTGTGGTCACCTGGACCTGTATTGATGCTGCTTTGTTATGCAGCAAACCCTCACAGGACCTGGTCCCCATCACCTGGGATGCTCACTCAGAGCTCTCACAATTTCCCACTCATCCCATTGACTGCTTGTGCCATTCCCACAACATATCACAATGTGTCAGTGAAGGACTCTATAGCAAGAGCATTCCAAAAGGCCAAGAGCTCCCTACTGGAGGCTTACTGAGTCCTTCATAAAAGGTACATTGATTGCAGTTCTTTATCCTTGCTCACACAGGCCATTATATTTCTCTATCATGCCTACAGCCACTGAGCTGGCAAACAAAAGGCTGTAGTTATACCCACTGTCAGCAAGGCAAACATGACCTCTTTTCACCTCAGGAAAGGGCCAATGTAGTCAACCTACCATCATGTTAAAGAGTTGCATCTATGCATTACCTGTCCATCTGTAGCTCCAAGGCATCAGGGTGTGGATGTTCCTGAGCACAAAGCACACTTGCCAGGGCAGCCCATGTTGGAGGCAGACCCCATTGTTTGACTATATTCCACATAGTTTTCACATCTGCATGCTGTAGGTGATGGTGCAACAAAGCCACCAAGTCAGTGGAAGGTGTCTGCCCTAAGCCCCTTACCCTAGCCAAAGCATCTGCTTCATTATTCTCTGGGCTAATCAGGGGAGCATGGCCAGTAATATGTACAACAGTTATCTCCTTTTAATGGCCTATGGTCCAAAGGACCTGTCACATAGCTTGACCCCATAAAGGCTAATGCCCTATGATCCAATTGTTCACTTTCCACATAATAATCCACAAAGCTGACCCCTCAAAAACAGCCCAGCTGTCTGTACAGATAATCATGAGTCCCAGTTCATGCAGTGCCACTGTCCATATGGCACATATAACTCATCCCATTGACAGCTCTCTGCCATTCCCACAACATATCACAGGGTGTCAGTAGAGGGCTCTTTAGGAAGAGCAGTCCAATAGGCCAAGGGCTCTCTACTGGATTCTCAGTGTACCAAGACTATTGCCCACTGGGGCTGCTCCTTCCTTAAAGGGTGATGGCTCTATTAGCTCATGTTTATCAACATTGTCTGCTGTTTCCTCAGCTGAATATTGAACCAGCCCTAGAATCTGTGGAGCTCATGGGACAGTGGTTAGTAGACAAGGCACTCCTTTGTTCCAAATATGCTTCCCCACTTTGATAGGGCTCTACTTGGGTTACTGCCCAATTCTACACCCATCTTGCCAAGGATACCTGGTATATACCAAAACTTCAGCAGCACCTTTGATGCCCTCCGAGGCCACTAGAGCCTCATACACAGCTGTGAGTTTTTCTCAATCAAGGTATAGCAAGCCCTGGCACCCTTTCCAACTGTGTTGAGAAGCCTATTTGTCTCTGCAGCTGCTTATGCATTAATATTCAGCTTGAAGGGGCAAGCTGGATCTACTACCTGGAGGGCCTGAGCTTGTTGAATGGTCCTCCTTGTGGCTGGAAGGCCTGTTCAACTGATTTGGTCAAGTTCCACTGTGCCTCTTTCTTCACTAGGACATGAAGGGGACAATACAATTAGGCCAAATGGGTGAGTAAAAGCCCTCCAATATCCCAACAAGCCCTCATAGGTCTGCAATAGCACTACCATTGTTGGTCATGGACATGCCTGAATTGTATCTATAACATTCTGGCACAACTTTTGTCTTAACCAACCAAACAATATTCAAAAATTGATTCACAAGCCAGGTCCCTGCACCTTGGTGGTGTTTACTACCCAGGTACATGTGTCCAAATGGGCCTCTAAGAAAGCTTTAAATCTGTGAGAGAGTCAGAATGCAACAATAATAGAATGAAACATGTACAGTAGGTGGCTGAATACACTGGGCCACCAAACCATGTGGCATATGGTTGGGCTATGCAAATAAATTTGTGGTAACACTTAAAATATCCATTACTGGCCTTCCTATGTGAAGACAAAACTTCTTCTGTCTCTGAGTCCAGTGCTATAGAAAATAAAGCATTAGGAAGGTCCAGCATATAATGATATGTGCCCAGCTGCAAGGTCAGTTGGTTCATAAGATCATTCACTGACGGAACTGATGCATGCACTACTTTGTTCAGTTTTAGATCATCCAGTCATTCTCCAAGTGCCATCAGGCTTCACTGGCCACTCTGGAGAGTTTAAGGGGCTGTGTGTGTGTGTGTGTGTGTGTGTGTGTGCTGTATTATGCCTACCCTCTTCAGGTTCCAGGATAAATAGCTCCAATTTATGCATGTCTCCCTAGTAGGCAGTACTGGTTTAACATCACAGTCCTTCATGGTTGTGGCAAGATCTCTGGGTGGGTGTTTTGAAGATATTCTCAAAATTGCCTTTACACCCCACACACAGAGGCTGTGATCTGAAGCCACAGTTCTTGGAACACATGTATACCCAAGATGTACTCTTGTGGTAACTTCATTATGGAATGACCAATATATGTGGCTAAAATAACCATCAAAGACTCAAAGGTGGTAGGTGGAGCATGCTGCAAAATCAAGTCTCTCATGTCACTAGGAAATGTTTCATCATCTGGCCCCTGTGTATTCAGATTAATATCCCCTGATGCATACCAAGTTCCAATAGAATTTTCACTAAATCAGCATAGGATTGCCATTTACTCTCAGTTTCTGGCAGTTCACCAGCCTTGTTCACATGTAACTGAAAGCTTGGTCTTTGTCCCCAATGCCAATTCAATAATGAGGACATAGTTTTGAGAAAAAGGAGAAAGAAGTTTTATCACTTTGCTAGTGAAGGAGAAACACAGGGGCCTCCTGTCCCTGAGTCTGTGAGTCTATCAGGAGGATCAGGGAGATTTTAAAGAAGCTGTTCAAAGGCTACATTTCAGGTGTGCTCTGATTGGGGGTCCCAGGGTACCCTGATGTGTGTTCAGATTCACTTGTTAATTTGGAAGATAGTCACTTCCTAGATCCTCTGGCTGAACTCTGCTTCCTGTGGAGCCCAGATTACTCAAGTTAAGCTTGTTCTTTGCCCCCAGGTTGGTGGGGGATGAGGGAAAAGAAAAAAAGGGAAACAAGTCCCTTTGAAAAATAAGCCTCAGAGCTATATTCACAAGGTGAAGTGGATCACTGTGACATGCACAGTTCAGTTCACACAGCTGCATAAATCTAATCTATCAGAGAGTTATTATCTTTTGCATTCCACAGCCATTTTGTAATCACTCTCAGGGAGGGGTGGCTTGTAATGATACCTGATGCTCCATCTCCTCAGGAATGCAAACAATGCTGTTCACCTCTAAATCCCACAGGCGCAAAACACATGCTGCCAGCGGCTCCCCAGGTTGTTGATGAAAGGGCTTACCTAAATTCACTAATCCTGCCTGGGTGCATCAGCCATAATCAGTACACTCTATAACATTAGATTGTTCCAGCACCTGATGTCCAGGGGCCTGGGCCTGCTCATGTTTCATCTTCTACTGTACCTCAGGTTGGACTCACAGCAGGGGCTTCTCCTGAGGCCCTTTTCCATATTATATCTATAATCTATAATCTATAATCTAATCATTTCACCTCTCAACATTCTTGCATTGTCTTACACATGAGCTTTTGTGTGACACCTCATATCCAAACCATAACATTTTCCTTCTGTCTCCAAAAAACTCATGCCCATCTCATAATGTAAAACATATTTACTCCATTTCCAAGTGTTCCTCTGGTTTTCACAGTTGCAGCATTTGTTCAAAAGTCCAAGTCCAAAATCTCTTTTGCATTTCAAGGCAAACTCTTCTCTGCGAGCCCCTGTAAAATAAAAAAACAAGTTACATACATCCAGTATATAATGGTACATACTAAACACTGTCTTTTCAAAAAGGAGAAATAAAGGCATAAAAAGAAGAGAGAGGACCAAAGCAAGACAAAAATCCAGCTGAACAAACAGGTCCTGTAGCTCCACATCTAGCATCGGGGGCACATGAGATTATGATGTTCTGTCCAAAGGTATTACATATCTCTGCTCCTATGACCTTGCTGGTTGTAGCCCACATGACCTCAATCTTGACTTTTTTCTGCTTGATTTTTGCAAGTTTCCTGACAGTCCACGTTACTGGCATTTCTTAATTTTGGTGGTCTCCACTGCAGCTTTATTTTCCTTCTTACATCTTAATGCATTACACTCTCAGGGGATGCCTGCAGGAATTCTGATCCTGCTATATTTTGTCCCTTTCTTTCCTTGAAATTTCATTGGAAATGAACCCCTAACTCCAGCATCCTCATTCCTGCAGAACCAGCACCCTATGAAAATGCCAAGTTCTGCCACTCACTTGAGTAGTCAACAGACCTCTTGGGACCATGGCTACAGTGGTCTCTGAGTACCTGGTCAGCTGAACATGGTGAAACAACTTCTTAGTACCCCTGGGCAAGCAGGGTACATCCCTGGTCTCTTCTCAGAGGATTTTTTATTCTTACACCCTTGAACCTGTAATGGGTATGACCTTGCCAATTCCTAAGATGCCCTCAAGCCATGTTTCCTATTGTCTCTGTTTAAAGTACTTAGCTTCTCTTTAGTGGTTACAATGTCAACAGTCACACCATTCTTATGCCAGTTTCACATGCACCAAATTGCAAGCTTTTAAAACCTTTCCACTCTACTTTCTGTGCCTGATTATCACAGTAAATTTGGCTAAAAGCTGTCAGTAACATCCATTTCACTGCCTGAATGGCATTCTGCCTTGAAATTTCCCTCATCAGATTAGTTAATCTATCATCTTTAAATTCAGCTTGATGGAAAGTTTTAGGACACCAGATAAATGTAGATAACTTCTTTCCCAAAAAGTCCTTCTTCATTTCTGACATCTCATGAGTTTAGTTTTATTGTTCACAGTCCTGTTGGCATTCTCATCTTCTGAGCTCACACCATAATCACCCATTAAGCTCTGCTTACACCATTCTAAGGCTTTTCCATCCTACATCTCCAAACCTTTTTAAATTCTTCCTCAAAACCATTTCCAAAGCTTTGTGAACCTTATGGTCATGTTAGTCACAGCAACTCCACTTCTTGGCACCAATTTCTGTTTCAGTTAGATTTTTGTTGCTGCGATCAAAATACCTGAGAAGAACAACTTACATGAAGAAAAATGCATTTTAGCTCATGGTTTCAAAGATTTAGCCCATCATCAGCTGACTCCTAGCTCTGGGCCTAAGGTAAGACAGAACATCATGGCAGAAGGACATGGTAGAGGAAAGCTGCTCAGTTAATGACATATATATATATATATATATATATATATATATATAGAGAGAGAGAGAGAGAGAGAGAGAGAGAGATAATGCGCACATGGAGAGAGCAAGAAGCTAGGGACAAAAGATAAATCCTAAGGGCATGCCAACTGTGACTTACTTTCTCCAACCTCTCCCTAGTTGCTTATAATTACCACCCAGCTAATCCATTCAAGTGGACTAATCCACCATTCAGTTAGAGCTCTCACAATCTAATCATCTCACTTCTCAACATTCTTTCATTGTCTCACATGTGAGCTTTGGGGGATACATCACATCTAATTAAAACAATGATGCAAAGGGGACTTTTAGGGCAGAAAACCTTTCCAGTTACACTGCATGGTAAGTACAAGACAACAAATATTTTTCAAAACTAATTGCTCTTTATAGAACAAATGGTAAACCTTAATGAATGTAAATGTTATAAACATTTTGCTGGATGTTGAGGTGTTTTGGGGTGAAAAATACAAAAATGCAAGAAAAAAATTCAGTGCAACAAATGTACGCATCAATCATATTTAAGAGAAGGGAGAGCAGATTTTATATAAGGAAGTTGGGAAACCAGTGGACGCTAATTTTCAATAGAAATGATAATTTTGATTCCACTATACATGTAGTAGAATAAGAAAAATAAAATTGTTGACATTTTTTAGGATTCAGCGTTTCATTGTTAGTGTGGATGTTACAGTTCATCAGGGAAACAAAGCTAGAATGATTAATTTGCTTTGAAATTCACTTCCTTTCCTTGATCAAAAGGTTTTATAAGAATTCTTATTTCTGGGCTGGAGCCATGGCTCAATGGTAGAACACTTGCCTAGCATCCATGAGTCACTGGCTTTGATCCTCAGCACCACATAAAAATAAAATAATAAAATGAAGATGTGTGCCCACTTATAACTAAAAAGTAAATATTAAAACAAAAAGAATTATTATTCCTTGGGGCAGGGGTTGTGGCTCAGTGGTAGAGCACTTGCCTAGCATGTGTGAGTCACTGAGTTTGATTCTCAGCACCATATAAAAATAAGTAAATAAAATAAAGGTCAATCAACAACACAAAAATAAAAAAAATATATATTAGTTTCTTGTGACCCTTTAACTGAAATGACTTATTTCAAAACAAATATATCAGTAGAGCCTTTGAATAGGTTGTTCGATGCCCTAGATTCCTTCCCCAGTATTGTAAAACAAATAAACAAAACCAAACAAAATTAAAAAGTATTATAAGATGCTGTTGATATATAATATTTTGTGTAGTTTAGAAGTTAACTACAGTTGGTTTCAGAAGAAATACATAAACAGTAGTAAAATTATAAGAATGTCTTTCTAAAAAAGTAGATATTTCTGAGAGGGGTTGCCTATAATCCAAGAGATTTTGGAAGCTGAGGCAGAAGGACTCAAGGTAAGCCTAGGAAATATAGCTATGACCCTTTTAAGACATAAAAAATAAAAGCAAGAAGTAAAAATCTTGAGTGAAAGCAAGAAAGATCTTTGTTTTATTTTTTTTATTTTAAGACACAGCCTTGCTAAGTTAATGAGGCTGATCTAGAAATCCAATCCCTTTTTACTTAGCCTCCTGAATTTTTGGATATAATTTTTTATTATAGATTAATTTACCTTTGGTCCACATGTCTTTTTTATGTCAGTACTGTGCTATTTGTGTTGTCATATTTCTATATTGAAATTCCAATTTGGGCATTGTGGTTGCTTTTTTATGCTCAGAATTACTTTGGTTATTCTTGTATCTTTGTTCTCCCATATTAATTTTAGGACTGATTTTTCCAGTTCTTTGAGGAATTTCCTTGGTATTTTGATGAAGGTTACAAAATATCTATAAATTTCTTTTGGTAAAATGACCATTTTAATGATATGAATACTGCCTATCCATGAACATGGAAGGATGTTCCATCTTCTAGGGTCTTCTTCAATTTCTTTCTTCAGTGTTCTATAATATTCATTGTAGAGGTCTTTTTCCTCCTTGGTTAGAATGACTCCTAGGAATTTTGTTATATTTGAGACTTGTGAATAGGATTATTTTCCAGATTCTTTTTTTCACTGCATTCATTATTGGTGTACAAAATGAAGAATGTAAAATAGGTGCTTCAGAGGCAATCAGTTCCCAATGCCCTAAGAGATAAGTCAAGAACATTATTTAGGAGCATGCCTTGATTTTTTTGTTTCTATACTGCTCTTACAAGCAGGTTTCAAATTTTATATATTCTCTAAATAGCACAGGGCCTGATGGGATGAAATAAAGAATGTTATATTATTGCATTAATGGGAGACCATGTCCAATAACTGCTCTGTAAATTAAGTAAGAACCAGGATTTTGGGGGGAACATCTCTGGCACTTAGATTTCATGGTTGCTCTTACAATCTCTTTTCAAATTGCATGTATTTAGAGCTAATGGGCAATGACCCTAAGGGTTAAAGTGAAGAATGTGAAACTGTTTCTTCGATGGAGCAAAAATTTGAATGCCCACTCTGTGAAATATGTAAAAACATTCCTTTAGGACATTTATGGCACTTGCATTTCACTTTTGCTTTTATAATCATTTTCCATTTGAAAAATAATTAGCACTGATCTGAATGAGCTAAAATAAAAAAAAAAAGATGAGTTTGTTGATTCAAAGGGAGTGTGATTTAAGCAATATCCTACTGTTTGAATCTTTGTGCCATTTAAATTTCACTGATGCTCTTCCAAGTGATTTTCAAATTTCATTTGTTCATCTATAATAAGTACTAAGCCTGAACGGGTAAAATGGTTTAAACCTAGTGCTTCAAAAGGGGCCACCTCCAAATAACTGCTCTCTACATTAAATAAAAACCTGCCTCTGCAACCTTTCTTTCTGGAACTTATATTTCACTGCTAGTCTTACAAGTTGTATTCAAATTGCACATATTTACCTGTAGTGAGCACAATTCTATTGGGTTTAAATGAAGAATCTAAACCTCCTGCTTCAACAGGGTGAATTTTCCAATGCTGTCTGTATGAATTAACTAAAAACTTGGATATGGAACCACCTAGAAAGTTGTGTTTCACAACTGTTCTGCAAGCCATTTTGAGTTGTCCAATCCACCAAAAATGAGCAATAGCCAAAACAATCTGGAAAAAAAGTATGAACCTGCTTCTTCATTGAGGCTCAATTCTCAATGCTTTCTCTTTGGATAATGAAAGAATTTGCCTCTGGAACTTTCCTGGCCACTGCATTTTACTCCTGTTCTTAAAATCCTTTTTTCAAATTATACACATTCAGAAATAATGGGCACTGGAATAATAAAGAATGTGAACCTGGTGCTGCAAAAGGGGACAATTCTCAATACCTTCTAGGTGAATTACGTATAAACCACACTATGGAACTTCCTATTCACTAGTGTTTCAAAGCTGCTCCTAAAAACTGCTTTAAATTGCAAATATTGGGATGGGGATATAGCTCAGTTCGCATAGTGATTTCCTTGCATTGCACATGGCCTGGGTTCAATCCTCAGCACTGCAAAAAATTGCAAATTTTGTACCATAATAAGTGCTAGACCTAGTGGGCCAAAATGAAGAATGTGGACCTGTTGCTGGAATGGAGGTGACATTAATTCTTTGTATTAAATAAAAACCTGCCCTATAATTAATGTCACCAATAGGAATTAAGTGTGAACCTGACTCTGGAGCCTCACTGCTTATTGGTTTCACCACTCTTCCCATAAGCTTCTTAGAATTTTCATGTATTTGGCCATAATGAGCAATGTCCCTTATGGGTTTACTTCAAGAATGTGACTTTAAGAATGCTCCTTGATGATGCACAGGGCCTTGTGCTGGAATTTGAAACAGTGAATGCCTTCTTTGAGAATTAAATAAGAACCTGCCACTTAAATTTCACTGTTGTTCCTACAATCTGTTTTCACATTTCAAATATTTACCCATAATGACCACGTCATTACTGGGCCCAAATGAAGAATGTGAACCAAGTGCTACAAGGGAGGATAAGTCTTAAATCCTCATTGTGAGTGAGCTTGAAGCTGCCTCTAGAACCTCTCTGCACTAACTAGCATTACACTTTTGCTTCTGCAAGATGTTTTGAAATTGCACATATTTGGCCACAATGAGTGGCCTAAATGGGCTGAAATTAAGAATGTGAATGTTGTGCTGGAACCTGGGTCAATTGCCAATCCCTTTGCTGTAAATTAAGTGAGAATTTGCTAATGAACTTCCTTGCCATTTGTGTTTCACTGTTGATCCAACAAATCTTCTTCAAATTGCATATATTCAGCCATAATGAGCACTTGCCCTCATGGGTCAAAATGAAGTATGTGAATCTGATGCAGAAATGGGACAAGTCCACAATGCCATCTCAGTAAATTAAGTGAAAACCTGCTTCTGATAACTTCCTACTCCTTTCTTTTCAGTGATCCTCAATAAGCCATTTTCAAATTGTACATATTTAGATATAATGAGCACTGTTTCTAAAGGGTTGTGCAAAAGGTAACCTGGTTTTGTAATGGGCATCAATTTCCAATACTCTCTCTGTGAATTTAAAACCTTGCTTCTGGAACTTCTATGTCACTTGTATTTTGCTTTTTCTCCTACAAGCTATTTTCAAATTTTGCACATTTGGATAAAAAGCATTGGCCTCAATGATACAAATTGCAGAATGTGAATCTTGTGCTTCAAAGAGTGGCAATTATTAATGCCTGCTTTGTGAATTAAGTTTCAATCTACCTATGAAACCTCCCTGCCACCAGGGTTACACTACTGCTAATACAAGCTCTTTTGAAATTGCACATACTCAGCCATAATGAGGACAGGGTCTAATTGGCTGAAAAGAAAAATATGAACTGGTGCTCCAATGGGGACCAATTCCCAATGCTCTCTCTATGAATAAAGTGAGAATCTACCTTCTTAACCTTCCTGCACTTGCTACTCCTAAAAGCCATTTTCCTATTGCAAATATTCAGCCTTAATGAGTACTGTCACTAATGTCATGAAACAAAGAATGTGAACCTGGTAATGCAAAAATTTACGTGTTTCAATGCCCTCTATATGAATTAAGTCATACCCTCCTTCCTGAATCTTCCTGTCACCTGCCTTTCACTGGTTTATTTACAAGCCATTTCCAAATTCCACACATTTGGCCATAATAAAGGACTGAAACTAATGTGTTGAAATGAAGAATGCAAACATGTTATTGGCAAACAGAGAAATCCTAGTGCCTTCTCTGTAAATAAAGTTTGAACGTTCCTAGCACTAGTATTTCTCTGCTTGTCTAACTAGTCCAGTTTAATTTACACATATTGACCATAATAAAAACTCATCTAAGTGCTGAAATGAAGAATGTGAATCTGGTGCTGCAGTAGTGGAAAGTTCCCAATGCCATTACATTCATGTTTTAAGTGATATCATACCTCCTTAACCTACTTGAAACTTGCATTTCACTGTTCCCATAAGCCTTTTTCAAATTGCATGCATTTGCCCATAAAGACCACTGGCCATAATTGGTCTGAAATGAAGAATATGAACCTGATAGTGCATCAGGGTACATTACTCAAGGCTTTCTCTGTGGAATAGATCAGAAGTTTCTCTGGAATATCTCTGATACTTGCTTCTCACTTGTGTTCCTACAAGCTGTTTTCTATTTGCATATATTTGAACTTAATTAGCTGTGGTACTAATGGGCCAAAATGAAGAATGTGAACTTGGTATGTCAAGTGGAGAATATTCTTAATACTCTATGAATTAAGTGAGATGTTTCCACCTGAATGTTGCAGCCATTTGGTTTTCACTACTGCTCCTACAAGCCATTTTCAAATTGCAGTTTTCAGCCTTAATAAGAATCACCCTAATGGTTGAACAAGAAGAATGTGAAATAGTGTCAAAACAAGGGATAAATCCCAATACCCTCTTTCTGAATTAGGTTTGAACCTACCTCTGAAACCTCCCTGCCACTGCTGTTCCTACAAATTGTTTCAAATTGTATGTTGTAGGCCATAATGAGCACTGGTCCTGATGGGCCAAAATGAAGAATGTGAACTTGGTCCTACAATGGGGGAAAATTCCCAATGCCTTCACTGTGAAATTCAAGATAAGTACCTCTTTATTTTATTTGCTTATTTTTGTATGTGATGCTGAGGATGGAACCCAGGACCACATGCGTGCTAGGTGAGCGCTCTACTGCTGAGCCCAGCGGTACTTCTATGAGCCATTTTTTTTAATTGCAAGTGTTCAATCAAAATAACAGTGTACCTAATAGGCTGAAATGAAGAATATGGACCTTGTATTAAAATGAGGACAATTACAATGGGGACAATTATTGATAATTGAATTAGTGAGATCCCACCTCCTGAACCTTCCTATGACTTATATTTCATGATGCTTCCTCAAGTCATTTTCAAATTGTACATATTCAGCTATAATGAGCAATGGCCTTAAATGGCTGAAATGAAGAATGTGAAGTTGTTACTGCAACTGGAGACAAATCCCAATGAGTTCTTCCTGAATTAAAACAAATTCTGCTCCTTAATTGCTTAAAAAGCAAGGGCACTTTGCTTTTTACAGATACTTCTTCAAGCATTTTTCAAATTACACATATTTGGTCACCATGAGAACTTGTCCTACTGAACTGAATTGAATCTGGTGAGAACTGAATGTGAACTTGGTGCTGGAACAGTTCCCAATTCCCTTCCTTTGAATTAAGTCAAATCCTGTGCCATGAGTCTCCCTACCACTATATTTTCATTGCTTCTCCAAAAGGCTGCTTTCAAGTTGCACATATGAGGTCAAAATGAGCACTGACCCTAATGGACAGAAATGAAGAATGTGACCTTGGTGATGCACCAGGAATAATTTTTACTGACTATTTTATAAATTGGTTGGATGTGCCTCTGGAGACTCCTTGCATATAGCATGTTACTAATGCTCCTTAAATTTACTTTAAAATTGACCATGTTCAAACAAATGAATGTTGCACCTAATGTTCCAAACAGAAAAATGTGAATATTGTGCTCTAGTGGGAGACAATTTTTAAGGACTTCTTTGTGGATTAAGCTTAAACCTAACTTGGAAGTTCCTGCCACTATCGTTTCACTACAGCTCCTACAAGCTGTCTTCAAATTGCACATATTTGGTCATAATGACCACTCTCTCTGAAGGGCCCCAATAAAGAGTGCAAAACTGGAGCTGCCAAATGGGATAATTTCTAGTGCTCTCTATGTAAATTAAGTGGAAATTTGCCTTTGGAACTTTCTTGCCACTTTCATTTCATTGGTGCCTCTACAAGTCCATTACAAATTGCAAATACTTGACCATAATGAACACTGGACCTGATGGGACAGATATGAAGTATGTGAACCTGGTGCTACAGTGGGAGACAGATTTCACTGACTTCTCTATAAAGTAAGCTTGATTCTGCTTCTGGAACTCCTCTACCCCTGCAGTTTAACTGCTGCTCGTGTAAGTTTTTTTCCCCAAAATTGTGCAATTTGGTTATAATGGAAACTGGTTCTCAAGTACCAAAATGAAGAATATGAATCTCAAATGTGTGACAGTTACAAAGCACTGTCAGTGAATTAAGTTAGAGTCTGCCCTGAAAATTCCTTGTTATTTGCTTTTTGTTCCTGCTTTTATAAACTGCTTTCAAGTTTCACATAATTAGCCATATTGAGCATTGGCCCAAAAGAAGAGTATAAACCTGAGGCTGCAATGAAATAAAATTCCCAATTCTTTCTTTGTAAATTAAGTGAGATTCTGTTTCTTGAATCTCCATCTCCATGCCACTTGTGTTACACTTGTGTCCTTGAAATATGTTTTCAAATTAAATGTATTTGGCCATAATTAGCACCAATTCTAATAGGCTGAAATAAAGAATGTGCACAATGTGCTGCAATGTGAGACAACTCCCAATGCCTTTCTGTGAATTAAGTCAAATATTGCCTCTAGAGTGTTCCTGCTGATTGCATTTCACAGGTATTCCAACAATATACTTTTACATTGCAAATATGTGGCCATAATGAGCACTCACACTAATGAGCTGAATTGAATAATGTGAACTTGGTACTGCAACAGGGAACAATACCCAATGACCTCACTTGGAATTTGGTAAGATCCTGCCTTCACCTCCCTGCCATTTGCTTTTCACAGCTGCTTCTACAAATCTCCATCAAATTACATATATTCCACTGGCCCCATTAAACTTAAATATAAAATGTGTATCTTGTTCTGCAACAGTGAGCAATTCCAAATATACTCTCAATAAGTTCAGTTTGAACCTGTTTCTGGAACATCCCTGCCACTTTAGTTTCACTGCTTATCTAATCTGCTGAGTTCAAACTGTACATATTTGGTCATAATGAGCACTCACCCTAATGGGCCTACATGAAAAATGTGAACTTTATGTTATAATAAGGCAGTATTTCCAATACTCTCTGTGAATTAAGTGAGAAGCTGAGTATGGAATCTCTTCATCACTATCAATTTGCAGCTTCTCCTACAAATAGTGTTTAAATTCCACAAAGCCACTAAAAATTTACTTTGTCCCCCACCCTATCACTTTTGCTACAATCAGCTCTAACACCCTATCCCCTACAATTTATCTATGTATACCTCAATTACTCCACCTGTTCCTAGCTGTGCCCTGTGCTACTCAGCACCACAGGTGCCAACTGTGACAATGTTCCCATCTGTACCAGACCTGCTTCTGGACACTGGAGTCTCCTTGAAATGCTTTGGCAGTTTTCCATAGTCTGGGAGATCACAGCTCCACACTTGCTGTCTACTTCTGGGTCTGGTATTTGCTGCCTCCTCTAAGTCTAACTAACTCAACTTTTATTGGCACCTGATGCTGACTCAGCTTCAAATGTGACAGAGGAGTTCAGACTGTACCAGTCATTTACCTGCATGCATCTCTTGTAATCAGGTGGCTGAGACATTTCAGCTTCAGGTGGCTGAGACATTTCAGCTGCAATAGTGAGCTATGGAAGGCTCTGAGTAAGATCAAGTATGAAGTTGTGAAGTGTACTAAAGGACACCCACTGACTGGAGTGCAATGCTGAGTGTTCCCTTCACTCTTTATTGACAGTGTTTTGCAGGGTCAAGAAGGGGATGTTTCAGGCACTTTCAGTGGTTGCAACTGCCCAGGAGAAGTGGAAGTGTCTGGCTGCCAGCACCTCTCTAGCCAGCACACAGTGTTGACCTGTAGGTCTCTACTCCACCTGTGAGCTGCATCCTGTGATGCAGCCATTTGACTTCAGTTCCAGCTCAAGCTTGTAAGAGCCCACAGACAGTTACTCAGAGAAAGGTGTAGAGGGAAGGAGGAGCTCATAAGGGAAGAAGAAGCATGCTTTCTCTTAAAGTTGACCTGAGAGTGACCCTGAGCCTAAAAGACTGGTGATTATTCTGCCCATGTCCCAGGGTTATCTGGGTGGGGCAGGGTCATTGCTAGAAAAGATACCTGTGAACTTAACAGGTGCAGAACCCTAGATGATGGAACTCAATAATGTCCACCAATAGCTCCTAGCCCAAGCAGTAGTACCATATCATGCTGTCACACCACGTGGTAACTGATGTCCCAACTCTATTTTTCTCAGAGGTGAGGCTTTTATTTCCTTCTGGGGTACCAGTTTGATCATGAGGTGGCTCAAAGGCTGAGGATCCTGTACAAGAGATAGAAGAGGCCAGTTTTGGATCACATGTGACTAGGCCATCAGGGCTCTGCCAAGAGTAAGGAGGAAGACAGCAATAGAGAGAAACACACACTGTAAGGGGTGAATTGGGAAGGATAGTGCAAACTTGAGGAATTTCAATGCCTTTCCTGTGCAAGGAGGCACCTGGAGAGGTTGTGACCACTCAACCTAGATTACTCTGGGGTGAGCATTTCAAGATCACTGGCTCTTGACCTGCAGGGACTCTCACAAGTGGGGTCTTCATCTACTGTTACAATATAGAATTAAAGAGGACATATGTATTCAGGATCCTGATTTGAAATGCATGTATGTTGTTATTGTTTTAATCACCAAATCTTTTTTAAGGTAGTTTTGATTTGTACCTTCTATTTATTATGCTGATATTAGAATTAGCAATCATTCATGCAGAGAGAACTAAAGTTACCTAAACAGAACTATAGAAGTCATGACATGTTCCTTTGAAAACAAAGGAATTTGTTAATAAAAGCCATGTTGGCCTTTCCTATACTAGATACAGGTTTGAGGGAGATAAATATTCACCAAATGGAAAAAGCATGCTAGTTAGGAATGACAAACTGTTTTTCAGCTTCTCAAAAGCCATGCAAAATAGAAACCAAAATGAACAGGGAAATTAAAAAAAAAATATCATCAAAGTCTCACTTTTTGGTAGTCCCACAGAGTGGTTGAAATTTAACTCAAAATATATCATTATTTTTAAGCCTTCATTTTTAAAGATGATTAACACTTCCAGTTGGTTTTCCAGTTAATGGAGAAAGCTGCTAGTAATTTAACCTGCCTAAAGAAAGAAGAACAACTCATTTGTGAGCAAACATTCATTGACTTGAACAACAGCACTACAGTAGCCTACTACTCTTTGAATAACATGTATCCCTTCATACATGTCTTTTGTATAATGATGAACATCTCCTTCCCCCATCCTGAGATATGATGAATTGTGGTATAGAGGTGTATTAAGAATTGTAATGCAAAAAAAAAAAAAAAATCAATAAGAGAGCTCATGTATAATAGCAAAAAAAAAAAAAAAAGAATATCATGTATCCCTTTCAAACTCTGCAAATTTTTAAATGAGTGAGAATTCAATTAAAGAAAGTTGATTATATTGTAATCAGATTGCATTCATTGACTTAACTGGAACATATAAAACTAAACTTTGTTAGTTTAAAGACTATTGTTTCATGAAAAAGATATTCCACTTCATTTTATTTATTATTGTTATTATTACTTTTACAAACAATAGATTTGCTGCAATGTGCTCTGTGTCATATTATTGAATTAAAAAATTTAACACATTTCAAAAATATCAAAAATTCACTATAATGAATCTTACGACTATAATACAATGATGATTGCACAAAACCATAGATATGAGAGTTTAAAGGCTTTTTTATGCTAACAGAATAATATAATTAAGCTACCCATTCTAAAAATGATCTATGTTATTAATATTGTAAAATACACTGGAAAGTAGTGCCTCTTTTTTGGAAGATAAGACTAAACATTTTTATAATTATTTTGTATAAAATTTTAATATTTTTGTAAAATTTTTAGTTATTTAATTTGTAGAAAGCTGTGCTTTGTACCAGCATATAGGAAATAGGATATTGATTTTATACTTTTTGAAGCCAAGTGATTAGGTACATTTGCAATAAAAGTCAATTGATCTATAAAATGAATTAATTTTCACCCTGCATGCAGAAGCTACCTGTACATACTGTTTCATACTTGCTCTTTTAAGTTGCTTTCAGGAAGCAAATATTCAACCTTGATGAGTGCTATGCCTCATAGATTAATGGAAATGATGTGAATTGGGTGTTTGAGTCAGAGTCTGTTCTGAAAAACTCCTCTGAAAATTCAGTTGAAAACTGATATGGAAACACAGACACTTCCAATTCTATGGCACTTTTATCAGGGGTTTTTACATGAGATAATATTGTACTTAGTGACCACACACACCTATGTGCCCATAGGAGAAATGTGAAAAATGTACTACAATGAAAGTGAGTTCACTGAAGCCCAGTTGAAAACTAATTGTAAATTTTCCAGTGGAAATGCACTGCAATTGCCATTTCCCATTTAAAAACAGCAGCAGTACAAATGGCACATAAGCTTAAAGACTGAGAACTTGCCCACATGGTCTGAAATGAACTCTTGGCTCACAATAGTTCACCTAGGGTTCATCAAGGTGCACATTGATAATTAACATAGATCCTTAATTGAAGCTGCCTGCAAGTACTGTAACAATACTGCTCTTTCAAGTTATTCTCAGAAAGTACCTACAAAGTACTGTTGATCCCTTCATCTAACGATTTGTTAGGAAGAATTTTAATGGTTTTGCATTATTTTAGTGGGAAATGAGGGTCAGAACACTAAGATCTGGAAACAACACTTTATTGGTAGTGACAACTGCTCAGAGGGATTACTTCCAAAGACTGAGCCCTGAGCATAGAAGAGCTTTTACTTCGGTACATAAGCTATTCCTGAGAAGAGAGATAGAAGAGGGAAGGAAAAATACTTTAGAAATAAGGGCTGGAAATGTACCAAAATTGACATAAAACATAGGCCTTTTGATTTAATGCTTCCCCCTTGTAAACAAAAATTAAACATATCCATTCCTAGACACATCAGAGTCAAACTGTGAAAAGGCACAGGGAGAATATTAGAAGCAGCTGAGAAAACTTCTTTTATACAGGGGGACCTCAGTGAGTTTATCAGTTGACTTCCAATCAGAAAAAAAAAAAAATGGAAGGAGGCAGATGGGTGGTATATTCCAAGGGAATAGAGGGTGGAGATCACCTAAAGAGTCAATGTCCAGAAAATCTGTTTTTGAATAATGAACAAAGTAAATATACTCTCAGATAAGGAGAGCCTGAGAAAATATGCTGCCAGCATTAATGACCTATAAGATATTCTAAAGTAAGTGTTTGGAATGGAAGAAATTGTTCTTTTGTTATGGGCCGGGAAATATGTGTCTTGACCAGAGAGACTTCATTTTACTGTGAAACTGCATTTTACATAAGCAATGCTTCTCCCATAAGAAAACTCCACCTCCACCATCCTGATTTTGCTTAGCATACTCTGCTTAGAAATGCACAGCCTTGTAAAATATTTCTATTATTCTTATATAATGTATTTGTTCTCTTTTTAGTTCTCATTTTTTTCCAATGTACCCTGACTGTACTGGGTCATTGCGATGGTTTTGACTCACTGGTGGTTTGTGTTTATTTTTGCTCTAAGACTGCAGCCTACCTTCTACAAGGGGTCAAATGTTTCTATAATGCCATCTACAAGGAGGTGACTTGCCTATTGTCCTTCTACCTGCTGGTGAATATAGATTCCATGTCTTGCTCCAAGACTGACCTGGTGATCTATTTCAAATATGCTACAACACATTCTTAGATTTGAGAACAATGGATTGATTTGTAAATGGGTGTGTTTGAGGTTGGTGGGTATATTTGGGTGTTTCTGTGTGTGTGTGTGTGTGTGTGTGTTGTGATGGGCAAAGCTGTGACATAAGCAGTTTAAATAAAGAAAAAGAAGGATCTACATATAATAATGCCATTTTCAATGCTTTATTCACTCAACATATATTTCACTCTATAGGTTATTTATTTTATTTAATTAATTAATTAATTTGTTTTAGTCATAGTTCGACACAATACCTGTATTTTTTTTTTAATATGGTGCTGAGGATCAAACCCTGTGCCTCGCATGTGCCAGTTGAGCCCTCTGCTACTGAGCAAGAACTCCAGTGCTTCTATGGGTTCTTAATCAAGAAAATGAAAATTCTTAATGCTGGGCACTGCAATAGACATCATCAATTGAAAACAAACTATTCCATGTCAATTCTAAGCACTGCAAACATACTTAACCATGGCAGATTAATTGTAGACATTCCTATGCTTGTTAAGCTCAAGTGTCAGATCAAAATTCTCAAGTCTTGGGCCTTAAGTCCAGTAGATGCACACTCACACAGACCCCAATGATCAGGTCAGGAACTGATGGAGGCTTTTCCTGGGGTGGAGCTGACAGCTGACTGAGGAGAATGTCATAAGAAGTCGCTGTTCTCACCAGATTCAAAATGTGGCTGTAGAGTTTGAGATTGGTGAGGACCATGCAGAAGATCAGGCAGATGATGTGAAGAGTTGGGATGTCAGTCCACGTCTTCTTCAGACTCTCCAGCATGGGGGCATCAGTGTTGGTTGGCTGCATGTCTGTTCATTTGCTACGTCATTTATACGAAATTTTCATGTTTCTGCTTTCCCTTTCAGTCCCTATCATCTGTTACTGACATCTTTCATTCCAGGGTAATCTGGTCTGGTGGTTTCTGCCCTGATCTCTCACCTCTGACTCTTTTCAGCGTGAAGGCAAATGACAAAGATTTCTGAGTTTTATTGGTATTGTGGAAAGTGACTTATTTTATCATGCTATGCCTGATAACAATATTGGAGGGCTCTGTAGGTTTGCCTGGTACAGACTCCCTGTTTTATTTAACATGGAGTTTTAAAATGGAGTTGCTTAGGCTAAGACCATTCTTACATTGGGTGTGTAAAAATATTTTCCAAATTTCTCTTGACATATAACATTCACTGATATTACAAGCAAAAATACTAAAAACATACAAAAATATCTCTTGAGGGTTTGTTTCAAATTTTATACTTAGTCTTATATATTAAATTTGTAATAATAATGTATCAATTTGTTTTTTTTTTTGTTTAAACACTCTAGATGAAGATAGTAAAATAAATTTGAAAACTTTTATTTAAAATTAGCATAACTAAATATGTATAAGATAAATTTCAATTTTATGCTGAGTTGATGCAAAGTAAGAACATATTGTATGAAAGATTTGGAATTTCAAAAGGAAGACATCCTGAAAATAATAATCCCTGAGAAATAAAAATTTCAGAGATAATAAGTATTTTCAAACACTATGAAATTGATGGAGCTCAAAGATTTACAAGGAAACAGGTGATGTCTGGGTTCCAGGGGAAAAATACTGAATAGATTAAGGTCTTCTCTGACAGAGTGAGCAGGTGGAGTTTGTAGAAGGATCTAGAAGGCCTAGGAGGGTGGAGGACATGCTTGCTAGAGGGTGGGGTAGGGGTGTGGTGCTGCCTCCTCTTCTTGCTCCTCCCCCAGTGACAGGATTCTTTGTGATTAGAGGGCACAGCTCTGTGACATAGGCCTGGGCCCTACTCGGGATTGCTGAAGAGAAATTTCAGGACTCATTTGTCCAAGTGACACAGTGCTATTTGGGTGATGCTTTTAGATTTCCTCTACATAGTGTTAATGCCACATGGCTGAACCCCAGTTTCACCACCTTGACAATGGATATGATCCTTGCCTTTGTGTGTGGACTCGGTTCTTTCTCCTTCTATTGCCCCACATCCAGGGTAATCCATCCTTACCACCACCAAGGACAAAAGAAAAACTCAGGAAGGTAAGACACCCTCAGGTCACATCCAACAACAACAACAACAAAATATTTTCTTTTGTCTACTTTTCTTACCAATTTTCCAAAATAAGTAGACACACTTCACAAAAGAGAAATTTCAGGACAGAATACAGAATCATTATGGGGTACACAGGGCAGGGCAGGGGAGAGTACACACTAGGATTTCTCCTATCTGAAAGTCTCAGACTACATAGAGAGGTCTGGACTCATAGAGAGGTCTGAGAGTGCTGGGAACTTCTGGAGAAGGATAGGCCCTGAGCACTGCTCTGTCACCTTCTCCTGGTAAGTGTCTCTGGAACAAGTCTTTACTTGGCCTGAGGGCCTCCATCACAGGCTCTCAGATCACCTCTCGCCTTAGGAAGCAGAACTTTGCCTAGCAACTGAGCAGAGCCTATAGAAACGACTCCTTCTTAAGAAGAGGATAAGTGACTGAGGACATTCATGGTGTGGTTTATTTAGAAAACCCCCTTTTGTGCTTTCCAAAAAAAATGAAGTATTTTGCTATTTTAAAAACATTCTCTGAAGAAAAGAGTTTCCACCAGCTAACTGTAGAAGTCATGCTATTCAAAAACATGGAATATCTACAGCTTATCTAGAAGAGAACAGGAGAAACTAGGTCTCAGCCTCTTTTTCTATATTTTCTGTCAGCATGTGAAGGTGAAGAAGGTGCTGTACAAAAGCAGGAAGACGAGGGGCACTCCTAAAGGTAAGGCCCTGTCCTTTTACCCCAGAGGTGGTGTGTTGCCCCCTTTCTCCCAAAAGTCCAGAGCCATGCCCCAGAGGATGTCAGTTGCAGAGAACTGAGAGGGAGGATGCTGAGAAGGAAATCATCATACTAGAGACACTTCTCAGGTTCTGTGATCAAAAGGTGTGGTGGACCAGGGGTGAGTGATGTCCAGTAGTGGTGTGTGAGCAATATTTGAACAGTAGTGCCTAGATATGGAGGTGGGACTTTCAGGTCTACCTGTGGTCAATCTGTTTCATTCTGTTAAGGCCAATTTCTCTTTGAGGTAACCAATCCTTTCTCCCAATAAGGTGGTTGTTAGGATCATGGAGGTTAGTGAAGGTAAAAGCACCCTGCAAATGATAAAATGCAGCTCTTCCCAGAGTCTTTATATGACTCTCACTGGTCACTTGGACTTGGACACTGAGGCTTAGCCTCCAGTCTCATCTCCCATGATCTCCCCCAAGGGGGCATTGCCCTTAACATTATGTAAAATCCTGGATCCTCCCTTCTCTACCACAATTCATTTTCCATTTCCAGCTTTGGACAATCACCTGAAGAATCTGATGGAGATTCAGAATCTGATTTTACTTCTGCAAAGTTGAGGTACCTTCCAGTTCTCTACTGTTCTGCCATTCAGTATATGTAATGTAATCCCTGAGGCTCAAGACCGACCTATTAGGAAAACTCCAGGTTGGAGTGGAATGAGACTGAAGCCCTGGTATTAGGAATAGAAAGAGTTGGTGAATCCAGTGTTTGGGGAAGGGAGGGTTCATAGGACACATGTTTTCACCCCTGCCCAGCATCTTGGTCCTTCCTGCTCCTTGCTCTAGCCTTTGTATCTTGTCTCCTGTAGTCTCTAGGGAAGCTCTGGGACAAGGATAGTTCTCCTCAATTGCTACATGAACAATCCCCAGGTGAGGTGTTCATGCAAGAGCTTGCTGATGTTCAAGAGCTACCTTGTCAACATTTGAAAGATCCTTCTATCATCTTACCCCCATCAGATTCTCTAGCTCCTCTCACCAAAAACATTGTGCCTCTGGCCTCATCCTTATAAGAAGAACATGAAGACAATTCTGCCTTGAATAAAATCACACTGGGCATTGTTCCAGAGAGCTCCCTTGTAGGTCACTCATACTGGGCATCCCTGATCACAGCCATTTCAGGCCTAGAGAGCATAAGCTATTCAATTTCATTCCTCTCCTGGTGGTGGGAAACTGCAAGCTCTTATTTTTCAATACCTGGGTACATGGAAAATCCAAGCCAGAACATCTTTTCCACCATCCATCAGACTCCACACTCTTGGTAGAACCCACCTATTTGCAGGTAGAGTCTGGAGGCCTCTCTTTCATCAACTCTGATGTACAGGCACTACTGAAAATGCTAATCACCAAAAGAGTAGAACTAAAAGTGTGGAAGGAAAATTCTAAAAATGGGTCCTCTTTCAAATAAATGAGTCAGATTACACTGTGTATTCTCTGAGAAACATGTTGGAGTCACTGGGTAGCCAGAGAGACACCATTGCACAAGCCTTCTGGAACACAAAAGAAAAACCAGAGAAGCTTCATGATTCTCAGAATTTCTTTTACCACAAGGTCTTGGGGGGACTTTACAGAAAAAAATACAGCCAGCTATTCCAAGCCCTGCCATTTCTGCATAATAAGTCCCTGGTGTCTACTGCCTGGGTCTCTAAGAGATCCTCTACTGCACAGTGTAAACATGGAGCATTCAACAAAGTCTCAGAATCTCTCTCAGTTCAATGTCAGAATGAAGAACCTCCTCAGCTTTACCAGGAGGAAACTTTGGCCCAAGAGGAGGCCAATTCCATCTTTTGGCACAAAATTGTCCCCATCTGTGGCTCAGGGTCAGACCCTGTTTAGCACTTCATACACTTTTCCAAACCTATCACCTTCTTCATTCCAGATTAAGTCTGACACAACAACCTGCACTAAATCTGAAAAGAAGGCACAGTCTTTCAACCCAACTGAAGATCAACATTCAGAATGTCCCTTGTGAACTCACTGAATGGAAGAAGATCTTATTCTCTGAGATCCAGAAGACTCTGGAAGTCATTAATGAGCCAGCTCTAAACTTTCCCCAGGGAAGTTGGATCTCCCAGATTTTCAACTCTGTCTCCATAGTTGCTGGGGATTCTGCCAGCCAGGAACTAAACAACAGACTCGAGCAACATATTCAAGGGATGTTAATCAGCAAACACCAACAGCTAGGCCCTCCCCATAGATCTAGCATCTCAGGAACAGATGAAGCCTCAGGCTCAATTTCCAGGGATGAGTCAATGCCAGGAAAATGACAAGCCTGGCCCCTAGAAGCCCAACCAATCAGCTCTTACTGATAATGATCTGCAGAAGATGGAGCAGCCCAGCCAGTCAGCACTTGCTGGTAATGATCTGAAGAAGATGAATACTAAACACAGGGAAAGACTCTTTACAATGGGTTCTGTAACATTCAAACTAGATTTTGCAAACAAGGGTCTAGAACTAGAACTGCAGAAGCAGCCAGTAGATTTATCCTGGAGCTCAAGAAGCACCTCAGGGAAGGTTCTGAATGACAATAAGAGGTTTCAGAAAGTTATTTGAGGAGGAACAGGAAGGGTATTCCAGAAAGTGACTTATGTACAGGCCTAGAAAAAAAAATTGTGGAAAAAAATCCTGCAACACCATCTGGGCAGAAAGTCAGTGCAGATCAAGGAGGGCATGATCCTTGTGTGTGTGTGCATGGATCCTGGCTTACTTCCAACTATGCTTTTCCAAAGTCCTACATGCACACAAAACTCATCTATCTAGCCTCCTCCAAGTACCAGCAATCCTATGCAAACACTGTTCAGCAGCTTTGCGTCCTTGACCCCGGAACTCACCTGAAGCTAGAAACAGATATTATGAGGTCTTGGGTGAGGCAGAGGTGGAGTCCATTCCACCAGGCTCTTGATCCCAATTGCAATTTAGGTGATGCTCACACCTCACTCATTGCAAAGCCTGATTTTTCCTCCTCAGCCTCCAGTGACAACAGGGCCATTTCCATTGCCAAAATTGGCAGACTCCTGGAAGAACTTACACAGAAAGGTCTGGGAAAGAGGGTAATAAGAAAAATTTCATTTCCCGAGTTACTGAATCCCTTTCTTGTGCCCTCATCTTCAGAGGTACAGAGGACTTGGCAAGGAACCCCATTGGATGGCAGTCATATGACCTCAGAGGCCTGCATGCCTTCTCATACCTATAGCCATCTGTACATGAAGCAACAAAGTAGAGTTATTAGGAGTATTATAACAGCTTGCCTTGAGCCCATGATATGGCCAGGATTGAGACACAGAAAGAGAGAAAGGATATGGCCTCAGAAGACCCATGAAATTGTGTGACAATGCTGGAAATTAAATTAGGGATACAATCATCAACAGCTGCAAAGACAAGGAGACAGAGATGGAGAAGAAGAATTACACTTTGAAGAAATAAAAGTAATAATAATAAAGATTGTTATACAGAAAATATTACTACTAGAGACCTCCCCTCAATAAAAACATGAGTAAATATTTAGGTGGAAATGGAATCCAATTTTGTGAAATAGGCTACACTTAAAGTTATGTTCCTCAAACATGAACCAAGAAGCTTAAAAGGCACTGTCAAATTATTTTTATTATACAACTTACTATATCCTTAAACAAAAATACTATATATATATATATATATATATATATATATATATATATATATATATACATATATATCCTTAAACAAAAAATTATATATAAATATATATATATATATATATATATATATATATATATATATATATATAGAGAGAGAGAGAGAGAGAGAGAGAGAGAATCAATTATATAAAATTACATTTCTTAATTTATAGCTATTATACTAATTATGTTTTTCTTATTAATTTCATATTGCATTTCTCTTACAAACTTTACAACTATAGTTCATTAATGTCTATACAAGTATCAATTATAATATAAGAACATAACTTAATTTAAGATTATAGAGCTATTACCTATAGATCAAACTACTTTTCAAACTGACTTTTCAACATTTATGCAGATTCCACTTTATAATTTTGTTGCTTAACCTATTATTAGAGACAAAGTCAAATCATACATTTGGTAAAAACTAGGCTTTCTTTTACTGTGATGCCATTTTCAGCTCAATAACATTGACTTTAACAATCTTCACAGGCCTAAAAATTAACTTTTGACAATTTTCTTGGCCAAATACAAATGTTTATTAAGTAAAATAAAAAGAAAAATTACCATTAATAATGAAATAACTTAAACAAATTTTATTAACATAGCAATACTTTTATGAATAAATGAGAAATAATTTTATTTAAAAAGGGTCTAGTTATTTTACTTCATTATAATTATTTCTGATATTTAATGAAATATTTAAAAATTTGTTTGATAATCTTAAGGTTTAAATATGATAGCCACATAACAATTTCACAAAAGATGGAGCATTGCTTAATTTAAGTGAACTTTTAGCATAAAATAGCCACATCAAGTCAATATACACTTTGGGATATATATAAATATAGATATAGATAGATATAGATATAGATAGATGTAGTTAGATAGATATAGATAGATAAATAGATAGATACACAAACACATACATACACACACATACAAATCTTCTATGGCAATGTATAATGTCCACTATTATCCCTATTGCTCTGATCTTACAGAGACATGGAAATAAGCAGCATTAAATTAATTAAAATAGTTCTAACCTAACCTCTCTTATGGGTTTAAGTTTTGTACACCAGTTCCAAGTACACCAGGGCTGTAGAAAAAACATAGTGAGTGTCTCATCTGAGTGTTTAATCTTGTTGCTATTTTCCAAATTCCTCTATGGGAGTTTGTTTGGAGATAATGGCTACTGCTTTCAGCAGTTTCTTCTGGTTGTATTTCATGATTTTATTTTGTGTGTCTGTACATGTGTATGTTCATGTGTGTGCAAATAGACTTGGAAATAGTATTGGCCAGTGTACAATTGTAAGTGGTGAAAGCCAACATACTTTTTAAATTCAGTTCTATAACAATTTGTTTTGCAATTTACTTAATTGGACAAGTAACAAATTCATATTAATGGAAGTAACAGAATTGATAGAAAAAAATGCCACAGTTCCCACTGTATTTAGTGACTTCATTTATTTGCATATACTTTTATTATTACCCTACTTATATCTTTTTTTCCTGTGTATTTAGTTATGATATGAACACAATCTTCTTCCTACTTTTTAACTTAATTTAGAATATTTGCCTGGTTATTCCACTCCTGTGTCTATATCCAAAGGACTTAAAATCAGCACACTATATTAACACAGCCACATCAATATGTATAGCAGCTCAATTCTCAGTTGCTAAACTGTGCAACCAAACTAGGTGCCTTTCAATTGATGAATGGATAAAGAAACTGTGGTATATACACATGGTGGAATATTACTCAGCATTGAAAGAGAATGAAATTATGGCATTTGCAGGTAAATGGATGAAGTTGGAAAATATCATGCTAAGTAAGTCAATCTCAAAAAACAGAAAGCTGAATATTCTATGATAAGTGGATGATGATCTGATCCATAATTGGGAGGGGGCATGAGAAAAATGGAGGAACTTTGGGCAAAGGGGAGGAAAGGAAAGTAAGGGGCATTGGGGCAGGCAGGAAACATGGTGGAATGAGATGGACATCATTACCTTACTTTAATATATGACCGAACATATGGTCAATGCTACATCATGTACAACCAGAAAAATGAAAAGTTGTCCTGCAATTGTGTACAATGAATCAAAATGCATTCTGCTCTAATATATACCAGAAAAGACATTGGATTGTGTGTGTGTGTGTGTGTGTGTGTACCAGCTATTGAACTATGGATACTCAACCACTGAGCTATATCCCCACCCCTATTTTGTATTTGTTTTAGAGACAGGGTCACACTGAGTTGCTTTGCACCTCACTTTTGCTGAGGGTCTCTTTTAATTTGTGATACTCCTGCTTCAGCCCTTTAAACTGTTAGGATTATAGGTATGCATCATACACATCCTAAAAAATTGGTTTCTTCTCATTATTTTCTGCAACAATTACAAATATGTCAAGATAATTTAGATGTCCAAAAATCAGTATACTAATGAAGGTGTGTAATTTTTTCTCCATCAGATGCCATCACAGAAAAATGGAGCTTTTATAATAATTTATTTCCCTTATTTTTTTTAAATCTTGTATTAAGGAATTTGGAGGTAGAAATAATAAGAACCTGGATGAAAATATGGATTTAAATATATGTGTATCTTTCTGTGGCTCAAACTCGGGATTGAATGAAAATTACAGAATTTTTTTTTTTTACTTTCTGTAGGTAAACATTGAAAAATTAAGAAGAACTTTGTTACAATTCAGGATCTCTCCAATGATTAGGAGATATACCAGATGGAAATAAATATTTTCATACTTATAGATTGGAGTCAATCATTGAAAGAGAGAAAGAAAAAGGAATAGAAAGCAAGAGAGCCCTGTGTCTCCACCTTTATTAGGTTCAAGGTATTAACCAAACAGGTGTCCTATGGGGAGTTTTAATTAGTGAGTTTAAAGCACGCAGGCAGGAGTTCCAGGTGATCACACTGTGACTGAGTGACGGTCACTGTGGCAGAATTGCACTGTCTTTGTATGCTGTGGGGCTCAGTGGAGAGAGTCAAATAGTTGTATCTTGCTGTCCCACAAGGAGATGTTCACCAAGAGGTGGTTGTGACATATATCTGAATGGACCCCTTTGAGGAACTAGGAGGACGAGGAGGGCTAGGAACTATGTCAAGTGTGAATGAGCCCTGTTTCTAATGAAAAAGTTAAACATATTTAAAATAGATGTAGAGACAACAAAAAATGAAAGAATCACCAGACTCAGTGGCCCATGCTTATAATCCCACTACTTAGGAGGCTGAGGTAGAAGTATCACAAGTTTAATGGCAGTCTGGGCAATTTAGTGCAAAATAAAAATTAAATTTTGGTAAATTTGAGAATGTAGCTCAGTAGTAAAGCATTTGCCTAGCATACAAGTAACCCTGAGTTCAGTCCACAGTACTGAATATGTGTGTGTGTGTGTGTATAAATTGACTACAAACTTTAATTAGCATTGCAATTATTAAAAGCTCAGTGTAGAATGTGAAAAATAACATGAAACTTTCATTTTTAAACATTTTCTGTTGTAATTACTAGAAATCACAAAAATTATAAAATAATACACATTTTTAGCAAGCAGATCTGGCATGTATAGCAAAAATTAAATACAAATAACATGAAACTATAAGAAACACGAAAACATTTGTAAATCTCCAAAATTTCAATTTTAGCTCTTTTCTCACTCAGGCCTAGTAACTTGACTCACCAGTGAAAGATCATAGAATTGCTAAAAATCATAAAACAAGTCTGCTCTTAAGTGTTTCAAATCCATTGCAAGAAAGTACCACTGACTGTAATTTGTGCAACTACTGATAGAAAATAACTTATTCTCAATCAATTCCATAGTTCTGACAAAATTTTCACTTTATAACACGTTGCATTTTGTCTTTTCTGCCCATTTGTAATCTTCTATGTGCTGGGCCTTTCCAGGCTGATCCTTTGAAACCAAATCTAATGTCTTTTTTTGTATGATTCTATTGTAAATGCCCCCCTCCCCCCATTACAAAGGTTTCACCAACTGCTGGCCTAAAACAGCTTAGATATAACCTTAGATATTAAGCTACTGTTCACCATGGAAATCTTCAAAAAAAGAAACGTTCACATAAATTATATCATAATTAATTTTAAAGCGACCTCATTGTTGAGGTTAAAATTTGTTATAACTTTTCCATTCTTCCAATACCTTAGGCTCATAGCCTTATTTGACCCTGAAAAATAAGCAGCTCTTTTTGGTTTTCCTAGTATGTTTTCTGAAGTTCATCTAAAAATTTCTACCTCATAAAATAACTTTGTGAAAGCCACAGTTGCTTTAGTATTTGAAAAAAAAAAAAAATGATCATTAAATTATACATACAAACAAAAGTTAGCAACAAAGTGCCTAAAAGCTTCCAAATAAGTGTAATTTTCATTTAAAATATATTCTGGACAGATTTTCACGTGAAATGGTGATTTGAAACATTGTATATAGAAAGAAGTGTAACTTAAAGTTTTAAAATCAATGTATATACCCTAATGGTGCTCCCCTCGCTTCTTTTTTTGTTTGTTTGTTTGTTTGTTTGTTTTGTACCTGCGGATTGAACTCAGGGACACTCAAACATTGAGCCACATTTCCAACCTATTTTCTATTTTATTTAGAGACAGGGTCTCACGGAATTGCTTAGCACCCCTTTTTTGCTTAGGCTGGCTTTGAACTTGTGATCCTCCTGACACAGCTTCTGAGTTCCTGAGCTGGGCCACTCCCTACCTTTTTGCCCATTTCTCTTCTACCTTCTCCTTCTTCTTTAGGCTGCCTTATTTTCCACATCAACTTTCTTCCCCAATAGGCATACATTTTTTCCCTACATCCCTTTCTCCCCTTTCCAACTTCTTTTGTTTGCCCTGCTCAAGAAAGAAATTAAAAATTTCAAAATTTATTTCACCAATTCAATAGAACTATATGGTTTTATATTCTGCATGAAAAGTGTATTATATTTTACTATGTCTCAAAATAATTTCTTAAAACATATTATGTTAATTACTATATGTTAAATATTATTTTCCCTTTGATTCAGTGATCTTAAATGGTTACTGAAAGTTTACCTACCTCTTGTGTGTATTGATAACTTTACTTCACTCTATACATGGCGTTTTTGTTTTGTTGTTGTTTTTGTTTTAATTTCTGTAGGCCAGACTTTAGGCTTTGTGTTCAAACATAAAACCAATCTTTGAAATAGATGATTCTTGTAGGATAATAGACACTTTAAAATACTCAATTCTTTACTATGATTATTAAATAATTTCCTTTGCTAGCATTTTGTCCATCTAATATTGTGTACTCTGATGTTGGCTGCATCCAGTCAGTATAATTCTCATCCTCCCATGTGAGTTTTTCTAATCAGAGTTAGTGTACCCTTCACAGTGGAGACTGTACTTCCTATTGAACACTGGTGCATAGGAGAGAAGTCTGTTGGGAGTGAGAAGAGGGACAAGGAGAACAGTTGCATGCCAAGTTTTGTTTTTTAAAGACTGCTTTTACTTTTAATTTTTTTTCAGTTGTAGATAGACACAGTATATTTATTTCTTAAATTTCATTTTATGGGGTTCTGAGTATGAACCCAGTGCTTCATACCTGCTAGGAAAGCACTTTACCACAGAGCCACAACCCCTGTCCCCAAGCAAAATATTTGAACAGAATGCAATTTCAACTCTTTTTCAGACTATGGGTTGATTATATATATATATATATATATATATATATATATATATATATATATATATATATATATATATATAGATAGATAGATAGATAGATATATAGATATATAGATATATAGATATATAGATATATAGATATATAGATATATAGATATATATAGATATATATAGATATATATATAGATAGATATAGATAGATATAGATAGATATAGATATAGATAGATATAGATATAGATAGATATAGATAGATAGATATAGATATAGATATAGATATATAGAGATATATTATAATGTCCTGAGAAAGCTGTGTGTGTAGTATGAGGAAGAATCAATGGCAGGTAGGTGTTCTTCTTGTGAAGCTGGTTGTCTATGAAGCAAGGGAGAAACCTGGAGAAATAGACATGCTTCCAATGTTCTGGGTTTAAAATTACATGCAATCCTAACTATGAATCTTACTAATTGACTTGGCCCAGATGAAATCAGAATCGAAGACACCCTCAAGTCCACGATGGCATTCAGCTGACTTCCCTGCCTTTTAGAGAGCCTCTACATTATTCTTCAGATTGAAGGTTTTAAACTAAACTCTAGGTACGCAGTGTTTAAGAATCCACAAGGAATTTATGGTTGATACAGGAGGAGGAGGTCTAGACATGAACACTTCCCTTCCACCTTTTTTAAAAAAGGTAGAAAGACAGAACAATTACATCCTGCGCCCACCTTCCCTCATATTTTGTCACCTCTCATTTCTCACCTCCCCTAGCCTCTGGGGGTTGGGGATTACTTGGTACTTCAATAAGCAGGTAAATTATGTAAATATCAGTTTTGTAAGGAACATATATACAAGTAGCATGGAATTTCTGTAAAATGATGAAAAATACTAATGGAGGAAGATATAGAATGAAGAGCTAAGGTTGTGAGATAGGCCAACTCTGAGCTATTTGAATGGTCTTTTCATTGATAGGAAGCCATGGGGAACTAAGTTCTTTTCTTGGGAATGTCTGTACTTATAAACTCTGTGACCTAAGACAAGTTGTTTAACCTCCCTATGCTATTGTATAATGGGACAATGACAATTCTGCACAGAATAGAGTTACTGGGAAGATAAATGAATCCAAGGCCTCTATTCTTAAGAATTGACCCCAAGTGTGTGGCCCTTTGGGGAGGTGGTTGAATCTTTAGAAGGTGGGACCTAGTGAGAGAAAGCTATTACCCCAAACCCTTCCCATCTCTCCTTCTCTTTCTTGTTTCAAGGAGGTGAACAGTCCTCTTCTCTGAAAAATTCCTGTCCTGATATAATTTGCCAACACAGACCCACAGCAACAGGGCCAAGTGACCATGGGCTGACCCCATTGATACTGTGAGTGACAACAAACCTTTTCTCTTTGAAGTTGGTTATCTCCAGCATTTCATCACAGGGATGTAAAACTAACACATGAAAGCCCTCTGAGAGCAGAGCTGGTTACACTGCTGGAAGAACAGGCCCAGGCCAGGGAAGCCAAATCAAAGTGATATCACAGAAACATCTGTGGAAAAGACATCAGCTTCAGCTGGAAGAGTAGGAAACCAATCAGGAGGGACCTGCTTGAGGGAACATCCTCAAAGCTTTATCCAGGAGGAAAACTAATGATAGAGGGAGCAGCCCCTGCAAAAGCCTCACCTGACAGCTACCAAACCAAAGGCCCAGAAAGTTAGCTCCAGGGTGCTTAATAAGACCAAGTGTGTTGGGAATTTAACCCCACAAAGTCACTAAAAATTAACTTTGTCCCGCATCCTATCAGTATTGCTCTAATCAGCTCTAAGACCTTATTCCCTACAATTGCTCCATGTATACCCCAATTATTCTACCTTTTCCTAGCTGTGCCTTCTGCTACTCAGCACCACAGGTGCCAATTGTGTAATGATCCCATCTGCACCAGACCTGCCTCTGGGCCCTGTAATCTCCTTGACATGGCAGTTTTCCATAGTCTGGGAGTTCACAGCTCCACATTTGCTGTCTACTTCTGGGTCTGGCATTTGTTGCCTCCTCTAAGTCTAACTAACTCAACTTTTATTGGCACCTGATGCTGACTCAGCCTCAAATGTGACAGAGGAGTCCAGACTATACCAGTCATTTCCCTGTTTGTATCTCTTGAATTCATTTGGCTGAGACATTTCAGCTGCAATAATGAGCTATGGAAGACTCTGATTAAGATCAAGTGTGAAGATATTGATATGTACTTAAAGGATACCCACTGTCTGGAGTGCAATGTTGAGTGTTTCCTTTACTCTTTGACTGGCAGTGTTCTTCAGGATCAAGAAGGGATGCTCCAGGCACTTCTAGAGGTTGCAAATGCCCAGAGAAGTGGAAGTGTCTTCTTGCCAGCACCTCTCTAGCCAGCACCCAGTCTTGGCCTGTGGGTCTCTCCTCTACCTGTGAGCTGCATCCTGTGATGTAAACATCTGACTTCAGTCCCAGCACCAGGCTTGTGAAAGCCCCTAGATAGTGACTCAGAGAAAGGTGTGGATGTCAGGAGGAGCTCA
This sequence comes from Marmota monax, assembly GCF_021218885.2. Taxonomy (NCBI): domain Eukaryota; kingdom Metazoa; phylum Chordata; class Mammalia; order Rodentia; family Sciuridae; genus Marmota; species Marmota monax. Next base: position 371,529 of record NW_026692274.1, read on the forward strand.
CAAGGGAGGAAGAATAATGCTTTCTCTTAGAGTTGACCTGAGAATGACCCTATGCCTAAGAGTCTTGTAGTTATCCTGCTTAAGTCCCAGGTTTATCTGGGTGGGACAAGGCCATTGCTGGAAAAGACATCTGTGAAATTAACAGGTGCATGAATCAGAGAAGACAACTTTTTAAAAACTCTTTGATGTGTTTCACATCAATTGCCATGCAGATGACCAGCGTCAATAGAGATCATCATGAAGCCACTAAAAATTTACTTTGTCCCCCACCATATCACTGTTGCTGAAAATTGGCTCTAAGATTCTATTTCCTACAATTTCTCTGTGAATAACTGTCTCGAGGGGGGCAAAATTGTCGAGTATGCAGTCGAGGGGAGAAATAAAGGATGTCCATGTGCTTCTGCCCCTTTCAGTGCTTTATTCACTCAAATTACTCAATAGAGTTTCACTCTATAGGTTCTTAATCATGAAAACAAGAATACATAATGCTAGGCACTGCAAAAGACATAATCAATTCACAGCAAACAATTCTAAATTAATTCTAAGCACTGAAAAACACACTTAATTATGATAGGCCAATGACAGACATTCCCTCTTCATCCTAAGTTCAAAAGTCTTAAGCCTTAGGCTTTATGTCCAGCAGATGTAAACTAACTCATACTGTGGTGACAAAGTCTGGAACCAAGGCAGATTTTTCCTAGCATAGAGTGACCAGTTGAGGAGAGGGTTGTAGGAAGAAGTTGCAGCTCTCACCAAGGTCCAGATGAAGCAGTAGAAGTTGAGAGCATTGAGGATTATGCAGAGGCTCAGGAAATGATGACAAGTGATGGGATGTCAGGTCCTCAACAGGATCTCCAGTTCCAGTTCATCCTTGTTTCTGCTGGCTGAAATCCTGTTCATTTGCTCAATTATTTATACTAAATTTTGGGGCTTTTGACCCCCCCTTTCAATCCAGGTAAATTATGTAAATATCAGTTCTGTAAGTAACATATGTACAATTAGCCGAGAATTTCTGTAAAAAGATGTAAAATACAAATAGAGGAAGATACAGAACGAACAGTTAAGATTAAGAGATAGGTCAATTGTGAGCTATTTGAGTGGTCTTTTAGTTGGTACAGAGCCATGGGGAAATTAGTTCTTTCCTGGGAATGTCTGTACTTATAATCTGTGTCACCTAGGGCAAGTTTTATGTTTTTGTTTTTGTTGTTGTTTTAACATCCCTGTGCTTTATTATAATGGGGAAATGACAACTATGCACAGATTAGAATTACTGGGAAGATAAATGAATCCAAGGCCTCTATTCTAAAGACTTGACCCCCAGTATGTGGCCCTTTGGGGAGGTGGCTGAACCTTTAGGAGGTGGGACTTAGTGGGAGAAAGTTAGGTACCCCAGACCCTTCCCAACTCTCTTTCTCTTTCATCTTTCAAGGAGCTAAACAGGTCTTTTCTCCCCAAATTCCTGCCCTGATATACTTTGCTAACACAGTCCCAGAGCAACAGGGCCAAGTGACCATGGGTTGACCTCACTGACACTGTGACAATACACCTTTTCTCTTTGAAGTTGGTTATCTCCAGCATTTCATCACAGGGATGTAAAACTAACACATCAAAGCCCTCTGAGAGCATAGCTGGTTACACTGCTGGAAGAACAGGCCCAGGCCAGGGGAGCCAAATCAAAGTGATGTCACAGAAACCTGAAAAAGGCATCAGTTTCAGCTGGAAGAGCAGGAAGCCTTTCAGGAGGGACCTACTTGAGGGGAAATCCTCAAAGCTTCAGCCAGGAAGAAAACTAAAGGTAAAGGAATACAGCACCTGAAAAAGCCTTACCTGACAGCTACAAAAACAAAGGCCCAGAAAGTTAGCTCCAGGTTGCTTAATAAAACCACACGTGCTGGGATTTTAACCCAACAAAGCCACTAAAAATTTATTTTGCCCCCCACCATGTCACTGTTGCTCTAATCAGCTCTAAGATCATATTCCCTAAAATTTCTGTATGTATACCCCAATTACTCTACCTGTTCCTACCTGTGCCTTCTGCTACTCAGCACCACAAGTACCAACAGTTAAATGTTCCCATCTGCACCAGACCTGCTACTGGGTCCTAGAATATTTTTGAAATTTTGTCCATAGTCTGGGAGCTTACAGCTCCACACTTGCTGTCTACTTCTGGGTTTGGCATTTGCTGCCTCCTCTATGTCTAATTCAACTTTTATTGGCACCTGATTCTCATTCAGCCTCAAATGTGACAGAGGAGTCCAGATTGTACCAGTCATGTCCCTGCATACATCTCTTGTAATCAAGAGATGAGACATTTCAGCTGCAATAGTGAGCTATGGAAGGCTCTGAGTAAGATCAAGTGTGAAGATGTGAAATGTACTTAAAGGACACCCATTGGCTGGAGTGCAATGCTGAGTGTTCCCTTCACTCTTTTACTTGCAGTGTTCTGCAGGGTCAAGAAGGGGATGTTCCAGGCACTTGCAGTGTTTCCAACGGACCAGGAGAAGTGGAAGTGTCTGGCTGCCAGCACCTCTCTAGCCAGCACCCAGTGTTGGCCTGTGGGTCTCTACTCCACCTGTGAGCTGCATCCTGTCATGCAGACATCTGTCTTCAGTCCCAGCACTCGCCTTGTGAGAGCCCATAGATAGTGACTCAGAGAAAGGCCTGGAGGTCAGGAAAGAAGAAGGAGGTCAGCTCACAAGGGAAGAAGCATGCTTTCTCTTAGAGTTGACCTGAGAGTGACCCTGTGACTAAGAGACTGGTGGTTATCCTGCCCAGGTCCAAGGGTTATCTGGGTGGGAAAAGCCATTGCTGGAAAAGATACCTGTGAACTTAACAGGTGCATGAACCAGGGAAGACAATCTTTTTAAACCTGTTTGATGGGCTTCATGTCACTTGCCATGGAAAAGACCTTCATCAATAGAGATAACCACAAAGCCACTAAAAATTTACTTTGAACCCCACCCTATCACTGTTGCTGAAAATTGGCTCTAAGATCCTATTAGCTACAATTTCTCTGTGTATAACTGTCATGAGGGGGCAGAATTGTGAAGTATGCAGTTGAGGGGAGAAATAAACTATGTGTATGTTCTTCTGCCCCTTTCAGTGCTTTATTCACTCAAATTACTAAATACAATTTCACTCTATAGGTTATTAATCAAGAAAATGACAATCCTTAATGCTAGGCACTGCAATAGACATAATCCATAGCAAACATTCTAGATTAATTATAAGCACTGCAAAACACATTAATTATAATAGGCTAATGACAGACATTCCCTCTGCATATTAAGTTCAAAAGTCTTAAGCCTTAGGCTTTATGTCCAGCAGAAGCACTCTAACTCAGACCGCAGTGACCAGGTCTGGAGCCAAGGCAGGTTTTTCCTGGATTGGAGTGGATGACCGGTTGAGGGGAGAGTTACAGGGAGAAATTGCGGCTCTAACCAAAATCCAGATGAGTTGGTAGAGGTTGAGAGCAGGTGAGGATCATGCAGAGGCTCAGGAAACGATGACAAGTGATGGGATGTCAGGTCCTCATTAGGTTCTCCAGCTCTAATTCATCCTTGTTTCTGCTGGATGAAATCCTCTTCATTTGCTCTATTATTTATACTATATTTGGGGGCTTTTGACCCCCCCTTTCAATCTTTATCAGCTACCATTGGATTTCTCAGTGACATCATGTTCCCTGGTGTCAGAAACATCTGGTCTGGTGGTCTCCACCCTGACCTTCTCATCTTTTCCTCTTATCAGGTGAGGAAAGCCTGCCAGAGGCTTCACACTGTTTATCAGGGTGAAGGCAAGTAACTTGTTTGTGGCTATACTGGAGGGCTCTGTGGTGTGCCTGGTGAAACTGCGGGTTACAAACCAGAGTTTTTAAAGTGGAGTTGCTTAGGCTCAGGCCTAAGGCCATCCAAACAATATCCCAGTTACTCTACCTTTTCCTAGCTGTGCCCTGTGAACATTGTATGCTCTGGATGGGAGGGTATTCTGTGTTTAGAAGTTTGAACCCATCTGGTGTGTGTGTGTGTGTGTGTGTGTGTGTGTTTGTATGTGTGTGTGTTCAGTTCAGGTTTCAGGGATGTGGAAAAACTCAGCAATTTTCATATTCAGAAAACCCTACACATCTGGATGTACCTTACAACAACTGCATAATCCAGGCTGTAATTCCTCTAAGGTCCTTCAGGACCATAGCCATCTTCAATATTGTTCAGATTCAGGCATAAGCTCACTGCCTCATGAGACAACTTGCTTTATTCAGCTGATTTACACTTTGTCCTCTCTGGTAGTGGGGGCACAGCCGATTGTGGCTGCTGGAGTCTTCCTTACACTTAACCCATAGAAAGTGAGAGAATCTACTCCCCAGACATGGCTGGTAGGCCATATGGCTCCTTTCTGAGCATAGTTTTTCTTTCTGATAGCTCAGAATCAGCCACCCCATAACTAGGACAGGGCTAGGGATCACAATGGCTTTGGTGGCAGTGAAAGATCCAGGCAAGAATGGTCCCTCACTATGAAAATTGAAACTTGACTTTCAAATATGCCACTTGAAGTGCTCCTGAGAGCTGCCTTTAAGCTGTCAGATCTACAAGCCACAGCAAAGAGCACTGCATGCCCTCAATGCTGGTATTGTGGCCTTAGATGCTGCCCCACTTCTCTGAGCTCTGGAACCTTCTATCTCTACTTCCTACGATTTGGAGAGTGTTCAATAAAATACTGCACATAAAGTGTTAGCACAGGCCTTCACTTAAAACAGTCTGCACTGGGTAGATTTTTCATTGATATTTTTATTGAGGACAACAAACATCATCAGCACAAGGGTATAGAAAGTGGACAGATCAGGAGCACAACTCAAGTTGGTTGCTTCCTGAGACAGGTAGGACTAGCCCTAGTACCCTGAAAGTCCTGCTTCCCTCAAGGTTAGAGAGGGTAATGGAGGGTGAAATATCAGCACATCTCAGTCTTCCATCAGGGCTCTCTGCCTCATTCCTGCAATAGTGCCAGTGGGCAGGATGGCCTCCCAAAGCTGGCAGGTCCTGGGGCTGGTGGAGGGGATGTTTACAAAAATTTGAAAGCTCCCTCCAAGTGCAGAACACTAGAAAGGATGGAAATCAATAGTGCCCATCAGTAGCTCCTAGCCTAAGCAGTAGTACCACATCATGCTGTCACACCAAGTGGTAACTGATATCCTGACTCTATCTTCCTCAGAGATGAGGCATTGATTTCCTTTGTGGGTAAAAGTTTGATCTTGAGGTGGCTCAGAGGCTAAGGGTCCTCTACAAGACAGAGAAGAGGCCGGTCCTGGATAATTTGTGACAAGATCATCAAGGGTCCACTCCAAGAGTAAAAGAAAGACAAAGACAGTAAAAAAAACACACTGTGAGGGATGTATTGGGAAGCAGAGTGCAAACTTGGGTAATTTTAATAAGTTTCCTGCGCAAGGAGGTGTGGGTTAATGCCAGGCACATGGAGGGGTTACGACCACTCAACCCACATTCCTGTGGTGTGAGCATTTTAAGAACATTGGCTCTCAGCCTGTAGGGACTCTCACAAGTGTGGTCTTCATCAACTCCTATGCTGCAGATTTAAAGAGGATATATTTATTCAAAATTCTGATTTGAAATCCATGTGTGGTATTGTTGCTTTAATTATTAGTTTAAAGATTTTTTTATGCTAACAGAATAATGTTCTTAAGAGAAACCAACATGGCTTTTCTACTAGATACAGGTTGGAGGGAGGTAAATATTCACTAATTGGAAAAAGCATGCTAGTGAGGAAAAACAAACTGTTTTTCAGCTTCTCAAAAGACATGCAAAGTAGAAACCAAAACCAACAGGGAAATTTAAAAAAATACCTTTGAAGTCTCACTATTTGATAGTCCCACAGAGGGGATGAAATTTAACACAAAATATATCATTACTTTTTAAGCCTTCAATTTTAGAGATGGTTAACTCTTCCAGTTGCTTTTTCAGGTCATGGAAAAAGCTGGTAGTAATTTTAAGCCTTCCTAAAGAAAACAGAACATTTCCTTTGTGAAAAAACACTCATTGACTTAGACAACAGACCTACAATAGCCTATTAGACTTAGAATAATATGTATCCCTTACAAACTCTGAAAATTTTAAATAAGACAGAGAATTCAATTAAAGATTGTTGACTATATTGTAATCAGGTGGCATTCATGGACTTAACTGGAACATATAAAAATAAACTTTATTAGTTTAAAGACTTTTTTATGCTAACAGAATAACGTAATTTAGCTTGCTATTCTAAAGATGGTGTTTGTTATTAACACTGGAAAGACTGTCACTTTTTTAGAAGAGAGACTCAACATTTTATAATTTTTTGTATACATTTTTAATATTTTTTCAAATGTTTAGTTATTAAATTTGTTAAAAGACCTTTACTTTGTATGGCATACAAGTAATAGGGTATTGATTTTAAACTTTATGAAGCCAAGCAATTAAGTACATTTGTAATAGAAGTCAATTGATCTGTAAAATGAATTAAGTCACATCATGCATGCAGAAGCTACCTGTACATACTGTTACATACTTGCCCTTTTAAGTTGCTTTCAGAAAGCAAATATTCAACCTTGATGAGTGTTGCATCTTATATGCTAGTGGAAAATATGTGAATTGGGTGTTTGAGTCGGATTCTGTTATGGAAAACTCCTTGGAAAATTCAGTTTAAAACTGCTATGGAAACACAGACACTTCCAATTGTATGGTACTTCTATTAGGGGTTCTTAATAGAGATAATATTAGTGAGCACTTAGTGAGTACACACACTAATGTGTACATAGGAGAAATATGGAAATTGTACTGTAATGAAAGTGAATTCTCTAAAGCCCAGTTGAAAATTAATTGTGAAACTTCCAGTGGAAATGCACTGCAATTGTCATTTCCCATTTAAAATGAACAGCAGTACAAATGGCACATATGCTTAAGGACTGAGAACTTGCCCACATGATCTGAAATAAACTCTTGGTTCATAATAGTTCGCCTAGGGACAAATCTCAAGGTTCACATTGATAATTAAAGTAGATCCTCAAGTGAAGATGCCTGCATTTACTGTAACAGTTCTGCTCTGTCAAGTTATGCTCAGAAAGTACATATAAAGTACTGTTGATTCCTTCATATAAAATTCTAAAGTATTTTAACCTGGTTTTGCATTATTTTAGTGGGGAATGAAGGTCAGAACACTGAGACCTGAAAACAGTGGCACCACCTGCTCAGAAGGATTACATCCAAAGACTGAGCCCTGAGCATAACAGAGATTTTACTTCTATACATAAGTTACCTCTCAAAAAGAGAAGGGATAGAAAAATTACTAATAGAAATGAGGGTTGGAAACTTACTGAATTTGATATAAAACAGAGTTATCTTGTTATAATGCTTCCCCTTTGTAAAAGGGAGTGTGGGGGTGGGTGGGTGTATTTGGCGGTTTCTATGTGTGTGTGTGTGTGTGTGTGTGTGCGTGTGTTGATGGACAAAGGTAGAACACATGCAGTTGAGGGGAGAAATAAAGAATGTACATGCACTAGTGCAATTTTCAATGCTTTATTCACTCAAATCACTCAATACAATTTCACTCTATAGGTTATTTTTCTTTCAGTATTTAATTTTATTTGTACTTGGACACAATACCTTTATTGTATTTTATTTTTATGTGATGCTGAGGATTGCACCTAGTGCCTCAAACGTGCTAGGCGAGCCCTCTACTGCTGAGCCAGAACTCTTGCCCTTCTATAGGTTCTTAATCAAGAAAATAGCAATCTTTAATGCTTGGCACTGTAATATACATAATCAATTCAAAACAAACAATTTCAAGTCAATTCTAAGCACTGCAAACACACTTAACCATGACAGACTTATTATAGACATTCCCTCTGCTTGCTAAGCTCAAGTTCCAGATCTAGAGTCTCAAGTCTTGGGCCTTAAGTCCAGGAGATGTACACTCACTCAGACCCCAGTGATCAGGTCAGGAATCCATGGAGGCTTCATCATGGAGTGGAGCTGATGATTGATTGAGGAAATGGTCATAAGGCAAAATTGCTGTTCTAATCAGGGTCAATTTGTGGCTCTAGAGTTGGAGAATGGTGAGAATGATGTAGAATATCAGGTAGATAATAAATAAATAATAATAAATTTCTATGTACACTACAGTCAATTACTGCAAACAAATTCAGATATAGAATTATAGACTATTTCTATCACTTGAAAATTCTTTCTTGTAGCCCTTTGTACTAAATTCCCTCTTCCCAAGAATTTGTTGGCAAACATTCCTCTGCTTTCTACTTCAGTACTTTTGCCTCATCTAAAACTTCATATGAATGGAGACATACTTTATGTATTCTTCTTCATATGGATTTTTTGAAATAGCATAATACTTTTTATATTTTTGAATGTCGTATCTATGTATTTCTTCTTTTTATCAATGAGGAGTGTTACATTGTGTGCTATACATTATTATTTGTTGATGATATTTTGGGTCCTTTCCAGTCTGGTACTATTATGTATAATGCACTATAAACCTCTAATTATAGATCCTTGGGTGGTCATGTTTTCATTTATATTGTTTCATAAGACCTAGGAGGATTTTACCATTCTTATGGCCAGTATTTTTGTTTAACTTATGTTATGGTTTGGATCAGAGTTATCTTACCAAAACCTCAAAAAACAGTGCAGAAATGTGTAGAGAAGAAATGATTAGATTATGAGAACTGTAACATAATCTGGGAATTAATCCATTTGTTGGGTTAATAATTTTAATGAATCACTGAGTGATAACCATAAGTAGATGGGGTATGGCTGGTGGAAGCAGGCAACTGGGGCATGCCCCTAGTGATTTTATTTTGTTCCTGTTTTTTCACGTTCTATTTCCTGGCTGCCATGAACTGAATAGCTTTCCTCTACCTTATATCATGATGTTCTGCCTCATCTTAAGCACAGAACAATGGAGATATGACCATGGACAGGACCTCTGAAACCATAATCCCCAAATCAACTTTACCTCCTCTTCGTTGTTGTTCTTGTCAGACTACAATGACTAAAAGATGACTATGGCATGCCATTTCATGCCTCTCAGCAATAATATTATTGGTTGCATTATATATTTTCTGACATTTTTTCTCCTAACAGTTGAGAGTTAAAATATTTTTAGATGATAATCATTGTGTTATAATTTGCACTTCCTTGATGACTGTTAAGGACAATAGTTCCCTATGCTGTTTTGGAATCAATTTATTTTACGAAAATACTCTTCAGATCTTTAGCACATCTGATTTTCTGTTTTTCCCCTGTCTGTCAGATAACACAGTTGAAAAAACTTTTTAGAAAATAGAATCTTTAAAAAACTTTTTCTAAATATGTGTTGCGATTATGTAACTTTTGAGTTCTGATTCAATACACTTCTTGAAGCTACTAAAAACAAAATCAATTTCTTTAAATTAGTTTGGTCTTTATGCTCAGATTAGCCATTTTAAATTCCAAAATGCTTAAAAGCATGCTGATATAAATTTTGGTTATTTGTTAAATGTATCTTTGGAAATTTCTGAAGAATGGGAGAGAAAGCAAAACTTGGATGCAAAAATAGGCCACATTTTTAAAAAGTTATAAACATTAGACTAATAATCTAATAATACTCATCACTGTGATCTAATAATACTAACCCTTGTAATTTCTGATTGGAATGTCAGAAATCAGTCATTCATTTACATGTTGGAAAGCTTATAGTATACCAATAAACCAACGTGATTTTTTAAAGAGCATGTTATATCAATTAATCACATTTATTTTGTCTTAAGAGGTTATTGATCACCTAATTCACAAAAAGTAAATACATATTTTTGGAAAATTTATTGACCAGTCTGTTTTAGTGCCAATACCATGCTGTTGTTGTTACTATTGCTCTGTAGTATAGACAGATCCCTTAGTGCTGAGCAAGACCACTGGGCCTGAAGAATATTTTCAAAATGTGTGTATATATATATATATATATATATATATATATATATATATATATATATAGTATATGTACATATAATATTTTTGTATAAAATTTTGTAAGCATGGCTGCTAATGAGGCATGTGTTTGGGAGTACTGACAGAGGAAGGGATGAGTTTGGTGGAGGGGAAAAGTTGATATTGAGGTGGCCACAATTGTGATAATATTTGTGTACACATAAATATACAAGACACTGTCAATATGATCTTCCTTGGTTTGCATCTCTGTTTACTCTTCTAAGTCCTTCTATTCATAACTAAGTTTTTGAAAGTAAATTATAGAGTATTTTCCATGGAACCTAGTTTTCCTGAGAGAACACAGGTTGTACTTACTCCCAATTCAATAAATATTTATTGAGCAATACTTATATACCCTACACTTAAAAGAGTCCATATTTTTCCTGAAAGTTAAAGAGTTAAAAAATAGAGATCAAGAGCAAAGTGGCAACCTTCAAATTTTGCCTAACATTTTAGCTCTAATCTTTAACAACATTAAGTTCAAGTAATGATTGATGTCAGTTACTTACCAAGTTTACAATTTTCCCTTTATTCATCCTACACCCCAACTCCTCTTCCTACAGTTAGTCTCACTTTTGTATATATAATACTTTTGGGGATAAATTCCTAAGTGAAACCAAAGAATTATCACAATTGCTGGTCTTTTCTCAAAAATTGTGGAATACATCATTCAGCTTTTCCTTTTAACATATGATCTCAAGTATTTCTCAGTATTTAAAAAAATGAGTTTGTCAATATCCTAAAACTTATATGTGCCTTTCCTGATTTTTTAAAAATTATTTTTTGTAGCTGTAGATGGAAGGATAACCTTTATTTTATTTATTTTTATGTGGTGCTGAGTATAGAATCCAGTGCCTCACATGTGCAAGGCAAGTGTGCTCTGCCACTGAGCTACAGCCCCAGCCCTAGTGACATTTGTTTTCCATAATAAGGATTGAACCCAGGTGTGCTTAACTGATGAGCCACATTCCCAACCCTTTTTTATATTTTATTAGAGACAGGGTCTCACTGTTTCTTAGGGCCTTGCAAAACTGTTGAGGCTGGGTTTGAACTAATGATCCTCCTGCCTCAGTTCCTGAGTTACTGGGATTACAAGCATGTGCTACCATGTCCGGCCATTTAATGGCTTTAGTAAAATCTTCTAGAGAAGAATAAATTATCTATTAATTTTTAGTTGTGCTCATTATTGGAAAAGAATAATGTGCCTTTAAAGTCATTTTTTTCCTACATGTTCTATTTTTAATACAGTTTATCTGTTCAACAACCACATATTTGGGTTTACCACAATCTAAATTTTGCTGATTTTGCACTCTTGGTGCAATACAACATGCTCTTTCACCATGGCATTTCATATAAACTGGCAACTGGATTCTGGGAGCTGTAAACCCTAAAGATTGCACCCTTTGATAAGACTATAGTGGAAGTATAATGTGTTCTTTCATTCATGGCACATGTTTTCTTATGGACTTTTTCACTTTTTATGGAGATTTAGAACCTGCTGGTAATTAATGCTTAGTTATATTAATTGGGATTTGTAAGATGGTCAAAATTTAAATTTTTCCACTTATTTTAACTGGATTTATTTTATAAACATGCTTTTACTTACCCTCAATGAGGTTATCCAGAGACAGGAATTCACAAAGACAAATTATTTTTCTCTCTATTACTTAATTTTAGAGTTAAACTAATACTTCATTGTCTTCTGATTACAGATTGTTTTTAAGTTATCATAACAAGCTCATGGACTTAACCACATGATGGGTTCCAAACATTTGTAATTAATACCCTTTCCAAAGCTTAAATTAAATCCTTGACCAGTGGGCCAGTGCTCCATGTTGCCTCCTATTTTTGTATTATTTTGTTTTTCTTTGGTGTTGGGGGTCAAACCTAGGGCCTCATGCATGCTAGGTAAGCATTTTACCATTCAGCTACATCCCCAGGGTCCCAAGTTGTCTCTTAAGGCCTTCTCATATTAGTCTTTTATATCTTCCTTGAAATTTGGAATTAAAAGATGCTGCAGACTCATATATTTCCTACTCTTGGTTTGGAACCATCTTTTTCTAACAAAGTCTTGATTTTCTTTTAGTAGAAAACATTTTAAAATCATAGTCTGAGAGTTAGAAAAGATTATTGCTGCTCTCTTACTAATCTTAAGGTTTTCTAATTTACAGAGCAAAGAATTTTTTTGTGTGTGTATGTATATATCTTAAATTTTATTTGGAAATAATCACAAAGTTAGAGAAATTAAAAATATCAAACATTATGCATCCACTATGTATCTGGACTTGCATATTCCTAATATTTTACTCTCTTGCTTTATAATTTCTTTTGTTATCTACATGTTCACATGTAAACATACTTTTCTGAAGCTTATGATAGTAATTACATATATCACGACCCTATACCCATGTGTACTAAAGAAATAAATATTTGCTAAGACATAAATATATGTCAGCACAATACAGTTGTCCACCTTATACAGCACTTATCCCCTGTCCAAGTTCTTTATTAAACTACCTGAATATATTCTTCATAATCATTTCCCCACTTAGGATGGGATCTAGTTTTGTCTTTATTATCATCTCTTCAAATAATCTCAAATATTTTATTGTCTTTACTATTCTGTCATTATCACTGCCATTTCTAATGTTTCATGTCATGACCCTGTCTTTGATTTAAAAAAAAAAAAACAAGCATTTCTCATGATTACATATAATCAGCTGTGAACTAAAAAGTGGTTTTATATACCTCTTGAGATAATATATCTGGAAGTACATGATGAACATCTTTCCTTTCTGTGATGATGTTAATTTTGATCACACAATATAGGTGCTGCTATACTTTTCTACTATATCCTTATTGGTTTGTTTTTTTCTTCCCTCTCTTTTGATGAGAAAAGGCTAGATATTGCTCTTAAATCCTCCTATGTTTATCAAGTTCATTAGTGATTGTTTCCTAACCATCTTTACCTTGATGGGTGTAAAATGATCAATGGTAGACAGGGAACTAACTCGGAAGGAGGATGAGGGAATTTTCTGGAGTAAGAAGATATCCTGGTACCTTGAAGGGGTTGGATTACAAGTCTATGCATTTCTGAAAACCCTCAGAATATTATAGTCAAGACTTGCAAGTTTCACAATGCAAACATTACCAAAAATTATAAACAAACATTGAACTCAAATGAAATGTATTTTAAGGTATTTAGGGATGTCTGCAACTTATTATGCAATGCATAAAAATATATGAATTTATTATTATGTAATAATGTAATAAAAGAAGCAGCAAAAATTAAAAATTATAAAATGTAGTTGGTGGGTACAAGTATTTATGCACCATTCTTAGAATTTTGCTCATATTTAAATATTTTCATATACTGAGTTTTTTTTTTTTTAAAAAAAACTGTGCTATACTAAGTTAGATTATAAAGAGCACAAACACTAAATGGGTACATATAACTTGGGATAATTTTTCCATGTTAGCGTAATATCTAGATTTTGAACATTCAGCATATATAATATTGTGGATGTGAATAAAATAAAATTATTGTGTCCATCTACAACTAATTAAAAAAAATCACTTCATGAGAGAGTAGAGCAGTAACAAAAATAGTACTTCCAACTAATATACATGTGTGTTTCAAATGTGTACATTTATATTAATAAATATTTTGAGTAGAAGTCTATTTTCTCCATATCACTAAGCAGTTTACTCATTTATGTAGACCATAGCACTTTCTTTTAAAAAATTAAATGTAGTTCACCTTATATTTTGAAATATACACAATAAGAAACCAGTTTATAATGTTATAAAAATCATTTACAATCACAATTTTAAACAGCTGTACAAGTTACATATGCTTTAACGTTATTTCTCTGCCCATTTGGGGGCAGTTAATTCCTTTTAACTTTTTAGTATAAGCACTACTGTAATAATGTCTTTTTACACATACTGCCAGAATTTCTGGGTACATCTTTCTGAATTTTTCATACACATAAAAATATTATTGGCTGGACACGCTGGGCCTGATGCCTGTGCAATGCATCCACGAGGTGCCGTGGTGATTCCGGGTGGGCCTGGCCTGGTGGTGCGCTCTTGGTTGTTGTTAGGGTTGCGCTCACCTGGGGTTGTTGGAGCTGGGCGTAAGTGGCCGCCAGGCACAGAGCCCTGGTTCCCAGGCCTCGATCTGTGAGCAGCCGCCATGTCCATCTTGACCTCCACCAACCAGATCCGCCTGACCAGTGTAGCAGTGGTTCCCAAGAAGCGCACAGGCAAGTGCTTCCATATCGCCTACTACAAGAAGAGGGAGAAGGACCAGAATGAGGTCCTGCAGAAATACTCAGTGTTCCCAAATGTCTCCTTCCAAAGGCCAGGTCGCCAGGAAGGAAGGCCTCATCAGTGCCTTTGGCACTGACGACCAAAGGGAAATCTGCAAGCAGATTTTGACTAAAGGAGAGGTTCAAGTATCTGATAAAGAAAGGCACACACAGCTGGAACAGATGTTTAGGGACATTGCAACCATCATGGAGACAAGTGTGTCAATCCAGAAACAAAGAGACCATACACTGTTATCCTTATTGAGAGAGCCATGAACGACATCCACTATTCAGTCAAGCCCAATAAAGTACAAAACAGCAGGCTCTGGAAGTGATAAACCTGCTAAAGGAGAAGATGAAGATTGAACGTGCTCACATGAGGCTCTGGTTTATTCTTCCAGAGAATGAAGGGAAGAAGCTCAAGGACAAGCTCAAGCCATTGATCAAGGGTATAGAAAGCGAAGATTATATCTAGCAGCTAGAAATTGTGTGTCTGATTGACCTAGGCTGCTTCTGGGAAATTGATGAGCTAATAAAAAAGAAAACAAAGGACAAAGGTTCTTTGGAAGTTCTCAATTTGAAAGACGTGGAAGGAGGTAATGATAAGTTTGAATGACTCCTTAGTCTCTTCAGCTATAAAACACTAAAGGAGATGTTTCTGTTTCTGGTGGCACTGTTCAATTTCAGTGATTTGCCAAAAAAAAAGTGGTCAATTTGACATTTCTGTCTTGTGTTCATGTGTGCATAAAAAGACTTCCTACATGAGGATAATGTGGGAATGACTTTGTTTTAATGTTAAATTGGTGTTTTAAACACAAATAAAAACTCAAAAGTACCAAATCCAGAGGGTCATTCTGCTGCTGTCTCAGGCCTTTAAAGCACTCCAAAATGAAAGCTCCCTGAGACAACTCTTACGGCTAAATTAAGTTTTGTACATTACATAAGTAAGATTATTGAGAAATATGTTTGTATGACAAAAAGGAGTATTTACTAGAAAAGAAAACGTGTAAATACAGCCTGAAGGGGTAACTACCATGTCAGTCAAGCTTGGATGATGACATCCTGATTATCTGAAATGGGCATGTGGTAGCTGTACTACTAAATGATGGTCATTGAACATGCTGCCATAGCTCAGATTGTTCTTGGTAAAATACAAAGTCATTTGTTTCTAATTTTTAAAGTTATATAATATATATTAATATAGCTAAAATTATATATAATCAGAAAGTGCCCTCACCAGTGTCCATAAATTATCTTTTGAAAACCTTTAGCAATTTTATTGGACAGTTTTTGTTAAGCATTTTTGTATGCTAGGTAGTGGGTTATAGTGGAGCCTGTTCTGCAGTTTTCTATTGGTAGGCTTCCTATCTTATAGTTAAGGATCAGAATTTTACTGGCTTAGAAAAAGCAGCCAGCAGTTGTTTAAACTTATATGTGTTCAAATGACTTAGAGTAGCAAGGGGCCTTGACTTTGTCTGTACCTGCCTAATCTTTCTCCTGTCACCTCTCTCTCCTTTTGCCTGTCTCCCCATATAGCCCCTTCTCTTAGTGTCCCTGTTATCTAAATTCGTATGTATATGCCTTTAAATTTTGAATTGTTTTCATTATTGTGCTAAAGCCTAAAAATACTTTCATAATTTGGGGACTCTATCCATCATTCTTCAGTGATGCTTATGAATTTCTACTCATTTTCCAATGATGAGATCTGTTGTTTGATGATTTAGTTGATCTTGTCAGATAAGCTACTGTTTATCTTGTCAGATAAGCTTCATTCCACTATTCTACTTAGAAACATTAGAAAATGAGTTTTATTAGAAGGAAATTATAGTTAGAACAATACCTAGAAAATTTGTTTTTCATCACTAGACTTCCCTCATTGTTAATATCTTACTTTTCTTTCTTTCTTATTTCCTATCTTCATTTATTTTCTTTCTTTTTAAAGTTTAATGATAGCTACAAACTTCTACCACTCTAGCACTGTTTTGGTCTCATCCTGTAAGTACAAATGGTTATGTACACACTGTCTAAAACTTTGAGATATCCATTATATACTGGAAAAACTGCTGCAGATTCCAAGTAGGACTATATTCCTGTCAGTTTTACCTTACATTTCTGACAACTTCATGTTTTACATATTTTGAACAGTACTACCCAGTGCTTAAGAAGGCAACACAATTTAATCTCAGCTTTGAGTTATATGCCCTTTATTACCACAAAATTATCAACTTTCTGCCATGGACTATTGTTGGACATTAATTGTTCTTTAATGTTAGGTATGATAGTTCTTGTATCTTCAATTTCAAAAGCATTTGTAACTATACTTATTCAACCATCATAGAATGTCATTAAAAAGCCTTCCGTATTTGAAACACAATTTTACTAAAACTTTAGTTTTATCTTTTCTCAAAGTTTTTAACTTGATATTTACATTTGATTGTTTTTATTTGTCCTATGTGATCTTACATTTATAGTCAATTTGATATCTAGAGCTATTATTTAAATATTTCTTTTGTAGTAAGTGATCACTGCTGAATCTCTTATTTCTGAACCTCCTTATTTTACTTATCATAATTTGGCATCATCTTGTAATGAGTTGGGACTATATTGACAACTAAGTTTTGTTCAGCAAGGCAATAAAGATGTATTATTCAGAAGGTGGGGTCTTTTAGGTGTCCTAACAGGTGAAAACTAAAGTTGTATCATATAAAATAAAAAGTAGAACTTTTGTGCTTCCACTTATAGATGCTTTTCTGTTGTTTTCCCAAAATGTCTGAGATGAAATTAAGTAACATCTAGTTGCATACATTAATTATTTAAGATTTTTTGGGGGGAAAAGGGTATTGAACTAGGGATACTAGATCACTGAGCCACATCCCAGGCCTAGTATGCATTTTATTTAGAGACAGAGTCTCACTGAGTTGCTTAGTACCTTGCTTTGGGTGACACTGGCTTTGAACTCTCCATCTTCTTGTCTCAGTCTTGTGAGCTGCTGGCATTACAGTGCCTGGCTTAGAATTCTATATCATTGATTTTTGTCTGAAATATGATTGAACATTTTCTATCTATAAACAGATTTTCTTCAAGATAATAGAAAAAATATTGTATTCTTTTGAATGTTCCTTTTTAAAACACCGTTTATAAGGAAATTGCCTTTATCCTACAACAATGTTCAGCTTGAAGATGACTCATTAATGCCAGAAAAAGACAGGATTTGCTCTTTAGGGCCATAATACAGAATAGACTGAAAAGAAGTCAGGGGGCAACTATGCATTGGGAGAGGATCTACAATATGCTTGAATGTAATAAAGGAACAGTTCCTTTTTGTATAGAAAATACAGAAAGAGGGTGAAAAACACTAGGATCCCATTCATACAATGTGTGTGTAGCAAAAACCTAGATTACTGACTATGCAATTTTTAGGTAGCTAAGATTCTAATAAGAGCTATCAAGCATTATTCTACAGGATTTAAACTTTATGCATTACAAAATCAATCCATAATGACCTACCAAATGTTGAACAGTTGAATATAAATTATCTAAAATCAACCAGTATAACTTTCACCATCATCAGTAAAAGGGACCTCTCCTTTTAGCAGTAACTCCAATTCCTCTGTTCCTTCTTCATCCACTGAGTGCTCTCTATGCTTATTAGCTTGAAATGGGTTTCCACCATGATGAAACAACAGTTTCACTATCTGCAACATTAGGTCGTAGGAAGATTTACTCTTCATAGATGATAATATTGTTTTGATCATTCTGTTGATAACACAATGATCTTCCCAGTGTAAATTCTACTCTGCATCATTATTTACATAATATTCTATACTATTATTCTCTTCCAGTTCCATTTTCACTGAAACCTGCTTCCATTCTAATGACTGGCATCTACTAAAAAAAAAATCTTCTGCCTTTAAAATTTAAACAGGGCCATTTTACTGCTTTATTTCATTGTTTTTCTTCCTGATTCATCATAAAATCAACAAAAACTTGAATATCTATAAATAAATACTATTTCAGGATTGGGCTGCAGTCTGGATAAGCCACCTTGTAATTCTGTACAAAAGGGAAAATTTTCTTTGATGCTCTTCCCTTCCTGCTTGTTTCAAATTGAACCAACCTGTATGCTTCTCTTTTCAAGTAGTTGGTGAACCACTAAGTGGCCTCATCCCCACAGTCTCTGCCTTTAATGTCAAGGCCAAATAGCCTGCAGTCCTTGAGTGGGTTTGAAGAAGGATGCTTGACAGGCAAAACCATCTGTTCCATGTCGGGAGCCTAGAGGATCAGGCAGTTGCTCTCATAAGTGATGGAGACCAGCAAAAGACAAGGCTCCTGCCGGGCAGTGACCATGAATCCATCTTCCTTAATCACCAGCCAAAACCTGTCTCACAAGTGGCCACAGCACAGTCCCATGGTGGTGCACTCAGCCTCGTTGACCTGCACCCCCTTGGAGGTCTTGATCATGTAGATGGAGATCTGTGCCACGGTGCTCACCTGCTGCAGTCACCACCTGGGTCCTGAGAGATGCCAAGCAATGGTCCCCAGCACCTCCAGGCCAGACTCCGGACAGCGACCCAGAGCCATGTGGGCTGTGTCTGCCTCATTTCATTCTTATTACTGCTAAAACTACATACTGATGCTTTTTCAAATTACTTTCCTAATTCCAGTAATGATTTGCACAATCTGCCAAGAAACTAAGTAAGATAAGTCTTACCACTCAGCAGTTAATGAAATGAAAGCACCAAATCAATTCATTGGAGTCACAGGACAGTGGGACATATTTGATGTTAATCAAAGCTAAAACTATGCAAATTAAGGACCCTGTGTCCCTGTGCATTAAATAAAAGAATACTACAAAGATTCAAAAATTCCAAAGGCCTTTCTCAAAGAGATTCCATCTATCACAAGGTCTGCTTTCAGATTTAATTTTTGGAAATCCTTTGGCAACACAGCCAGCATTCTCCCTAAGTGCCAGGGAATTCAGACTGAACTAATTCCATAGGTAAGATATACAAATGTCTTTTCTTTAGGAATCCTCTGTAAGTTTATATAGATTCTCTGTGGAAATGAATATAGAGTTCTGAATATTCTCTAGGCATCTACTTCTTGGAAACCATACACAAAATATTTGATATTTGGGGGTTTAGGAGTACCTGTAAAGTGGAGCTAGAAGTAAATACAATAAATGCAAAAATGAGTAAAAATGAGTGAGAGAAGGGTAGGCTTAGTATTCAACACAGTGCTTTTCTTCCCACCTCCCCTACCCAGCAGGAAGATGCACCAGCAGGTAGGATTTTTTGAGATAAGCATTTATCACTTTAGTAATTCCAAGAAAGTAAAATCTGGCATTAGTATTCATGAGAAATTAAAGTAATGATGGTTCAAGCATACCACTTCAGTTAATTAGGATGAACTGGCATCCTAATGGCCTAGAAAAATTAGGCTATAATATTTAATCTCTGCTGCCCAAAAGTCACCCCAAATTCAGGAACTCCTATTGTAACCAGTTTATTAAATTTTTATTTTACATAAAATGAAACATTTAAAGACTTATTAAAATCAACTTTTATTTATATTTCTAATATAATGTTTCATTTTCATATTTCTCATATCATTATCAGTAATGATCCAACTTTGCATAAATCCAATCTCAGCATGATTTTTAACCTATTACCAAAATTATTATTAAAGCCCTAAACAGGTCTTTGAAACAGGCTATTGTTTTTCCTGCAATGTATTCTCTTTCTCAGAACTTTCTGTACAGTTGGTTCTCTAGTGTTTAGGAAACAGCTGCAATTTTTGTTTTTATTCTAATGGTTTTTCATCTAAACAAATTTTTTTAAATATAATAGACATTTTGGTACTAAAATTAAATAATTTAATGCTGTGAAAATTTTATAGAAAGCAGAAGAGATGTTTCAAAGAGAAGAAGTAAAATCTAATCATAGACAGAATCAAAAATTCTTAGTATCTATCTGTAAAATATTTCCTAAAATTTGGGAGAGGGATTAATTTATCTTTTATTATTTTCACTGACAAAACTACTAGCATTTTTATTCTTTCTGTATTTTAATGCAGTTTTATAAAAGACAAAATGATATATACCTGGGAAAAACATAAGGTCATTAATAGAAATGCATTCTGCAAAATAATCAAATATAAAATCATTAAACCCTGGAAAACAATAAACAAGTTGGAATACAACAAACATTGAAGCAAAAATACAAATTCGGTGAATTAACTTTAAAGGACAGCCCATGGTCTGAATTCATGTTTTCTGTAAAATAGAAAAAAGGTGTTTAAGTGATCAGCAGCGGGTACAAGGTAGATGGGTGTGGGCTCATTATACTATTCAAAAATTTTAAGTGTTAAAATTATTGTGTATGAATATATGGTGATTTCTTTCAAATTTAAAGCAGTCAATAGGACTTTGTTCAGAATGTAGTCTATGAATGATTCATTTCCTCTGACATGTCATAATTAAAACATGATACAATGTTCTCCAGTTTTTCATTTATCTAAAAAAATATTTTTTTTCATAATTGACTAGAACTTTAAAATTTAAACCCAGGTATACTCATAAACATGTTCATTTAGCATAGCCTACAAAGCCCTGAAATTCTACTCAGTTAACCTGGAGATTTGAATGAAAAACCTAACAGACTTATTTAGACTACTCAAAACAAAACAAAACAAAGCAAAAATGAAACGAACTCTTCATCAGTACAACTTCTTTCTTTCAAGATCCACAGGAGCTCCAGAAAAAGAGAGATGTCCCAATTTTATAATTTGGAAAATAAATGCTTTCTTTTCAGGTCTTGACAAAATAAACAGAAGTAATATTATTACTTCCCAATTAAGTGTAAAGTACACATGAAAAGATAAAACTATTTTTTCTTGGGGAACTAGGTTCATAAACATGTATCAGTCTCAAAAATAAATGAATATGACATTGCCCTGCAAAGCAGTCACTGTATTAAAAAAAAAAAAAAAAAAAAAAAAAAAAAAAAAAAAAAACAATGAAGCTACAGTTCAAATACAGATGAACATACTTCTATCAATCATGTTTCAGGATGCATACTTCAATTCTGATAAAGAAAATTTGCCATTATGAACTGATTCTAAAATATTTTGAATTTATAACCACTGAATGTCTATACTATGACATTTTCAGCAACGATTACTCAGATCATGAAGGGCTTCATCATATTTAACTCTTTTAAGTAAACATAAAAGGTATACTTAAAAGAGTTAAGGAGGAAGGCCTGATTCCATAACAACTGGGTGTAAATATAACCCTCACCCAATTTTGGCAATCAAAATGATTTACTTAATACTAGCTCAATAATAACTATCAGAATAAGTTTAAAGACAATTGTTTAGTTTGGCCACTATCTCCAGCAAACCACCACAAATTCTCAAAATAAATGAAAAAGCACCCCATAAATTTAAATTTTATTTCAGTTTTATAGTCAAATGTTCTTAAAAACTGGACACTTAAATACCCAGAGGCTTAAAAATATTTACATTTTTTAAAGTTCAGAAATAAGTATATCAGTCCACTTACAAACAAGAAAAGGATAATTGAAAAACTTAAACAGTTTTCACATACTAGAGAATACATTTAACTCTTTTAAAGGGATTGTATGTACATATTTTTGGCCTTATTTTATATGGAGCAATTATGTATCAGTAACATCTGATGACTGGTGCCATAGTCAAATAGAGAGGTTCCAACACAATTAATAGTAATAGCATTTCTCCAAGAAAACTGTTTTTAATTTACTGAATGCAACCTTGGCAGCAAAGTCAATATAAAAATTTCAATGGAAAACATTTTAAATGTGCTTTTAAATGAATATTATCTGACTAAAGGTTAAGATAACACTATGTATTGAAATCAGTGTGCTTGGTGTACCTTGTTATGGAAATACAACAAACAGATGAAACACCTTGGGTATCTTTACATAGGGGTCCTTGTACTGCCGAACATCAGGGGAGGGGGTTGACTTTCATACTGTTTTCCAAATGAATGGTATTTTCACATTGTGCTGAACAAAACTTAAAGTGGAGGTATACAGATATTTTTACAATGTTCCTACACAGCATGTATTAGATATAATATACTAGATATAATATAGTAGATATCTCACAGAAGTTCAGTATCTACAAGTTAGTTTGAAAATGAGTTACTTATAGTACAATGCTTAATTTTAATTGTGAGAGAAACCACTGGCTGAACAGGAGCACCTGATAATCTAATCATTTGAATATGTCCTGTAAGAAGATATAAGACTCTTCCCACCTTTGTCAATTGTATGTCCTGGATATGAATCTACAGAATGAGAAGAGACAGAGAAAAGAAAAAGGTATTCAAAGGGAAACAGAATTCAACAAACCAACATTATTTAAAAGACCACCAGTTAGTTAGGCAATGATTTATCATTGTTTTTCCAGAAGATTGTTTTTAAGGTAAAGCCAAAAGTACATTGAAAACACAGGTTTGGCCACCACCTAAGATTTCAGTTTCTTCAAATGAAATTCTTAAAATTAAGAAATTCAACCATGTAGTTTTAATAATAGACATTGCTGAAGTTGTTTATTAAAACACAAATATTTGATGTTGTTCTTTTGTTGCAATCTCTGAATAACAGTAAGAGGCAGCACTCCTACATCACTGGTTTTCTCTTCAGAATATGTCTTTGATGAAATTTAATCATGATTTTTGTTCTGAAGACATAAGAGCACTTTGGACTGCTGGATCATCTAAGACCAAAAACATTTCTATCCATTAAAAGTATTTCAATAGAACGAAGTACTACATATTACTACTAGAGAATCTTAGGGAAAAAATCAATCAAAATCAAAACAAAGTTTATTAATTAAGAATATGGAATTCTGCTTAACAACTTATGACAGAGAAACAAGAATATGAAGAACTGACTTTGGTGATTTGGACACAGCATGTATTTTTACATTTAAATAATATGTTATCTAAACTCACAATATTATTATTCTGAGCAATCAACTTAAGGACATACATTATTCTTTCCAGGATCATTCTGATAGACAGGATTTATGATTTCATTTAGGCATAAGTAACCAAGTGTTGAAAAAATAAATTTAGCAAAAAAGTAACCCCTAAACAGAGTATTTGAAATTTTTAAAGATAATCCTAAAAGTTTAGTGATGAGAAGACTCACTCATTCTAAAGGATAATCATTAATAACATTTAGAGCAATTCTAAAGTAAGTAGGCAAATGGACTGGATTATAAGAACTTCTGTCAGGCATGGCTGCCTGCATCCTGGTCTTGAGGCTGCACCTGTGGTTGGGATGGCTCCTGGTGATCAGCCAGGAGGTGGTGCTCTGGGCGGTGATGGAGGAGGAGGACCACCTCAGGATAGGTCCAGGATTCTTCCACCCTTGTGGACAGCTTGTGCCTTCCCTTACAGACTATGGGATGTGTGTACACTGAACTTGCTCCACCCCTCTGACCTTTATTCTGATTGGCTCCTGTGCAGTATATAAGCTGTTTGTACTTCCTCATTAAATAAGATACTGCTTTGACTGTTTTCCCTGGCACTTCTGATTGTCCTCCCAGGAGGGAGGGCTGGAGTGGGCAGCCAGTCAAACTTTACCTTTCTTGGCTCCTCTTGGTTGGGGCATGCTTTTCCCGCTTCTCCCACTGGTCAGGAGGAGATGGGGGCTAAAAACACTGACAAACTTCAAGGAACCTTACACTTCAAAATTGAAGGCATTAATGTAGCAACCCCAAGAATTCCATATTGTTGGTATTTTACATTTTATATTAAGACAAGCAAAGGACTAAAAATTGTTTCCATACATTCAAAGCAAATCAAAGTTCGTAGCCAATTAAATTATATCAGTCAGATTAAATAGTTACTGAAAGCAGATTATATTATTTAAACCTATTAAAGCACAATGGAAAAACTGAACTTTCATAGTACAAGGAAGCAGCTTCCCAGTTCATCCAACTCTTTCTTTAGAAGTAACCAATTAACTCTGACCCTGTACAACTTCCTTTAGTTTTCATTTGAATAAGTATGTTTATATTTGGAGCACTCCAACATGTAATCTATAGATTTACTTCAGGATCTGGAAAATGAACCTTCCATGTCTGTGGTGAGCCACTTCTGCCGTTTCTGCAGATTATGGTCGCCATTACAAGATGATGCTGGCTCTGCTGTGGTCTGTGACAAACAACTTCTTATCTGGGAAAGTTGGCACATGATTTTTCACCACCCTGTACATCACCCTGTGAGAAAGCTCCACGCGGCAGCTTTGCATTGGGGCTTGGGATGCTTTATTAAGGCTGGGAGGGGCATCCAAGAGAGAGAAGAAGAAATATCCAGGGCCTGAATAAACTGTTGAAAGAAGATTCCTGAGTTGCGTCTTCCTTGCGGGCAAGGGGTCGCGACAAGTGGTGCCAAGACCCGGGAACCAGAACTTTCAGCAGTCAGGGGTGGTGCACCGGTTAGTCCCAGGTAACTGGGATCCGCTATCAAAGCGGGGTTAGTCCCAGGTAAGTGGGATCCGCGACCAAAGCGGGGCAGCTCCTCTGTAAAGAAAGAGAGAGCATTACATTTTATTGCAGCTGCACTGTGTACTTTCGCTTCTACTTTCGCTTTTGTTTTTTGTGCTTCTTTTGTTGTTGTTACGACAGGGATGCTCCCCTGTAAAAGGAAGAGAGCGGGGAATTCATAGAACGGAACGCTCCCCTGTAAAAGGAAGAGAGCGGGGACTTTTGTACTTTCACTTTCTTTATAGCTCTAAAAACATTATGGGCGTTGCTTCTTCAAGCCCAATTTTGTTGGCCCTAGATGGGTTGTTACATTCAAAAGGACTTAAGATAAAGCAGAGTACTTTGCAGATGTTTTTAAGAGAAGCTGATATAGCAGCTCCTTGGTTTGCTTTTTCAGGGAGTCTTATGGTTCCCAGCTGGGACAAATTAGGGAAAGATCTAGATTTCGCTCAAGAGCAAGGTACCTTGCAGGGTGGCGTTATACCACTTTGGAAGTTAGTTAGAGGATGTATAATAGATGGTAAATGCCAGGAAGCTGTGAGTGAGGGTCAAGCTATTCTCGAGCAGCTGCATGAGGAAAAATCTGAAGGATCATGTAGTGAAGTGGCAGAGAGTATTAAAAGTAACAGTAGTGAGAAGGCAAAAGAGCCTGAAGATAAAAATAGGAGAAGGCTCTACCCAGACTTGACCGAATTAAAAACGCCTGAGAACACAAGTGACTCAGAGAGTTCTGAGGACCTTGATATATTGTTACAACAACTACATAAGATAAAAATGAAAAAGAAGAAAAAGGAGACACAGGGCACGCAGGCCTACTGTAAGAAGGGGAAGGGAGTTAACATTGGTCAACAAAACTCTGAGGAGGAGGAGGTAGAATATCTAGAAGAAGATATGGTGCCGATTGCCCCACCTCCATATGTGGGGGGGAGCCAAGGTTCTGGGAGATCTTTTCATGCACAAGTTTGGAGGACAGTTAATACAGATATGGGACTTGCATACCCTGTATTTCAGGACAATAACAGGGGAAGATATCATGAGCCTTTAGACTTTAAGATAATTAAAACCTTGGCAGAATCTGTCCGCACTTATGGCATAGATGCCGCTTTCACTCTCACTCAGGTGGAGGGACTTACTAGATTTTGCATGACTCCCTCAGATTGGGCTAGTCTAGTCCGCGCTTGTGTTTCCCCAGGGAAATATTAGGAGTCCAAAGTTGGCTTTTTAATGTTTCTGGCAGTACCCAAGACTCGAAGCGAGGTAGGAGGCTTAAAATTTCTGCAAATAATTCACAATTATCTAATGCTACATTACCCTCCGCAGCAGTCCGTCTCCAATCTCCGTTCCTGTTTCTTTTGGCTAATGTTACATCACAGGGGATGCTTAATTGCTCTAATATTACCTGTTATTTGTCTGAGTGTTGGAATGGATCCTGGCCTATGGCAGTGGTTATGAAAATTCCAACCTTTGTCCCAATCCCAGTCACTGCGGACCCAGATAAATTCCCCATTGTTGAGCTACTTAGAGTCTGCAGGGATTTTGGAATTATGGCAGCTATAGTGACAGCTGTGGCAGTGTCTGCTGCTGCAGCGGTTACGGCCGGAGTGGCCATGGCCAGTCAAGTACAAACTGCTGCCACCATTAATCAAGTTGTTCAACAAACTTCCACCATACTTGATTCCCAAAATTCAATTAATCAACATATTTTGTCAGGGATTTTAGCTGCCAACCAAAGAATAGATTTACTCCAAGCTCAGGTAGAAGAATTGGC
Organism: Marmota monax; assembly: GCF_021218885.2. Lineage (NCBI taxonomy): Eukaryota > Metazoa > Chordata > Mammalia > Rodentia > Sciuridae > Marmota > Marmota monax. The sequence goes on from NW_026692274.1 coordinate 398,171, forward strand.
TGACTTGGTGCTTTTGGGTTGTGTTGACCAACGTGCACATTTATGTATAACCTCTGTCAGATTTTATGATTCCAGAAATGCCTCCCACATCATCGGGGAGTATCCATCCGGAACCTGGTCCATGGAAGCAGAAAACTTGATCCAGTCTCAACTAACTCAGATTGCTGTTTTGAATAGCACCCGTGTCGAACCAGTGACTTTGGGTCAATTCACCAGTTGGCTATCCTCTGCCTTTTCCTTTTTTAAGGAATGGGTGGGAGTGGGCATTTTTGGTGCAATGTGTTGCTTCGGTGTTGTACTTTGTTTGTGGCTTCTTTGTCGCCTTAAAACTCGCCATGCACAAGAAAAGGCTATGATCATACAAGCTCTTGTAGCTTTAGAAAATGGCAACTCGCCTCAAGTCTGGCTTGCGCATCATAAGCAGTAAACCTTTGACATGGTCGTTACACCCCAAGTTATTATAACATTGCACTGGGATCGACATGACTTTCCTTGTTATTCTCTTAGTGTTGGAAAGCCCTTGCACTCTGCCGGTATTACTGCCATTGCACGCAGATGGGTTTCCACACTAGTGCTTTTCTATCGCCTTGAAGTTTGTGCCTTTCTTTCAGGGTGCTGTCAACTTGTTTGTCATTATAAACAGCCACAGTTCAGCCTCAGCTATCCCCCTTCATCCACCATCGTCACGATACAGGATGCGAGGCAAGGCACTGCACTTGAGTGATCCTTGACGTGGACCTCAAGGAGAGCATGTCCTATTGCATGCGGGTTAGACGCGTTCACGCCCCGCCCCACGAAAAAAGGCGTCGGCTGATATGGCTTCAGATCTGGGGAAGGCGCCTCCTTAGGACTGAGCCATACTATGCAGCCACTTCTGCACAGTGGGATAGGACCTCTACTCTCGCCTATATTGTTTTAAGAAAACAGAAAAGGGGGAACTGTGGTGAGCTGCTTCTGCCATTTCTGCAGATTATGGTCGCGGCAGCTTTGCATTGGGGCTTGGGATGCTTTATTAAGGCTGGGAGGGGCATCCGAGAGAGAGAAGAAGAAATATCCAGGGCCTGAATAAACTGTTGAAAGAAGATTCCCGAGTTGCGTCTTCCTTGCGGGCAAGGGGTCGCGACACATGTCCTGTACCTTTACTACTACTTTGGTCCATGCTCTACCGAGATGAGTTTGTATGAGACTATTGCTATTTGTATTTGTATTTGAGGCTGATGAAAAGCACTGTTAGGCTGAGCAATTCTCTCCCCTAAGGAGTTCTTTATAGAAGGCAAGAGAAGCCAACACCTGTATTTGAAAAAAAACAATCTGTTTTTAAAGTTAATATATTCTGCTTTATGAGTATAGTAACATGAGAGAAAAATACCAAGAATGATTTTGAATGTCTGTACTACAGGATGGAACTTTTTATAATAAAACATTAGGAATGAGTCAGGAGTTAATCTGTTGTAGAACATTTGACTTTAGCTGCTACCTTAACACAGTTATCTATTTGGAAATTTTCCCCTATACCAGTTTGATTGCATCTTATTAATTAAGGTGAATCCTTTAATGGCTTCTAAGGCCTCAGGAGAAAGAACATCTAAAACTAGATATCTGGCAGAGAAATTTAAAAGCATATGAAATTTCAACATGCTCTACAACTGCCCTCACAGACTTTGGAAAAAGATCATGCTGAGTCTCTGAATTTTCTCCTATCACATTATCTAAAAATGCCAAAAGAAAACACTATAGTAAACAAATAATGCTTAGTATGCAGAGTCAATTATTAAATAAAACAGTGAAGCATATTATATCTTTCTAGTTACTCAAATATGCAAATTAAAATGATGAAATACTTCTGGTTTACTTTATTAGGACATGAAATCTATCAAACCTAAAGAAAAAATATCTCCCAATACTTAAAGACACTGAGTAGAACAATACTCATATACTGATGGAAGCTTTTAAAAGTAGGTAGGCTTATTTTGGAGAAACATGAAGAATCACAGAAATATTCCCATTTTTAATAAGGAAATCTTCCAAATAGGACAAAAACACAATCTATAAAAATGATCTCAATGGCATCATTCATAATGGAATAATTGTGAATTTAGTTTGGAGCCCAAGATGAGACTTTTATGCAGCCCCCAGAAGTAGCTTAATAGTTTTACATGAGGGATTATGACATCATGTCAAGGGATTAAGGTTTTCCCTGGATGTATGGAGATAGGGAAAAAAGTATGATTTTTTATGACTAACAGTACAGGAATGAAGTTAAAAACCTTAATTGGCAGAGTTATTAGTTATTGATTAGATTTTATACACAGTACAGTGCCAAATACTGTTATCTCCCCACTCAACATTTATTCTCCTGTTCTTCCTAGAATACCCCAATTAATATCAGGGTGACAATATGCCTAGTTAAAAGTATTTGACTTCTCAGATTCCCTTGTATCTACAGTGGCCTAACCAATGAAATGGACACATGTTTTTATTAGTTATTGATTAGATTTTATATACAGTACAGTGGCAGATAGTGTTATCTCCCTACTCAACATTCATTCTCCTGCTCTTCCTAGAATACCCCAATTAATATCAGGGTGAAAATATGCCTAGTTAAACGTATTTGACTTCTCACATTCCCCTGTAACAAAGTGGCCTAACCAATGAAATGGGCACATGTTTTTAGAGAGGTTGTTTTATCAATAAAAGCCAAGTCTCACTTGGAAAAAGATATCTTTGTTCTGAGTATTTCACCTTCTACTTTCTGCTGGAAAAAGTATCAATCCTGTGACTACAAGTAAAAATGCTTAAAGAAAGGAGAGCAGAGAGATGAATCCAGTCTCAGTTGGTGTTACTGAGCTGCTATACTGATTCTGGACTGCCTATGTCTAGTGCTCTCACTGAATTAATCTTAAAAATCTCTATGTGTTTAAGATGGTTTTCATCTATTTTGTTGTATTTAAGTAACATATCACAAACTGAATTCATGCATTATGTCATCTCAAGGTCACAATTTTCTCAGGATATTGCAAGCAGGTGAGGAAACTGGAGCTTAATAAAAAGTGAAATTATCTGGACAGTGTTGATACTGGTCAGATTCCAAAATCTTCAAAAGTAAATACTAATATCATTTATTTCCATTACACCTATAAGAATTTATTCTATGTCAAGAGTTTAGCATAGGACATTTGAAAGTAAATTTCAAAAGCTAAAAATAAGCAATGAAGCAAGTTGATATGGGAAGCATAATATCTTCTACATCAGTAGTAGTTGCTTTTAGGCTTCCATATATTCAATGGATCTTCACAATATCTATTGGCTTCTTAGTATTCCATACAATAAAAATTGTGGGAATTTTCTCACAGGATAAGAAAACGTGGATAGGTACTGGAACAACATAAACAGATATGTTGGTGATTTTTTTGAAAGTAATTCAGAATAAAAGGTACTATCATGTAGCTAGCTACAAGAATCCATTGGAAAGACTTCAGATTGTGCTGTAATTCTTTCCAACGTTTTATCCATCTAGCCAACCACCTACTTTTCTGGAAAGATTTATCCTTTCAAAAAGCTAATGTTATCTATGAGGCCAACATCACCCTGACTCCGAAATCAGACAAAGACACTTCAAAGAAAGAAAACTAGAGACCAATATCTCTAATGAACCTGGATGCAAAAATCTTGAATAAAATTCTGGTGAATTGGATACAAAAACATATAAAAAAATTGTGCACCATGATCAAGTAGGATTCATCCCTGGGATGCAAGGCTGGTTCTATATATGGAAATCAATAAATGTTATTCACCACATCAATAGACTTAAAGATAAGAACCATATGATCATCTCAATAGATGCAGAAAAAGCATTCAACAAAGTACCACATCCCTTTATGTTCAAACACTAGAAAAACTAGGAACTTACCTCAACATTGTAAAAGCTATCTATGCTAAGCCTCTGGGTAGCATCATTCTAAATTTAGAAAAACTGAAGGCATTTCCTCTAAAATCTGGAACAAGACAGAGATGCCCTCTCTCACCACTTCTATTCAATATAGTTCTCAAAATACTGGCCAGAGCAATTAGACAGACAAAAGAAATTAAAGGCATAAAAATAGGAAAAGAAGAACTTAAATTATCACTATTTGCAGTTGACATGATTCTTTACTTAGCAGACCCAAAAGGGTCTACAAAGAAACTATTAGAACTAATAAATGAATTCAGCAAAGTGGAAGGATATAAAATCAACACACATAAATCAAAAGCATTCTTGTATATCAGCAACAAATCTTCTGAAATGAAAATGAGGACAACCACCCCATTCACAATATCCTCAAAAAAAAAAAAAAATTGGGAATCAAAGTAAAAAAAGAGGTGAAAGATTTATACAATGAAAATGAGAGAACCCTAAAGAGAGAAATAGAAGGAGATATTAGAAGATGGAAAAATATACCCTGTTCATGGATAAGCGGAACTAACATCATCAAAATAGCGATTTTACCAAAAGTTCTCTATAGGTTTAATGCACTGCCAATCAAAATCCCAACGACATTTCTTGTAGAAATAGATAAAGCAATCATGAAATTCATATGGAAAAATAAAAGACCCAGAATAGCAAAAGCAATTCTAAGCAGGAAGAGTGAATCAGGCGGTATAGCGATACCAGACTTCAAACTATACTACAGAGCAATAGTATCAAAAACAGCATGGTACTAGTATCAAAACAGACGGATGGACCAATGGTACAGAATAGAGGACACAGAGACCAATCCACAAAGTTACAACTATCTTATATTTGATAAAGGGGTTAAAAGCATGCAATGGAGGAAGGATAGCATCTTCAACAAATGGAAATCCATATGCAACAAAATGAATCTGAATCCCTTTCTCTCACCATGCACAAAAGTTAACTCAAAATGGATCAAGGAGCTTGATATCAAAACAGAGACTCTCTGTCTGGTAGAAGAAAAACTTGGCTCCAATCTACATACTGTGGGTCAGGCTCCAAATTCCTTAATAGGACACCCATAGCACAAGAGTTAAAAACAAGAATCAACAAATGGGACTCACTCAAACTAAAATGTTTTTTTTCTCAGCAAGAGAAACAATAAGAGAGGTAAATAGGGAGCCTACATCCTGGGAACAAATTTTTACTCCTCACATTTCAGATAGAGCCCTAATATCAAGAGTATACAAAGAACTCAAAAAATTAAACAATAAGAAAACATAGATCCCAATCAATAAATGGGCCAAGGACCTGAACAGACACTTCTCAGAGGAGGACATACAAACAATCAACAAGTACATGAAAAAATGCTCACCATCTCTAGCAGTCAGAGAAATGCAAATCAAAACCACCCGAAGATACCATCTCACTCCAGTAAGATTGGCAGCCATTATGAAGTCAAACAACAACAAGTGCTGGCGAGGATGTGGGGAAAAGGGCACACTTGTACATTCCTGGTGGGACTGCAAATTGGTGCAGCCAATTTGGAAAGCAGTATGGCGATTCCTCTGAAAGCTGGGAATGGAACCACCATTTTACCCAGCTATTCCTCTTCTCGGACTATTCCCTAAAGACATTAAAAGAGTGTACTATAGGGATACTGATACATCGATGTTCGTAGCAGCACAATTCACAATAGCTAGTATGTGGAACCAACCTAAATGCCCTTCAATGGATGAATGGATAAAAAAATGTGGCAATTATACACAGTGGAGTATTACTCAGCACTAAAAAATGACAAAATCATGGCATTTGCAGGGAAATGGATGGCACTAGAGTAGATTATGCTAAGTGAAGCTAGCCAATCCCTAAAAAACAAATGCCAAATGTCTTCTTTGATATAAGGAAAGCAACTAAGAACAGAGGAGGGAGGAAGAGCATGAGAAGAAGATTAACATTAAACAGGGATGAGAGGTGGGAGGTAAAGGGAGAGAGAAGGGAAATTGCATGCAAATGGAAGGAGACCCTCATCATTATACGAAATTACATATAAGAGGAAGTGAGGGGAAAGGGAAAAAAAAGCAAGGGAGAGAAATGAATTACAGTAGACGGGGTAGAGAGAGAACATGGGAGGGGAGGGGAGGGGGGATATTAGAGGATAGGAAAGGCAGCAGAATACAACAGGCACTAGTATGGCAGAATGTAAAAATGTGGATGTGTAACCAATGTCATTCTGCAATCTGTATATGGGAAAAAAATGGAAGTTCATGACCCACATGAATCAAATACATGAAATATGATATGTCAAGAGGTATGTAATGTTTTGAACAACTAATAATTTAAAAAAATACATCAAAAGGGAGGAAATCTGTGTAAATGACCTCTATACCTCTGATATAAAAGAAAGTGTTTTTTTTTTTTTTTTTCTCAGATATGGAATCCGATGGCTCAGCAGAGATTCTAGCCTTGAGTGTATCCACCAATCATACTGAGTATCCACTGAATAAAAAAAAAAGCTAATGTTAAATAATTAAAAATTTACAAAGTTTTAAACATACTATGTTATCATAAGGCCAAGAATTTCTCATTCAGTTGATGGCATTATTGCTGATTTGGGGCCCCCTTGGCCTTTCTTTCTTGGATAATAATGCAAATATCTTTACAAAAGATAAATTTTATTTTATAAAAATAAGATATGCTTTTTTAAAAAAAATATCCACCCTTCACAAAAGAGTACAAACAAGAAATTAACAAACAATCTAAACCCCAAAAATAAAGTATAAATGTTTGGTAAACATCATTTCAAGTGTCCCTCTAAATATATACAAAGACACATGGACTGACGGAGAAGACACAGGAAGAAATAATATTTATGTAAAAAAAGGCAAATTATATATATATATATATATATATATATATATATATATATATATATATATATATATCATTAGGTTTAATTTTATATTACTCCAACATAAAAGTAACTAAGTAAATTACTTTATTCTATTAGAGACTGCATTTACTAAGATACAAAGAAATATACACAACCTTGCTATAAGAGAATATGAGCCAAGTACTATCATCAATACTACCCACTATTCCTAATGTTCTGTTGTTTTATTCTTTCAAGTCTGGGTTAAAATCTTTATGTTTTGTTCTGGATCCAAAATACACACACCAACATTAGGCTTAATTCCTACAGTGAAAATGATTTTTATATTTCAAGTCTTTGTTTTATCTTTTTATATGTGTGTTCAGTTATTGTCCACATACATATATGCATATAAACATACCAATGAATTTAATGCAATGAAACAGTATATATTATTTCCTAACATGTTTTTTCCCCTTCAAATAATATAAACTTCTTCCCTATCATGCATTCTACAATGGTATTTTTCAGATTTACCATAATTTAACTAATCCTTTCAGTAATCATGACACAATATTCCTCATTTTGAGGGAGGATTTTCTTTTATTATATAAGAGCTAAGATACATCCTTGAAGATAAATTTTTGCTCTCATCAATAATTACTTAAAAAAATCACTGGGTAGTATTTTGTCAATTATTATAAAAATATTTTTCTGATTACCACTGATAAACTGGTGTATATATCTTTGTCATTATTGTTTCAGATAATAATTTAAAATATAGGCCACTCATTTGAAAAAAAATATTCAACTACCCTCTGCAGCAGACATGGTGCATAAGGAGCTGGCTGGTGATGGCCATTCTCCATAAGATGGCGGACCAGCAAAGGCAGCGTGCTTTGCAGGACAAAGAATCTGGTGCTTTGGGCTCCGACAGTGGCGGCTCCCTAGTGTGGGGTGGCAGGAGCTGCAGCGGGAGTACTGGAGGCACAGCAGCTGCTCTCTGCCTTCCCAGCACCAAGGCCTTGGCGAGGCCCTCTATCTGCTGCTGGTGAAGAGTGGGGGCGCCAAGAGCGCTGAGGAGTCCCAATGTGAGAGTGAAGATGGCATGGAAGGTGATGCTGTTCTCTCCGACTGTGAAAGTGCAGAAGACTCAGAAGCTGAAGAAGGGGAATACAGCGAAGAAGAGAACTCCAAAGTGGAACTGAAATCAGAAGGTAATGATGCTGCAAATTCTTCAGCAAAAGAAGAGAAGGGAGAAGAAAAGCCTGACACCAAAGGCACCATATTGGAGAGACACAAAGTGGGGATGGACAGGAGAGCACAGAGCCTGTGGAGAACAAAAGTGGGTAAAAAGGGCCCTAAGCATTTGGATGATAATGAAGATGGGAAGAATCCAGCATACACTCTGGAAAGGGCTCTTTTGTGAGCACTATCTTTGAGGGCAAACTCAGGAGGAGGAAATCAGACCCAAGGGGCATCAGCAAAAGCTATGGAAGGATGAGGGTAGTTGGGAGCATAACAAGTTCCGCAAAGATGAGCAGGCTCCAAAGTCCCAACAGGAGCTTATTGCTCTTTATGGTTATGATATCCACTCAGCTCAGAATCCTGATGACATCAAATCCAGAAACCCCAATTTGGGAGTCCACCCCAAAGAAATCCAAACTGGATTTTTGAGCATACAAACAAGCCCCATCGCCCTCAGGGTCCTGGGGTACCCTACCATCAAGGACATTTATTAACAGGAATGCAGCAGGTACCAGCTGCATGTCTGCACCCAGGAATTACTATTGTTCTGGGGGCTTCAAGAAAGGTCTACTGGTTTTAGGCCTGTGGAGGTTGGTGGGCAGCATGGTGGTGGGTCCAGTGAGACTGTTAAGCATGAGACTAATTAGTGGTCATGGCACCAGGAGCAGAGTTCTGTGAGGGATCCATCCCTAGAAGCAGATGCTCTAGTGCTTGAGAAAGAAGAGGCAGTTGCAGAGACACCAGGTGTTGCTCCTGACACTGCACTACCAGCCCCTGACAGGCCTATTGAGAAGAAATTTTATTCCCTGGCAAGAAGAACCCGAACCAAAGCTGGAGATGCAGTCAAAGCTGCTGAGGAGGTTTCCCCTCCACCTCAAGGGCTGATCTCAGCACCTCCAGTCTCAGAAACCACCCCTCCTCCATCTTCTAAGACTAGGAACTGGGAAGATCAAGTAGATTCTGCTGCAGGTGGACTAGAGCAAGATGTGGCACAACTAAGTGTAGCAGAACAGAATTGGTGTCCAGGGCAACCTGCATTCCTACAACCACGGGAGCTTCAAGATGTGCCGAACCACATACACATGGGAGCAGGCCTCCACCTCAGTTTAACCAGATGGAAGAAATGGGTGTCCAGGGTGGTAGAGCCAAACACTATTCATCCCAGCAGCAGAGACCTGTGCTAGAACCTCCTGCCCCATATGTGCATATCAGTATCTTGGAGGGACATTACAGTGGGAAGCCCTTCTCACACGTGATTGGGTACCTCCCTGACTGGGTGTGAGGCAATCTGGCCAGCTGTGTCAGAGCTTATCCCCACCCTTTTTAGGTGCGGGAGCCCGTCTGTGTGGGGTTGTGACTGACCATTGACCCTGAGACCAATCACGGACCCTGACCTTGGAATGCTGTCCCCTTTGACCTTCATTGGATGGAATTTTCCCCTGAATTTTTTGTTCCCCAATAAAAGCCCACTCTCTGGTGTGTTCTTCCTCTCTCCTGCTGGTCTCTTGTGTAAACCTCGCTACCACATCAGGTGTCTCGAGGCAGGAGCCAGGAAGGGCTGTCTCTGAGCTGGGCAAGAAAAAGGTAAATTGAGTTTATTTGTCCTTCTCTTGACCTCACTACTTAACTTCTATGTTTAGGACCTCTAGTATGAAGCTAGCTTGCTGGTCAGCAGACATTACTATGATCCACTGTAGTTCCAGGGACCCATCTATACCCATGGTAACAGTCCTGCCCCACTGCCCCCACAGGGCATGATTATTCAGCCAGAAATTCATCTTCCCCACCCAAGTTTACATCCCCATCAGACACCAGCACCTCTGCCCAATCCAGGCCTCTTCCCATCACTAGTGTCCATGTCTCCAGGACAGCCACCACCCCAGCAGTTGCTTGTTCCTACTTACTTTTCTGATCCAGGAGTCATGAACTTTGGTAATCCCATGTACCCTTATGCTCCAGGAGCACTGCCTCCCCCACCACCTCCTCATTTATATCCTAATGCACAGGCTCCATCACAGGTATATGGAGGAATGACCTGCCCAGCAGCAGATGCTGCCAAAGCCCTCCCCACCCGGAGGACTCCCCAGCCAGTCACCATCAAGCCCCCTCCACCTGAGGTTGTAAGCAGGGGTTCCAGTTAGTTAACATGACTTTCTGAATATTTGAACTCTAACATCATAGACAAAATAGGGGAGATGATATCTCAGGAGGGAAGAAAAATTCAACTGCCTGTCTACCACCCTGAGGGCTTCAAAGGTATAGGATGGCACTACCACCAAGCACCTGAAGGAGAGGGAGCCTCTTCCTCTGAGGACAGGCTCTACTGGAGAGAGGAGAAATAGGTGACCTCTTCACACCTCCACTATTCACTTGAGCTGTCTGTGCTCAGGGTAGCAGAGACCCAGAGACCCCAGGCTTCTGAGGATAGATTCAGAAGCCCAAGTCTTGCTCTTCATTTTCTTCATCAAATTGCAAAATAAATGATCTGGCTTTTTCATTTAAATAACAATATTCTATTTGTGAATACAAATAGACATCTTTTTTTTCCTTATTTTTCCACTAGGCAAGTGACTTAAGAAAGGTAAGTTTTCAGTCTAAAGACTATACTATTTTCAATAACATTAGTTATCAGGTTTGGAAAATATGATTTTTAATACATATAAGCTTCATTACTATTCTGACATGGTTTTTTTTGTTGTTTGTGGTAGTAGTGGTATTCATGATGTTAAGTGACATAATGACTGGAGATAATTTTTTAATTATCTGAAAACAGAATTAAGGAAAAAATTGTTTGTGCATAGGCTGGTGAGCTGATAAAATGTCTTTAGGTGTGCAATGTCTTCCCTTTAGTGTAAAAGGAAAGAATTAGATTTCTAACTACAAGCCTAATTATTTTGAATGGATAAAACATTGTAACACATGGCTTATAAGCCTGGTAATAATTGATTGCATCATTTTCATGTGTTCTGTCCATCGCTTCCTTCTCAAATGCATATTTTGAATTAGAAAGAAGACTGAGATGAGGGGCACATGCAGAATTTTGTGAACACCATATATGGAAGGCATGAGAGGCAGGATTTTCTTTTTTCTGACCCACATTTACTACATCTCTTGGTAGAAGGTTGGTAAATTATAGAAAAAAAAATTGAAATGCCACTGGTTAATTAATTTTATAATATTTCTTCTAGAAGTATTGGTTTTATTTTCTACTTCATGATTTCTGCTCTGTTCCGTACATTCCTCATTATCTTTCAATTCATGATTTCTGATATCTGCTGTTTTATTCTTTGACTATTGGTTACTTTGATTTGTGTTTTCTGATTTTCAATGTTATTTGACTTTATTCAAAATAATTTTTAACTTCCCTTGAGACATCTCCTTCCATTGGTTACATAGAAATGTATCTGCATTTCCATAATTTTGAGGTTGTCCAGACAAATTTTTGTTGATTTCATCATGATTCACAAATATACTTTGCATGGTTTCTATTCTTAAAATTCTGATATTGTTTGTTTAATTGCCCAGATTAATTGTGCCTTCTTGATGAATTTTTGATGTTTATTTGAAAATAATATGTTCTCCTGTTGTGTGTAGTTAGTAAAGTATATATCATCAAATTTTATAGTGTTATTTAAATAATTCACATACTTATTGATTTTTTTCTGTTTAATTGCTTTATCATTTTTAATGAGTCATATTTACATCTCCTTTTGCTCTTTTCCTTTCAGATTTTCAGATATTAGTTGCTACATTTTTTTTATTTGGTATTGGGGATTAAACTCAGGGGCACTCAACCACTGAGCCACTTCCCCAGTCTTATTTTGTATTTTATTTAGAGACAGAGACTTACTCTGTTGCTTAGCATCTCATTGTTTCAGAGGCTGGCTTTGAACTCGTCAGACTCCCATCTCAACCTTGTAAGCCACTGGGATTTCAGGCATGTGCCAATGAACTTAATCATTTTAAAAGATTTTGTTGGGTGCATATGCATTTATGTCTTCTTGTAGGACTGACTCCTTTACTATTATGAAAGGTGAGTCACCATGATTTTAAAAGGTCACACTAACCTATTGTTTTGAAAATGATAAATTAACAAAATGATTCTTATAAAAGTTTGTGGGATGCAGCAAGAAAGTGCCTAAAGAGAAAAGCATAGCATTAAAGATGGATGTTAATAAACAATGATGGCACATCAGGAGGTAGAGTTTCCTCCTTAGAATCTAGAGAAAGAAGATGGATGTGAATACAAAGCAAACTGAAGAGAGAGAAAAATAATAATTAGGAGTCAAATCAAAACCTGAAAAATAGATATAATCAATGTAATGAGAAGATTACTTTTTGGAAAAAAAAATCAATAAAATCAATGTATCCTTAGCCAGACTGAACAAGAAGAGAAAGAGTACACATTACCAATAGCAGGATTAAAATAGGAACTATCAATAAATATTTCATCACTATTAAGTGGATAATAAACTAGTACTAAAAGTCCCATACACACAAATTGAAGAGATGATATGAAAAAAAGAGCAAAATAATTCCTTGCGACAGACATACTAATAGAATTCTTGAAAAATATATATGTATTTTAAAAAGATATTTTATTAATTAAGAAATTGAATTTGTTGCCAGACATACTGGCAAAAGCCTCTTGTTTCAGCTATGCAGGAGGCTGAGGCAGGAGGCTCAGGAGTTCAAGATCAATGCAGACAACACAGATAAACATTGAAAAGAATGGAATTGTGAATCCAAAGTCACCCATTGTTGAACTGAAAAAGTTTTCTAAAATTTTAACAATCATTTTTGATAAATAGTCTCTGCAAATTAGGAGTAAAATAGAATTCCCTTTCCCTAATATTTCATTTGTGTGTTTGTTTTTGCAATAATGGGGATTAAGCCTAGGGCCTCATGTAGGCAAGGCAAGTTCTTTATACCACTGATTTACATTCCTAGTCCTAAGATATTCATAATGTCTACATCCATAATTGTGATGGTTTTTCCTTACCATATATAGAATGATTTTTTCTGACAGGAAAAATGAAATCCCATCCACTATTATACTGAAAATTTTCTAGTGTAATAAGACAAGACTAATAAATAGAAAGCATTTATACATATTAAAATTATGAAAAAATTGTATTTGCTGAACAATGAATATGTAGAAAATCCAAAAGACACTCAACATATGTAACAATTTATGAGATTAATGGTGAATATCTCAAAAGAATATATACAAATATAAAGTAAACATAAAAACATTTTGGGTAATTTAATTATTATTAAGAAAACAAAAGAATCTTAATAGAACATGAGGATACCTTTATTAAAATGGAAAAAAAAAACATAAAAATATTCAGTGCTGTTGAGGGTTTAGATCAACAAGGATTCTCCTTCAGCTGACTTGAAAAGCATCAATTTTTAAAGCTTAAAAAAGCTGAGAGGCCAAATATATAATGTGATAGTCTACACAATCTAACATAAAATATAATATTTGAAAAGTTTCAAAGTATTGCTAACCAGTTACTATAGTGCTGTTAAAGTGTATTCACAAATTCACTGCTATTCTACTTCCAGGAGGTGGGGTTTAATTGGCCTCCTCTAAAATGCCAGCATGTCTTCACAACTCAATTTATACAACATAGAAGGAGAGAAGTAATACTTTGTAGGAGTTAAACCTAGCAGTCATGCCCCTGAGTGTTGCTAGCCATCTATGGGCTGTGTGTGGGCCATCACACATTAAAAACTACTGAATAGGAGAATCTGGTGTCTAGGAATGACCAGTAGACATTTCCTCTAGTTGACTACCCTGACTGATTGTAGACCCTATTTAAGCTCTGCCAAGGTCCCACTCAGCACTGGAGATGACATGATTACTGTAACTACACAGCCCTTCTGAAATGAGGACAGACCTGCCAAATGTCAATCAACCTACTGACTGCAAGACTTCATAAAGCAAAACTACATCCTTTACATTTTATCCCTGCTTTTAATGTAACCCCTTTAATAAACCACTGGAGCATCTTCTTTTGTCTAGCTCCAGCACCTATGTGGACTAAATCTATCAGGGGCTCCACTTTTAAAAATATATTTCTGGTCTTGGTCTCTTGTTCTTCACTAATTATTCTAGACTTTAATTTTTCTTGTGGCTTACACCCTTCTTGGCAGGAAGAACCCCCCCCCCAGTGAGATGCTGACTATCACCCCATACTTGGCCAAGTAGTTGTGGTTAATTTCTTCAGTGATACCTCCTCCTCCCCATATGTTATGATTAAAAAGATCTTACCTCTATACTCTTCTTCCCCTAAATACTACATACAGCACTCTACAATTAACGGATGGGTACTGATCAAAATGTCAAGGTCATGAAAAACAAGGTGCAACTGAAAGACTGCCATAAATCATTGGAGATGAAATTGTCATAATAACTACTGCAAAACAATGCCCCTTCTTTGCTACTGTGGATAATGAAACTGAAACAAACCAGGAATGTGAAAAAAGTAAAATCCAAGTTAATTGTATTGTTTAGATACTAGAATTATACCAAGGATATATACTCTCTCTATGATTCTTCCTTAAATAAAAAAAATAAAAATAATTTCTAAAAATGGAATAAAGCAAGAAGGAGAATAAAGAGTTAAAAATAAGGAGAGTGGAATATATCTCTCTTTGCTTCCTGATCACTTTGTGAGCCATTTCCCTTTGTTACACTCTTCTGCCATGATTTTCTGCTTCTCCTAGAGCCCTGAAGAATGTAGCCAGCCTTCTATGGACTAAGACTTCTGAAATCATGAGGCCTCATTGAAAAACCTGACCAAAAACATTACTCATCATTTTCAATGAGGAAGAATGTGAACACTTCAAATATCCTTAGGATGATTGACAGAAAAATTGTGACCCTGATGAAATGAAAATAAACAACATAAATTTCTGCTCCAGAGAGCACAAATTGTCATTTTCTAAAATTTAAAAATTTGCAGTTTTTCCCACCACCCTTTTTTTGTATTGAGGCATCAATGGAGACAGTATCATAGTTCCATGAAATATACAATTTGGTGGTCATGTCTGAGAGAAAGTTGCAAGATTTCCAAACATTCATTGAATCTTAATGACATGTGGTTCACCTTGACAAGTGTATCTTACCAACCTTCTAATAGAAATAACAGTATGTGAAACAACAACATCTCTATTGCATAAGGGTAAGGAAGGTAGTGTGCAGTGGATTGACTGGGGTAGGCTTTTATTTCACCACATTGTCTGCATCTAGTGATGTGTCCAAGAAATTGCTTTTGAAATCAAAAGTGAAATACTTCTGCTTCTCAAATTGTCATACTTAAGTGACAAGTACTAACAACTTCAGATGCTGCCTTGTGTCAAACTGCAATATTGCTTGAATAATGTCTCACAACCTTTTAAGTAATGCAGTGGAAGAAAATGTTTCTTGCCGGGTTTCTGTTCTCACGACTAAAGGGCTCAGGGGTCACTCTAGTTAAACTGGGCTAACTGGGCTGCACGAAATAACCACACAAGAGGCACAAATACCTTTTTCTTTGGGGTTGCTGTGACGGCTCCTCTGACCTTAAGGGTCCGCAGAAAGAGAGAGAGCAAGAGCACAAGCGCTGACCCCTTTTATTGAGGATAAGCTATTCAAATGAGGCAAGGGGTCAGGTTTCAGGGGGCTGAGTCTATCTTCATGATGTCCACTGTCAGCAGGTTGACTGACAGCTGGGTAGGCCACACCCAAGGGCACAGTAAGAGGAGGGGACACACACAAGGCACTTCCATGGAAGATTCTATCCTAAACAGGGCAAGGGGTTATATTACAAAGGAACAGGTGAGCATAGCTTCACCCATGGGGCTGTAGCAAGACACACCCATTTCTGTGACTGAGCACCTCAGTACCCAGCTGGGGAGTGTAACTCAGTAACCCATAAGCTTGGCCTCCCACAGTTTCTTATATTACCAAGCTTAAACTGGCATGCCATGGTAGCTAGGAGTCAATACTGATCTGATGTTTAATTTTGTCAAACATTTTAACACTCCTGCCTTTCTAGTCAAGACACTATATTTCACTTGAGTGGGCTTTTCTTTACCTAGAATTGCTTACATGTTCTAAAGTAAAATCTTCCAGTGATATTCCATATGTATACTTGCATATTAACATATGTGTGTGTGTGTGTGTGTGTGTGTATACACACACACACACACACATCTATGATAGAGGTTGACATAAGTTAGGCAAAAGATATTAACAACAGTAACTAATAATTATAAAGAAGCTATATACTAAAATAAAGTTGTTGAAAACTTATTTTTGAAGTTTTCCATTTAATATTTTTACATCATTATTGGCCTTGGGGAATGGGAAACAAGTGAAACCACTCAGCACCACTTGGGGGGCCCTTCTGGACTGTACACAAAATTTCCACAAAAGACTCAAGGAGAACAGCTTAGGGTTTCCCAGCCTCTGCTATGGTTTAGCACTGGTCATGGTGTACCATTTCACAGCATAGGATCACAGTGTTTAGTATCACTTGAGGGCATTATATTATTGAAACAGTAGGATTTGTAGTTTAATGTCTTAGTTCTGAAAAGTTTCATGTTTTATAGCATGGCTTTTTTCATTTTTAAAAAGACATTATATAATTCATAAAATTCTGCACCTGCACAATCCTTTGTGCAGATGAAGGTGAATGACAACGAGTCAGTTGTATGTCTGCTGGTTCATCTTGCTCCCAAGTGCTTTTACTGAGCACTCACTTCATCATTTTTTAATGTAAAAAGTCAGCAATTTTGAGTCCAAGACCTATACCCAAAAAAACAAAAATGCAGTCCTATATGCCACTTTGATGGTTGATTACTAAATTTATACAAATAAAGCAATTATCCCATCAGGAATTTGGGTATAGCTCAGTGGTAGAACATTTGACTAATATGAGCAGGTCTCATCTGACTGTAAATTCTGGTCCACTTCTCTAGGAAAGACAATCAGGCCAGTGACAGGGACATCCTCCAGAGTCCCCATCAGAGAACTCCACAGAGCCACCAACAAGACCAACACTAAGAATTCCGAAACCATCATGCTGAGACCTCCATAGACCTACAAGTCCTCCATAGACACTCCCATTGGTGCTGAATTCCATTCCCAGCACCACCAAAGCCTTTTGTTATGTGTTATGAGATGTTAGCAGAAGTTTACTTATTTTTGAAGTTTGTGATTCCCTAAATTGTGGGTCAGTACTCAAGCTAATGAAAAATTAAGAAAGGATTTACAGATCTATCGGAAATGATTTTACAGATTTGCATGTGGAAACTGTAACCCTTTTTCAGAATAAAAATGACCTACAAATACAGAAATATGTGGGCATTCCAAGGAGGTAAATTCAGCTGAAGATCTCCTTCCTGTGTTTTTCACTTTGGTAAGGGCTTTCATATGCACTGCAAAAGACCTGTTCTTGTGGACTACACAGCCTTTGAAAAATGGATATGCATTCTTTATTGGAGATCCGTCTTCTCAGTTTGTTTTCTCTGACTGAGATTTCTCTCCAAATGTCTTTGAAAAATTGTTCTTGATGTGGATCTCTGTTGGAAATCTCTGTGAGGATCTCATTATGGGGTCTATGGATATCTCTTAGTTGGAGGGCTTTGTGGGGCTTCTTTTGGGGCTTTTGTGATGTTTTCAGTGGGAGGTCTCTGTGAGAATCTCTGGAGATCTTGTGGGGTCTCTGGGTGTCTCAGTGTGGGTCTGTGTAGAGATCTCCAGGGGGTCTTTGTGGGATCTCCCACTCACTGATCTTACTGCCCTTTATAGAGGAGCGGCACCAGAAGTCATGGGGATTTGCTATTTGCTGATTCAGGCTGGTTTAACAACGTTGACATGTGTAACACTCAGCCTTTCATGAGACACGGGACCTGGTTCAGCAGAGTTCTTTGGAAACCATACTCCAACTTACCTCCTGGTCCCACTTGCAGGATTATAACAGATATGGGGACAGGACCTATGAGTGTATTCTGTTCCTTGGTGGCACTGCCTGGCACAGGAATCTCCACCATGAAAAAATAAGACCACTATGGTGGTCTTATTTTATGTGGAATGGTATGGAATGACCCAGAGAAATGGTCAGTCCTCTCACTGTTTTACAATCCTGGTTTTCTGTGTGGATGACCCCTGAAAGTGAAACCTCTACTGGAAGAAGAGTAAAGCCTGGCAGAGACCAATATTTATCTCCTTCCAATACACTCAGATCCCACAGTTTGGACGGGTTACTTTCCTTTGTATATACAAATTATGTCTGTCATCTCTTCACCATATTTTCACTGCACAAGCAAATTCTACAAGCATGGAGAGAACTGTTTGAAGCACTATGCCATGCCTTTGACCCTTTTAGATATGCACTTTGTCCATGGAAACAGTGCTAAGGCCGTGCGCATGTGTCAAGGTCCCCAGACTGAGTCACAGCCAGAGTTCCCTAGTCCTGGGTACTCCACAAAATGTCAGGTCATCTTTTCTAGAATTTAAGAGGCAAAGATGTGAAGAAGCAGACTTACTAAATTTACTCTTAGAAAATTAAACTTCCCTGCTTGAAGGGTTTGCTTTCTTTCTATATGTGAGAAATAAAGGGCTTTCTCCAGGCTTGTAGTCAGGAAACCACAGCAGACTGGCCCTTGAATTGGTCCAGGCTAAACCAGTGAACAGCTCAGTCAATCTGGTTTCCTCATGCTGGCCTGGTAGCTAGCATGGAAAGGCAGTGGCTTCTTGTCCATGGCACTATTTATGTCATCCAATTCCACTCTTCCTCCTTTCTTGGCTCTAAATATCAATTATTCTACACATTCCACTTTAGATCTACCATGCACTATTATCAGATGTTTAGTGTATGCACAGTCCCTTCTAGAGGAGAAGACAGATGACCATGAACATTGGCTATTCAGCACACAACAGCACTCTGTGGCCCCA
This sequence comes from Marmota monax, assembly GCF_021218885.2. NCBI lineage: Eukaryota > Metazoa > Chordata > Mammalia > Rodentia > Sciuridae > Marmota > Marmota monax. Next base: position 417,173 of record NW_026692274.1, read on the forward strand.
CCTATAGGCAGAACTGCAAATTCTATCTTGAATGTTGCTCTAGAAAATTTTGGAAGCAGATGTGGAGTAGAGTGACACTGTTATGTCATTAAGGCTGAGCTAAGAAGAGTTGACAGGTCCCATCTACATTCCAAAAACTATCGGGGAGAAAAGGGGCTTCCCCATTAAACACACTTCCTTTCCAACTAGAAAATCTAAGGAGCAAAGTTTTCGAAACGTTAAGGCCTACACACTAATTTCCCCCCAAATTTCCCATGCCTACTTTGTAATGTGAAGCTACTAGACTCTGTACTATGTGAAGCTACTAGACTCTGTCACTTTTATATACCTATCTACAAAGCTGTATAAAGTTCCAGAGAGAGGGAATGCAAGGGAAAGACTGATGGAGTCAGATTTGGACTGGGGTCTTCAAAGGATTGCCTCTCTCCTGAGAAGACTCAAGGCATTCTATTGTTTGTTTCTCTAATGACAGAATGAGGAATCCTTCTGGTACAATGAGAATTTGAGATGAGGGTGGGTCCTCTGTATATTATGTCCCTTCCAGAAGCCACTCTGAGGAAAAGCAGATACCGACACCCTTCCTATCCCACAGTAGGACACGGAAAAAATCAATACATCTGATGAGAAAACAAAGAAATTTATTGGGATGCAATTGAAATCCCAAAAGGAGCCTAGAGGGAAGAACTCCACCTGCGCCTCACAGGAGACCTCATAGTATCTGTTTCTAGCTTCAGGTGAGTTCCAGGGTCAAGGAAGAAAAGCTGCTGAACAGTGTTTACATAGGATTTCTGGTACTTGAAGGAGGCTAGATAGATGGGTTTTGTGTGCCTGCTGGACTTCTGAGAAGTATAGTTGGCAGCAAGCCAGGATCCACACACACACAAAGGGATCATGCCCTGATTGATCTGCATTAACTTTCTGCCCAGATGGTCTTCCATAATTTTTTCAATTTTTTTTTTGGTCTGGGCCTGTACATAAGTCACTTTCTGAAATATCCTTCCTGTTCCTAAAGTATCTTTCTGAAACCTCCTTGTTGTCATTCTGGACATTCCCTGAGGTGCTTCCTGAGCTCCAGGATAGATCTACTGGCTGCTTATGCACTTCTGGTTCTAGACCCTTGTTTGTGAAATCTAGTTTGAATGTTACCGAGCACATTGTAGAGAGTCTTTTAGTGTGCTTAGTCTCCATCTTCTTCAGATCATTACCAGCGAGCGCTGACTGGCTGGGCTTCTCCATCTTCTACACATCATTACCAGCAAATGCTGACTGGGTGGGCTCTGAGGGGCCAGGCTTGTCATTTTTATGGCACTGACTCTCCCCTGGAAATTGATCCTGAGGCTGCATCTGTTCCTGGGATGCTAGAAATCTATAGGGAGGGCCTAGCTATTGTTTATCACGGATTAACTTCCCTTGAATATGTTGATTGAGTCTCTTCCCTAGCTCCTGGCTGGCAGAATCCCCAGCAACAATGGAGATAGTGTTGGAAATTTGGGAGGTCCAGCTTCCCTGGGGAAGTTTGAGAGCTAGCTTGTTAATGACTTCTTTTGGTTTTCAGAGAATAAGACCTTCTTCCATTTCCTTTGGTTCTGCAAGGGACATTCTGAATATTGATCTTCAGTTGGGATGAAAGACTGTGCCTCCTTTTCAGATTTAGTGCTAGTTGTTGTGCCAGACTGAATCTGTGATGAAGAAGGTGGTAGGTTTGGAAAAGTTTATGAAGTGCTAGATAGGGTTTGACCCTGAGCCCCAAATGGGGACAAGTTTTGTGCCAAAAGTTGGGATTGGGCCTCCTCCTGGGCCAAGGGCTCCTCTTGGGAAAGCAGCGGAGGTTCTTCATCATGACATTGAACTGAGAGAGATTCTGAGACTTTGTTGAATGCTACATGTTCACATTGTGCTGTAGAGGACCACTTAGAGACCCAGGAAGTAGCCACCAGGGACTCACTGTGAAGAGAGGGAAGGCCCCAGAATAGCTGGCTGCATTTTTTTCTGTAAATACCCCCCCAGACCTTGTGGTAAAAGAAATTCTGAGAATCGTGAAGCTGCTCTGTTTTTTTTTTTCGTTTGTGTTCCAAAAGGATTGTGCAGTTGTCTCTCTCTTGCTACCCAGTGACTCCAACATGTTTCTCATAGAATACACAGTGTAACCTGGACTCATTTGTTTGAAAGAGGACTCAGTTTTACAATTTTCCTTCCATGCTTTTAGTTCTACTCTTTTGGTGATCAGCATTTCCAGCAGTGTCTGTACGTCAGATTTGATAAAAGAGAGGCCTCCAGACTCTACCTGCCAACATGTGGGGTATACCCAGAGTGTGCGGTCTGATGGATGGTGGAAAAGATGTTCTTGCTTGGATTTTTCATGTACCCAGGTAGAGAAATATAAGAGCTTATCAGTTGCCCACCACGAGGAGAGAAATGAAATTGAATAGCTTGTGCAGTATAGGCCAGACATACCGGTGATCAGGGATTTCCAGTATTGGTGACCTGCAAGGGAGCACTGTTGAACAATATCCAGTGAGATTCTATTCAAGTCAGACTTGTCTTCATGTTCTTCTGATAAGGATGTGGCCAGAGGCAGAGTGTGTTTGATCAGAGGAGTTAGAGAAGCTAATGGAGGTAAGATGGTAGAAGGATCTTCCAAATGTTGACTAGATGGGTCTTGAACTCCCGCAGGTTCTTGCATGAACACCTTTCCTGGGGCATCTTCATGTAACAGTTGAGCAGAACTGTCCTTGTCCAAGAGCTTCCCTAGGAGAATGCAGGAGACAAGAGGCACAAGCTGCAGGCAGGAACAGGAAGAACCAAGATGCTGGGCAGGGGTGAACACCTGTGGCATGTGGATCCTCCACTGTCCCACACTCTGGCTTCATCAAGCTCTTGATATTCCTCCCACCAGCATTTTGGTCATATTCCACTTCAACCTGGAGTATTCCTACTAAGTCAGCCTTGAGCCTCAGGGATTACATTAGAGATCCTGATGGGAAGAACTCTAGAGAAGTGGCAAGTTCCTCACCTTTACAGAAGTAAAATCAGATTCTGAATCTCCTTTACATTCTTCAGACGATTGCCTGAAGCTAGAAATAGAAAATGAATTGTGATAGAGAAGGGAGGATCCCAGATTTTACAGGAAATTAAGTGGAATGTCCCCTTGGAAGAGATCATGGAAGAAGAGACTGGAGGCTAAACCTCAGTCATAGTCCAAATGGCCAGTGAGAGTAATATAAAGGCTCTGGGAGGAGCCACATTTTGTCATTTAGAGGGTGTTTTTATCTCTACCAACCCCCATTATCCTCACAACCATCTTATAGATGAGAAAAGATTGGTTACCTCAAAGAGAAAGTGGCCTTAACAAAATGAAAGAGCTTGACCACAGGTGGACCTGAAAGTCCCACCTCCATATCTAGGAACTATTACTCCAGTGCCACCAATTCCACTATACTTAACATCATCCGCCGCTGGCTCACCACTCCTTCTGAGCACAGAATCTGAGAAGTGTCTCTGGTATGATGATCTCCTACCCAGCATACTCCTGCTCAGTTCTCTGCAAGCAACATCCTATGGGGCACTTCTCAGGACTCTTGCAGAAATGGGACAACAAGCCACCTTTGGGGTAAAAGGGCAGGGACTTACCTTTCATACTTCCACTCTTCTTCCTGCACTTGTACAGCACGTTCTTCACCTTCACATGCTGACAGACAATATAGAAAAAGAGCCTGAGGCCCAGTTTTCCCTAGGCTCTCCTAGATCACTTATAGTCATTCCACTGAACAGCATGACTTCTACAGTTAGCTAGTGAAAACCCTTTTATTCAAGAATATTTTTAAAGTGGCAAAATACTTCATTTTTTCCTTTGGAAAGCACAAAAGGGGATTTTCCAAATAAACTACACCATGAATGTCCTAAGCCACTGATTTTCTGCTTAAGAATGACTCATTTCCACAGCCTTTTCTCAGCTTCCTGGCAAGATTCTGCTCCTAAGGCCAGAATTGACCTGAGAGCCTGTGATGGAGGCCCTCAGGCCCACATCAGCCCAATACAGAGGAAAGCCTTGTTCCAGAGACACTTACCAGGAAAAGGTGACAGAGCAGTGCTCAGAGCCTGTCTTTCTCCAGAAGTTCCCAGCACTCTTAGGAGTCCAGACCTCTCTATGTGGTCTGAGACTTTCAGATAGGAGAAATTCTAGTGTGCACTCTCTCCCTGCCCTGCCCTGCCTACTCCAAAATGATCCTTCATTCTGTCCTGGTATTTCTCTTTTGTGAAGTGTGTCTACTTATTTTGGAAAAGTTGAAAGAAAAGTAGACAAAAGAGATTCATTTTTGTTGTTGATGGGTGTGACCTGAGGGTTTCTTACCTTCCTGAGATTTTCTTTTATCCTTGGTGGTGGGAAGGATGGATTACCCTGGAGGCAGGGCAATAAAAGGAGAAAGATCCCCAGTCCACACACAAAGGCAAGCATCATATCCATTGCCCAGGTGGTGAAGCTGGGGTACAGCCATGCAGTATTAATACCATTTAGAGGAAAGAGAGGATTCTCCATAATCCAAATTGCACTGTGTCACTTGGACAAATGAGTCCTGAAAGTTCTCTTCAGCAATGAGGAGTAGGGCCCAGGCCTATGTCACAGAGCTGTGCCCTCGCATCACAAAGAAATCCTGTCATTTGGGGAAGGACAAGAAGAGGAGTCAACACATTACCTCTGCCCCACCCTCCAGCAAGCATGTCTTCCACCCTCCTGAGCCTTCTAGATCCTTCCTTCCAACTCCACTTGCTCACCCTGTCAGAGAAGACCTTAGTCTATTCAGTATTCTTTTCCCCTGGAACCCAGACATCACCTGCTCCCTTGTAGATCTCTGAGCTCCATCAATTTCATAGAGTTTGAAAATACTTATTATCCTTATTATCTCTGGAATTTTTATTTCTCTGGGATTATTACTTTCAGTATCTCTTGTGTTAAAAAGTCAGCAATTCCATTCAATATGTTTTTGCCTAGATCAATTCAGCATAAAACTGAAATTTCTCTAATTCTTATTTACTTATGCTAATTTTAAATAAACTTTCCAAATTTATTTTACTATCTTCATCTAGAGGGTTTAGACAAAAAACTTTGATACATTATTATTACAACCTTACAAAACTAAGTATAAATATTGAAATAAACCCTCCAGATATATTTTTTATGTTTCTAATATCCTTGCTTGTAAAATCAGTGTAAGTTGAACTTCAAGAGAAAGTTTGGGAACATATCTACACAGATAGTGTGAGGATGGCCTTAGCCTAAGCAACTCCATTTTAAAACTCTATGTTAATGGGGTAAAAATGGGAGTTCAT